>NC_143057.1:66365916-66675333 GCF_052426305.1 Pelodiscus sinensis
TTTTCCAATGTGCATTCCTTTCCACTTATCCACATTATATTTCATTTTCCATTTTGTTGCCCAATCACGCAGTTTGGTGAGATCTTTGTGAAGTTCTTCACAGTCTGATTCTGTCTTGACTATCTTAAAGAGTTTAGTATCATCTGCAAACTTTACTACCTCACTGCTTACCCCTTTCTACAGATCTTTTATGAATAAGTTGAAAAGGATTGGTCCCAGTACTGACCCTTGGGGGACACCAATAGTTACCCCTCTCCATAGTAGGAATACATTTACCATTTATTCCTACCCTTTGTTTCCTGTCTTTTAACCAGTTCTCAATCCAAGAAGGACCTTCCCTCTTATCCCATGGCCATGTAATTTACACAAGAGCCTTTGGTGAGGGACCTTGTCAAAGGCTTTCTGAAAATCTAAGTATACTATCTCTACTGGATCCCCATTGTTAACCCCTTCAAGAACTCTAATAGATTAATAAGACATGATTTCCCTTTACACGAACCATGTTGACTTTTGTCCAACAAATTATGTTCTTCTACATACCTGACAATTTTATTCTTTACTATTGTTTCGACTAATTTGCCCGGTACTGAAGTTAGACTTACCGGTCTGTAATTGCCAGGATTGCCTCTAGAGCCCTTTTAAAATATTGGTGTCACGTTAGCTATCTTCTAGTCATTAGGTACAGAAGCCGATTTAAAGGATAGGTTACAAACCACAGATAATAGCTCAGCAATTTCCCATTTGAGTTCTTTTAGAACTCTTGGACGAATGCCATCTGGTCCTGGTGATTTGTTAATGTTAAGTTTTTCTATTTGTTCCAAAACCTCCTCTAATGACACCTCAATCCGGGACAGCTCCTCAGATTCATCACCCACAAAGGACAGTGCAAATTTGGGAATCTCCCTAACGTCCTCAGCCGTGAAGACTGAAGCAAAGAAATCATTTAGTTTCTCTGCAATGGCTTTATTGTCCTTGATTGGGCCTTTTATATCTTGATCGTCTAAGGGATCCACTGGTTTTTTGGCAGACTTCCTGCTTCTAATGTACTTAAAAAACATTTTGCTATTTCTTTGTGAGTTTTTGGCTAGCTGTTCCTCAAAATCTTTTTGCTTTTCTTATTACATGTTTACACTTGATTTGACAGTGTTTATGTTCCTTTCTATTTATCTCACTAGGATTGGACTTCCACTTGTTAAAAGATGCTTTTTTGTCCCTTACTGCTTCTTTTACATGGTGGTTAAGCCACGGTGACTCTTTTTTAGGTCTCTTACTATGTTTTTTAATTTGGAGTATACATTTAAGTTGGGCCTTTATTATGGTATCTTTACAAAGTTTCCATGCAGCTTGCAGGGATTTGGCTCTAGTCACTGTGCCTTTTAATTTCTGTTTAACTAACCTCCTCATTTTTGTGTAACTCCCCTTTTTGAAATTAAATGCCAGAATTCTGGACTGCTGAGGTGTTCTTCCCACCACAGGAATGTTAAATGTTATTATATTATGGTCACTATTCCCAAGCGGTCCTGTAATGGTTATCTTCTGGACCTGATCCTACGCTCCACTCAGGACTAAATCGAGACTTGCCTCGCTGCTTGTGGGTTCTTGTACCAGGTGCTCCAAGAAGCAGTCATTTAAGCCATTGAGAAATTTTCTCTCTGCTTCCCTTCCTGAGGCGACATGTATCCAGTCAATATGGGGATAATTAAAATCCCCCATTATTTTTTTTTTATTTTGGTAGCCTCTCTAATCTCCCTTAGCATTTCAAGGTCTGTATCACTGTCCTGGTCGATAATATATCCCTACTGATAAATTCTTATTATTGGAGCATGGAATTACTATCCATTGTGATTCTATTGAACATGTTGATTCATTTAAGATTTTTATTTCATTTGATTCTACATTATCTTTCACATACAGTGCCACTCCACCACCCACCCCAACAAAAAAACACAATTTTTGTTGCGAGAATAAATCCATGTTATTTTAGTTGCTCTTCAGCTAGTACCAGCTTTTCTGATGTTCTGAAAGACAAAAGAAAATATTTTCTACCCCCATAGGGGTGGCACATCATATTTTAAAATGCTCTGTTACAAGTATTCTTGCTGATTTTCTTATCAGCATGCTGTTACCCAAGTAATTACTTATGCTTTTGTTTTGTAAACCAGCTAAGCCTCAGTAATGTCCACTCTCTGTGGGTTCCAGGTAAATCATTCCACTTCTCATTTATTAAATTAATAGGGTAGCATGCCTCAGTTTCCCTCTTATACAGCAGACCAGTTCTTTAATAGTTTGTCTGTGGTGAAGCTTCAAATTATTCACAAGTGATAACTGAGAAGCTTTACTGTTATAGTGATTTTCCTTTACTGAGCACTAAGTATTTGCCAATTACCATTTCAGCAAACCCAAAAAGTTTTCCTTTTTTTTAAAGACTCATATATATATATATATATAAAATGTTGCAAGGTTACTTATTATCACTAAATTTATTCTGATATTAAACATTAACATTGAACATCAAATCTCTTACAAGTAGGTGCTTATGAATATGAATATCTGGTTATATACCATGCCTTTTATTTGGATAATTTACTTTAGAGGATGGTGCTTGTGTTACCCCCTCTTTTGAAATCTTTGAATAACATTCTCCTTCTATAACAGCCAGGCAGCCTGCATTTACACACAACTTTCCGTTCCAACAACTAGAGGGATGATGTTAACTTTGTGTGTGGTATTGATAAAAAAAGATACTGAAAAGTTGGACTAGTTTCTGAAAAGAGTCAAAGATCTGTAATGAGGGGCTTAAGAGTCTAGTGTAGTTAGGTTATTGACAAAAAGGTTAAGATACCGCTTGGTCATAGCTTATAAGCACCTATCCAATGAAAAAAAATTGATCCTTCATTGTTCATTAAGCCAACGGACAAAAGAAAAATAAGATTTTGTGAATGAAAATGAAATCTAGAAAAATTAAGACTAGTTGCAAATTTTTGAACAATTTCACCATTGGAATTGATTATTACAAAGACTTTAGATACACAACAAATATAACTTAAAATATTTCAGATGCAATCAACGATGATTTACATTAATTTAGCCTTGAACCAGAAATCCAGAAATCAAGATGAGACGTGTTTCTTTCATAAATACTCCAGCTCAACTATAATTGGACCCAGTGCAAGAAATACTGGGTAAAGTTCTGTGTCTATGGCATGGAGGAGGTCAAACTAAATGATCATAAAATAAATGAGCATCAAACAAATAACAGTACACCTTACTTTTTCATTGTTGACTTTCAAATGGCTAATTAAAAAAGGTACAAGGATGCAACTAAATTGGTAAAAATGCTGCAAGGTAGCACCAATATCTTACTTGGGAGAAGTATCTATCCATGGCTGTTACAGCTGAAGTGGGCACATCTGTGTGAGGGTGCCTGTCCCCTGACAAGCAGACCACTCTCTGAAATACATACTATATAGCTGCCCCTTCCTCCACACCTGTCCCCAGTTAGTTATATCTGTCCCAGTCCCCATCTCTGGCATCTTGCTGCTGCCCATGGTCATTATAATGTATAACTGTTCCTCCTACCTTTCCATTTTATAAGAAAGAATTTAATTCCAGGCACATTCCATTGCTGTGGCACCACCAAACCTTTACCTTTATGATAAGTTGTGATAAGAGGAAACTGCATACTAAATTTGGTGACCCTAGTTCTGACCATTTAGAAGGAGGTTTTTTTATTTGTCCCTATATGAATCAGGGGAGGAAGCTTCAGACCCTTTCCCCTATCACATAGCTGAACCCTCACCTTGCTTTAGGTGACTTGAACAAATGGGCTCACAAATGGATAGACAGACAGACACATTTTTAAAACCCGTAGTAAGATTTATCCTCCAGTAGCATGTGCAATATATTACATGCTGCCCCACATTAACAATGACACAGTCTCTGCACCAAAGAGCTTAACATTTAAAAATGCAAATAACATAGGAAGGAGATGGAAAGGGATAATGTCAGAATAAATGAACAATTATGCTATGTGTTCTGGTTAATTTTTAAGAACACACATATCAGCTGTGCTCAGTTGCCCCTCAACCTGTCTCCGTGAGCTGTTAGCAGTTCAAGGCCTATGGTATACTGCTGCACCATACAATTCTGTCTTGTTTAGTGAAGTGTTTTTCGCCCTAGACATATGCATGCACACATACAAAAAGAGATGTGTATGTTTTCATTTGTGTGTATGGTATTGAACTGGCTGAGAGTATTTGCATGGCTGCCCTCTATAAAACAGAATCAGAACTGTTAGTCATAGACCCTGTAAAGCTAATAAGCAAAACCCGAGCATTTGTTTTTACAACTACAAAAAAAATATTGCTATGTTCAACACTCTCCTTTTTACTTACCCAAACATTCTAGGAGTGGTGGGTGAGATTTTGTGGCCTGCCCTGTGCAGGGGGTCAGACTAGATGATCATAATGGTCCCTTCTGACCTTAAAGTCTACGAGTCTATGAGTCTATAATCCATTCCTGTCCACTCTTATCATATGACCTTGTGTAGGGCCAGCCCAAAAATTCCGAGGGAAAGATAGCAAGGTTATATTTGGGATAGACCTCACTCATAACTGACTGCTTTAACATAAAATATTTATGTATGAGGGAGAGTTTCAGGTCCAACTCCCAACCTTATCCAGCACAGCATTCTATTACAGAAGTAACCCTAGCACTAGTGGAAAATTAGCTTCACAAGAAAAATAACATGACACTTATTTTAGCGCCCAAAGGCCAGCCATGATACTGACTAGAAGAGAAAACATTGTAATTTTCTCTGCTCCTATGACATAAATTCCTATGCAATATAGCCCAGTGACATAAAAAATGATATTGGGGATCTAAGTTCCTAAGGGAATGACTACACTAGGAAAATATTTCAAAATTATAACTCCCAAAATAACAACTTGGAAATAAGTGTTATTCCTCATGAAAAGCAGGAATTATTATTTCAAAATAACAAGTTTGGTAGTGTGGACGCTCTGCTTGTAATTTCAAAATAAGGGAAATTACTTTGAAATAACTCCCTAGTGTAGACCAGGGCTAAGTGTCTTTAGGCTTGCTATGTGTCTGTACAAATATATCTTATTACATAAATAGTCTGTAGTTGTATTATGCTAAAAATGAATAACCAGTAATATGATCTATGCCATCAAATGTCAGCAATGCCTCACTGTGATATATATTGGACAAACTGGACAATCCCTACAGAAAGAATTAATGGACACAAATGATATATCTGAAAAGGCAACACACAAAAACCTAATGGGAACACTTTAACCATCCTGGACACTCATTAAGGGATCTACAAGTTGCTGTTTTGTTTCAGACCAATTTCACAAGCCAAATACACAGAGAAGGATTGGAACTCCACTTCATTCTCAAGTTTAACTGTTATGCAAATGGTCTAAATCATGATATTGGACGGCTCGGACATTATCAAACAACCAAACAATGAAGATGCCAATGATTCTTAATATCTGTGTAGAATCTGGTGTTACTCTTCCTTTCCGAGTGCAAGCTAATGATTCTTATCATCCACTTTTAACTATTTAGTCTTTGAGGTGCTAATAAACTATTTGTTGTTTTTTAAGTTTTTCCTGTTACAGACTTGCTTGGCTATCCCTTTGAAACTTAACTACCCAATGTCCTCTTTCTCCCCTCCCTGAAATTTTTTCCCCTCCTTCTTCCCTCCCTCCTCCCTTCCCTTATTTATTCTTGGTTCCGGACTTCCAACGCTCCTGTCATCTGAAGAAGTGGGCTGTGCCTATGAAAGCTCATGATACCATCTACATATTTTGTTAGTCTTCAAAGTGCTACCAGACAATTAGTTATTTTTTACATTTTAACAATAATAATGTTATACAATATCTTGGTCTATTGAACATTGGATGAGCAAAAACATGCAGCATCCCTAGAATGATGGTACAGGCACAAGCTCAGTAAACAACAGCCCCACAGCTACTTATGAATGGGAATGGACACTGATTACTACTGGTAGTTCTGATACATAAAAAAAAGTTTTGCTTTCTCTATAAAGTAGGAAGCGGGGATGCACAAAAACTTTGTATTGTGGCAGGGGGCTATGAATCATTGAAGCAAATTGTAAACCTTGTATATAATGGAAACCATTTCAAGCCAAGGGATATAGTAGCACTTCCAGCATCCCCAGTTCCAGAACCTATGGGAAGCACTCACTCACTACTGAAGTGCCCCTCAGTTGCTTCCTGAGATAAAGGTCTTGCCCACTTTGAAGGATTCTTCTCCTTTGAGGTGTGAATAATATGATGTGATTTTGAAAAAGGAATGCCATTTGGTGTATTAACAGATATGTCATATATAAGTTACAGGAGGTAACTGTCCTGCTGTAATCAGCACTGGCGAGGTCTCAGTTGGAGTGCTGCATCCAGTTCCGGGCATTATGCTTTAGGAAAGATATGGCCAGAATAGAAAAAGAAAGTTCATAAGGAAGTAATGAAAGTGACAAGAGTTAGGAAACTTGATATAAGAGGAAAGGTAAAACCTGGCCATGTTTAGTCTTGAGAAAGTAACACTGGATGAGGACCAGATAATAATCTTTAAACATGTTAAAGGCTGCTAGGAAGAGGATGTTGATCAATTGTTCTCCATATTTACTGATGGAAGGATGAGAAGAAATAGGCTTCATCTGCATTAAAGGAAATTTAGGCCAGATATTAGGTAAACCTTTCTATTAGAAGGGTAGTTAAACTCTGGAATAGGGTTCCACAGGAGATTATAAAATCTCCATCACTGAGGGTAGTTAAGAGCTTGTTAGACAAACACTTGTCAGGAATGATCTAGTTTACTTGGTCCTGCCTCAGCACAGGGGGCTGAACTTAATGACATCATGAGATCCCTTCCAGCCCTACATTTCTATGATTGTATGGAATACAGCAAAGGCTGAAGCAAAGTTATTTAGCTGTCTATGAAAAAAGTAATGGGAAGTTTTTAAAGTTTGCTACTATATAATGTAGGGAACTGCAGACCTTTTCATAGTGTCTCATTGACTTCAGTGGGACTTCTCATATGAATAAAAATATTCATATGTGTTTTAGCAGCTTGGGAGCTGTATGTATATACACTCACCTTTATAATTCCATTTTAAGAATCCATCACAATAATATCTTATTCCTGTACAAATGTTAGATTACTTTTCATAAGCTTTTAAAAATGGAAAAACAAACAAAAAATCATGTTGGTTGCAATTTAATATTTGCATGGTTATTTGATCAATTTCCATATAAACACATATAAAATAGTTTTACAGAAACATTATATTTTTTTACATAAGTTGTACCCCCTAAAATCATAATGCTGATTTATTGCTGTGATCTACCATTTAAAGCATGAACAAGAACTATTAAACTCTCATTCCAGAAAGGATGTTTTATTATTAACAGATGCATTCTGACAGGGGAGTTTCACTCTATCATGAAATATAATTCTTATTTCATCATTATATATCTGTAGGGATTCAAACATGGGTCAGCTGTGGGTTCAGTCCCATGCTTTTGGCTCCTGTTTTCATCAAATTTCTATGTGATTCTGGTCACTTTGTCCTCAGTGACCTACCTATTGTTATTCTTCTTCCTGTGTAAATACTAATCAGTCCACTGCCATGAGTGCACATGATTTTGTCTCCTCCTTTCTACTTTGCTTTAATAAAAAACCCATTTTTCAAAAATGGGAGGACACTCACATTTTCCCGCCTCATTTTTCAAGCACAGAAACATGGCATTTCAAATTTTTAAGTAAACAAAAAGTTCTATTTTTCATACTGACAGCAAGGAGCAGTGATGTATGAACCTGCAAGTTATTTAATGACTTATCCCTGATGATATTTGAAGAAGCCTCCATATATTTTTAAAGCAAGTCAGAATGATTTGTTTTGGCACTGCATTGCACTCCTTCGCTTTTTAGAAGTTTTTAATATGCTATGTTTCATTTTCCATGGTTTATGTCCTTCATTAGATACTAGAATTCATCTGCTAAAATCACAGATAAGTCTCAGAATAGGCTGGGCAGTACTACAGCAATAGTAGGAATATCCTCTCTCATTAAGGCTAGATAATAGTTTTTATTCCAAGACACTATATTTAGTTACTCATAGCCTTCTGAAATTCAAATTTTGAGCTTTGATTTTGCAGGTTTGCAGGCTTCAGAAAACTGAATCATTCTCTAAGGCCCTAAATTGCAACAGCCTTACTCATACTTAGTAATACCTAATTGAAAAGCATTCCAACAATTTTGTAGACCTACTTGTGGAAGCAGGTACTATTCTAAAACTGTAAGGGTATCACAGACTGGCCCAAAGTTAGAGTAGAAATGGTTCAGCCATAAAAGAAGGTAGAAAATAATAGGACTATTTTCCATCTTTTCATTTTTAGTAAAATCCTACAACTTTGGTGCTCTTAGTATAGTAGGGGAAGTAGGATTTGCGGTATAGGGGTACATCTAAACTACATGCCTCTGTCGGCAGAGGCATGTAGATTTGTTTGTTCAGCAAAGGCAAATGAAGCCGCGATTTAAATGATCATGGCTTCATTTACATTTACATGGCTGCCGCGCTGAGCCGACAAACAGCTGATCAGCTGTTTGTCGACTCGCGCGCTAGTCTGGACGTTCCCCCGTCGACATCAAAGCCCTTTGTCGGCAGCCCCGGTAAACCTCATTCCACGAGGAATAATGGGGCTGCCGACAAAGGGCTTTGATGTCAACAGGGGAACGTCCAGACTAGCGCACGAGCTGACAAACAGCTGATCAGCTGTTTGTCGGCTCAGCGTGGCAGCCATGTAAATGTAAATGAAACCACGATCATTTAAATCGCGGCTTCATTTGCCTTTGCTGATCTGTCTAATCTACATGCCTCTGCCGACAGAGGCATGTAGTCTAGACACAGCCTAGGAGAGATAGATTGATAAGGGTTGAGAGATGAACAAAATCTGGGTTGTAATCAGCTGTAAATTCTTTGCAGAAAATACCCCTGATAAATTATTGTCCTGCTGCATGCAACAAATGTACCAGAACTGGATTCTATGCCTCTATTTCCACCTCCACCTCTATGTGTGCTTTTATTGTTGCATTTCCTAATTTTGAGGGCTTTCACCAGGCAGCTTGTAGAATGACCCCCCAGCCCACTAAGTAGTAAAAGCTCTTGTCTGACTTATTGGAAAAGGTATACACTCCTTTATGGTTTAGAGAGACGGGAGTGCCTTTCTGTTGCAGCTACATGCCAGGTCAATGTGGTGATGCTAACCCATGTCCCCAAAAAAGAATAGAAGAGAGAGGGGACTATATATGTCCATCCTGATGCAGGAAAAGCCTTTAAAAAAAACTGGATGAGATAGAATAATCCCTGCCCTCCCATCCCTGGAAGTGGTGAAGTACTGGTTGCTTTTTCCTCGAGAGGCAGGGAAGGAAGTTTTCCCTCACTATTAGATTGGCCAAAGCAAAGTAGGATGTTTTCACCTTTTCCACAGAGAGTTTGGAGGGAAGGGGCTTAGTAAGGAGAAAATGGATCAGGAGTTAGCCTATGATGTCACAACTCAATATGAGAACATGGGGCAGATATACAGTGGTCAGACAAAATGGTAAAGAATTTTAAAAAGGTATTATTTAAAGGAGCACAAATGGGGTTGAGGGCATCATAACTCCTATTACTGGTATGGGAAAGAGCTAACTACCCTTTCCTTTAGAGACCCTATTTAATCCTCATTTACGGGGAGAAGTTGGTGAGGTTTCAGCAGCAGGTTGGCTGGGAACCAGGATGGGTAAAGGGGAGAGCAGATAGAAGACCTCTGGATATATTTTGAAATGATTATAGAATTACCTGCACTGTGTACTTTTATCTGCTGGGTTCTACCAGATATTTAAGAATAAAATTGTGGCCTAATTAAACCATGTCTTGCCTTTATTCAGCATAGGATAGGAATAACTAGCAACACAAAGCATGCACGTTTAGTTCACCTTTACAATGCACTGCATTACAAGTACTTCTGAACAATGCTGCAGATGGAGTGACTAGCACTTTCTTTTCAGAATGATCCAAGAGAGAAAATAAAAGCAAATGCAAGTGTGGAGATAAACGCACATGTCACAAACTCGTAACTCACATATGGAAATGCTTTCTGATGGGCAAGTGCACTGAACCCTAAACTCAAAAAGATGTGCCACATACACTTAATATAATGCAATGAATGTCCACTCTGGATTGACAATGAAGAATGAGAAGGGCTACAATAGCATGTGTTCTCTTTAAAATAGGGACTTTGTACCTAAGTAGGGATCTTTACAAATGGCTCTTCTATATCTGTATCCTCCTCTTCTCTGCAGTAACTCTGCTTTTTCAGGGGCCAGAACACAATATGTTTTTCTTAGGGTTAGTAATATAAATTCTTTTTAAAGGAGGAGAAAGAGGAAGAGATAGAAACATAAAAACCCACTGTGTTGGTGGCCTTGTGTGTATAGGTATAAATAACCTTTATTTTCAGAACATAATTTTATATGAACTCCCTTCCTTTCTCTCATTCCTTCCCACCCGCACATTCCACTCCCATATCTCTCCTCCCTCACTATGGTTAACAGGAAGAAGAAATGGACAAAAAATAGGTTATTTTTTATGGAAAAAATCCACATGAACGGATACTTGGATGGTGTCCTGTATTGTACGTTTGATCATAATCCACTGTTCAAATAGCTTTCCCACAGATGTAACATTTCCCGTATATAGATAAAAAGACTCAATTTACTCTCTTTCAGGTTCCTGAAACCAAGCAAAATAATTGCAAAATGATTAAAAACAAGTGTTGACTATGTGCAACACATACCTAATGATGCTATCTCTATCTATTAAATGGTAGTAATAGTGAATACTGGACACGGGGGTTGAAATAGTCAATACATGCCTCATTAACATACACAGTTTTTAAAATGATTCGTTGCTGTTATGATGTAGCTGCTATTGTGCAATATTATAAAATAGGGACGCATTGACATATGTATCCATCTCACAATATTATAGTCTTTTAAAGGTGGCTACAAGGAAAACAGGAACTATGTATAGCAGCTAGTATTTTGTGCCATTAGACCTGTATGACTAATCTAAATGACACAAAGTATACCTGTTGGGATCTGAATGCTAAAATAACTCAGAATAACTTTATATTACATTTACTGGTGGTAAATAATATTAGCCTATTGGTTAAAAATAAGGATCTCTGCCTTCACATGGATTTGGGGATCAGCCTCACTGTGACCTGTGGGAGAGCACCACCAAGTCTTCAGGGGATATTAACATCTTTGACTCTCTCCGGGTACGTCTACACTACAGCGCTAGTTCGAACTAACTTAGTTCGAATTAGTTAATTCGAACTAAGCTAATTTGAACTAACGCGTCTAGAACTAAAAACTAGTTCGAATTAGCGTTTTGCTAATTCGAACTAGCAAGTCCACATTGAGTGGACTCTGAACAGGGCTTAAGGATGGCCGGAAGCAGTGCCGGCAGGGCATCAGGTTAGGACTTAGAGCGTGGAGATGCTGTCTCAGGCTAGCCGAGGGCTGTGCTTAAAGGGACCCGACCCCCACCCCGGACACACAGTTCTAAGGGATGCCCCACTTGCAAAGAAGTTCTGGCTTGGAGTGCCCAGAGTACCCACACTGGGCACATCACACCACTCAGCCATCAGCCCGGCTGCACTTGCCGCAGGCAGCCATCTGGGGAGAAGGGGCAATTGGGTGGCTGCAGGAGAGCTTCCACCCCCAGAAGCCCGCAGAGCCAGCCCAGTCCTCCCCATCGGGGGCTCATATCCCATTCCTCCCTCACCTCCTTCCACTTACCCTTCCCTAGCCCCCCTTCTTATTGAATTACAAAATAAAGATAACGTTTCTTCCAACATTGACTCTGTCTTTATTGAACAAAACTGGGGGGAGACTGGGAAAAGGAGGTGGGAGAGGGGAAGAGAAAGGCTGGGAGAATGGAGGGCAACTAACATGATCGGGGGTTGGGAACAGGTCCCAGATGAAGAAAGGCTACAGAGACTGGGACTGTTCAGCTTAGAAAAGAAGAGACGGAGGGGGGACAGGATAGAGGTCTCTAAAAGCAGGGGTTGGGTGGAGAGGGTGCATTCATAAAAGTTCTTCCTGAGTTCCCATAAAGAAGGACTAGAGGACACCAAAGGAAAGGAATGGGTAGCAGGCTTGAAACTAGTAAGAGAAAGTTGTTCTTCTTGACAAAGCAAATAGTTAACCTGCGGAACTCCTTGCTGCAGGAGGCTGTGAAGGCTACAACTAGAACAGAGTTGAAAGGGAAGTGAGATCAAGTCATGGAGGTTGGGTCCATGGAGTGGTCTTAGCCAGGGGGTAGGAGTGGTGTCCCTGCCCAAAGTTTGTGGAAGGCTGGAGAGGGATGGTACGAGACAAATGGCTTGGTCACTGTCTTCGGTCCATCCCCTCTAGGGTCCCTAGGGTTGGCCGCTGTCGGCGGACAGGCTACTGGGCTAGATGGACCGTTGGTCTGACCCAGGACGGCCATTGTAAGCTCAGGGCTCAGGGTCGGGGGTCTCAGTGGACCCCCTTGATTTTCATGCACACCTGCTCCTGGGTGGCCAGGCTGGCAGCTCTCCTGCCCTAGCCGGCCACTTTCCTGTGCCTAGTGCGGAGATCGTGGACGAGGTCCACGATGTCCGCACTAGCCCAGGAAGGTGCCCGCCTCTTGCGGTCCAGGGCAAGCTCCCAGGAGCCGCCAGCCTGGTCCCGGGAAGAGGGGGTGGGCTGGGGGACATTGGGTGGGTGGCTCTGTGCCGTGCCAGGTGCAGGGTCTGCTGGCTGGGTGCTGGCAGGCTTGCACCTGGCACGGGCACAGTAGCCAGCCCGTGCCCCTTTAAGGGGTCTGGGGCCGGAAGGGGGGCATAGAGTTTCCCTGGTGTTGGCCAGAGTGGCCACCAGGGAAACCTGGGGAGGGCTAGCCTCCCACTAGTTCGAATTAAGGGGCTACATACCCCTTAATTCGAACTAGCTAGTTCGAACTAGGCTTAATCCTCGTAAAATGAAGTTTACCTAGTTCGAACTAAGCGCTCCGCTAGTTCGATTCAAATTTGAACTAGCGGAGCGCTAGTGTAGCGCCTATTAAAGTTAGTTTGAACTAACATCCGTTAGTTCGAACTAACTTTGTAGTGTAGACATACCCTCCCTTCTCTCCCCTTAAGTTTTACATCTTGCTTATTTCTTGTACACAGACTCCCATTCCTCCCTCTTGTAACAACAAAGAATAAAAGGGATGACCGGATGATATTAGGGTGCCTTCTTTCTCCCCATTAACAGGCTGAAGTCCTGAACAAATAGTTCACCAGGCTTCCTGATAATAAAAGAAAAGGAGACTGCACCTCCACACTCTCTTTAGAGCCAGCGTCAGAGAAGATCTAAACAGGTGACAGTTGCTATTCCTTATGGAATTCCATAAGGAAGTGCACAAACAAGTACACAGCCAAGCTACAACCCTGGCTTACTAAGCATCTCAGGTGCAATTATAGCTCTAGTAGATTTCCATTGTTCTACCTGCACTTGATGGCATCTCCACTGGATGGCACCTGAATAGCTGAGATGTCCTAAATAGCCTCTAACCTGATATTGAAAGGAGTTCCTGGGTCCTAGGTATTGCCCACCAGTACACAAGGGAAGGAACAAGGAGAATTGAATGTTCTCATTCACTTGCCTACTGTTGTGGCATCAGATCATCTCACAGCAATAATAAAGTGTAGATATACAATGAGGGAGAAGAAGGGACAATCTAGGACTAAAGCAAGCAAGGTCAAGACAGATTGTGCAGTTCTCATCTCTCACCAAATTAAAACAAATACCATTATTTTAACATTGAATTTATAGACTAGGTTTTTCTGTTACATGACGATTCTATAGAGCATAGAACTGATTCTATTTATTAAAAAGATGAAGGAAAAGGAGTGGAGTGGGGTCACAGAATAGAAAATATATTAAATAACCAGATGGTGGCATTCTTCATTTAGGCTATTGTCAGCCGACGGTCAGGGAAGGGTGTGTCCTATACCTGTCCCTTATGACCGGCTGAAGTTCTTTTAAATTGTGCTTGGTTCTGTTACAGCAACTGAAGGAGTCAGGTTAAAGCTTAAACAGTTACAGGTTTATTAAAGAAGCTTATAAATCATATGGTTACAATGGCTATTGCTCTCTTTCTTAACTGTTAACAAATATATATATAGATCTTAAAAAGTGGTTACAGGAAAAAGGTAAAGATAGAAAATAGAGATAATGGTACCAAATGACAGCTTAATCTTTAAAGAGCTCTAACACTATGTATATATATATACTTAAGCAAAGGACCACATCCAGGTACAATTTTTACCCCTTTCTGTGCCTCTCGACTCCAGCGTGTCAGGCCAGGGCCAGTCTCTCAATTCCTAGGAAAGACGAATACGAGGTGGGCGTCCCCTCTGGAACCTCGGGAGATCAAACACCTAACCCAACCAGCAGATAGATGGTAGATTGACACTCAGAGAAAATGTGCTGCTGGACCCATCTTTATACCCCTGGGGGCCCGTATCCTCTTTCTTATGTACTGGCCCGTTTTGTGGCGCCAGTTCTTACAAGCAAGTTTCAAGTTAATTTACACTTGCAAGAGAGATAACTAAATTGTGAGTACTAGACATTTTTTTACTGGGCGAGAGATTCCTCCCCCCGCGGACGGCTGTGTGTTCATATCAATATGGGTTAAGTCAAGGACACTCCTTGGCAGCCTCTTGGTCAGCAATTGGCATATCTCTGTTTACAGCCATTCACGGTCACAGCAGCCTGGGCCTTCTGCTCTGTGTGCCCTATATGCTCCAGGCAAGCAAAAATGGATGTTACAGGGGGGTTCCTGTCTGGCTACAGCTATCATCCTTTGTAAGTTCTTGTTGCAAATAGACAGAGGAATGATGGTCTTCATGGAGGCTCAGCTCAGATACCAGTTTAAAATCTGGCATACTGTGTATATGATCCAAGAACCCCTTAATGCCAAGTGGCAAGACATTGCAAGAATATCCTGTTTCTGATTTGTATATTCTGGTTCACCAAAAATGTCACATGAGGTCTTAAATGAAAGCCAGAGTCACTGTGGTTATTGATATTCTTGTGAAATGTATGTACAGATACTACATAAGGAGTTATTCAAGTATGCTTAAAACATGTTCTTAGATTCTGTATCACAACAGAAGTGGGGAAATAGGTTTTCTTACAGATAAAAGATGCTTGTTCACCTGTCTCTCGGTAAAATGCAAATTAAGCATTGTAAGCTAACACAGTACAGTAGATACCCATTTACATACCAAGCGATCACAGATAGAAAAAAGCGGGGAGTTCACAGGAAAGACAGGTAACTGGGTTTATACTGACTCTCAGCACAAACATTGATCTTTGGCAATATAAGTAGAAGGAAAAGAAGATAAGCCCTGATTATGCACTCAAGGGCTACATCTAGACTGGCATGATTTTCCGGAAATGCTTTTAACGGAAAAGTTTTCCATTAAAAGCATTTGCGGAAAAGAGTGTCTAGATTGGCACGGATGCTTTTCCGCAAAAGCACTTTTTGCGGAAAAGCGTCCGTGCCAATCTAGACGTGCTTTTCCGCAAAAAAGCCCCGATCTCCATTTTCGTGATCGGGGCTTTTTTGCACAAAACAAATCTGAGCTGTCTACACTGGCCCTTTTGTGCAAAAGCTTTGCGCAAAAGGACTTTTGCCCGAATGGGAGCAGCATAGCATTTCTGCAAGAAGCACTGATTTCAGACAGTAGGAAGTAAGTGTTCTTGCGTAAATTCAAGCATCCAGTGTAGACAGCTGGCAAGTTTTTCCGCAAAAGCAGCTGCTTTTGTGGAAAAACTTGCCAATCTAGACGCAGCCAAGAAGTAAACTGGAAGTGTATATACATTCATGAAAATGGATCACAAGCACCTTTTGTTCAGACACTGCCAAGGGCTTTGGAGGGTAAAGTAACTTTTTTACACAGGAAGTTAACCTGTTAAGTTTAGTCTCTAGAAAAAATGTGATGCCAGGATGATTTCGTTGGAAATGGTCCTGCTTTTATCAGGGAATTGGACTCGATGATCTCCTGAGGTGTCTTGCAACCCTATGGTTCTATTATTTGTTTTATAAGTTATCTTTTATTTCCATATTCTTACTTGCTATCACTCATAATTCTCATAGATTTTAGAAACTATCCAATCTTGATTTTAAAATTGTCAGTGATGAGGAATCCACCATGATTCTTGATACATCATGCCAAAGGTTAATTACTCTCACTGTTAAAAATGTGTGCCTTATTTTTAGTGATAATTTATATAACTTTAATTTCCAGCCATTAGTTTTTATTATACCTTTCTTTGCAGGACTGAACAGGCCATTATTAAAAATGTTTTCTCCACATAGATACTTACAGACTGTAAACAAGAATTCCCTTAACCTTCACTTTGTTAAACTAAATAGATTGAGGTTTGAGTTTATCACTGTAAGGCAGATTTCCTAATGCTTTAATCATTCTCATGGCTATTCTCTGAACCTACTCCAATTTATCAACATCCTTATTTAATTGTGGAAACCAGAACTAGACACAATATTCACCAGTGTTAACACCAGTGCCAAATATAGACCTAAAAAAAATCTTTACTTCTACTTGAGATTCCTCTGTTTACACTGTCCAGGGTTTCATTTGCTCTTTTGGCCACATTATCATGCTGGGAGCTCATGTTTAGCTGATTATCCCCCATGATTCCCAAATCTATTTGAAAGTTACTCCTTTTTAAGACAAAATCCTCCTTGTAAGTATGACTTCCATTCTTTCTCCCTAGCTATATTTAGCAAAATTTAAACACCTAGGCTATGTCTACACTGGTGCGATCTTGTGCCAGAGATTTGCAAATGAGGCTAAGTGTGGAATATTGTCGAGCCTCATTTGCATATCTAATGAGCCACCATTTTTGCGGAAGATGCTCTTACACAAGAAGGAGCTGTAAGAAGAGAAGAAAATAATCAGTATAGCGGCATTGCGCAAGAGGGTTTTTCTTGCACAAGAAGGGGCAGTGTAGATAGCTCCTTCTTGTGCAAGAGCCTCTTCCACAAAAATGGCGGCTCATTAGATATGCAAATGAGGCTTGGCGATATTCCATGCTTAGCCTCATTTGCATAGCTCTGGTGCAAGATCGCGCCAGTGTAGACATAGCCATACTGTTTGTTTATATCCAGGTTATCAAGCAATTGAGATCATACTGAATCAATCACCTGCAGTGGCAGATTAATCACTGGTCCAATAGGGCCCATAGCTAGGAGCCCCTTGCCATTGGGGGGGGAGGACAGAAAAAAAAGCATGCCCCAACTTACTTTTCCTGGGCCACCTGGCTCTTTTTCTGGGCAGAGGGGTCAGGCAAAGCAGAGCAAGTCTGCATACCCAGCCCTCTTTCCCCAGCAGATGCAGAAGCAGTGGAGTCAATGCAGGCAGAAGGGATGGGAAGGGGCTCCCATTTGCTCTGGCCCGCATCTCACAAACCCATAATCCACCTATAATGACCTGTCCTCTTCTTAGTTTATCACTCCACAAATTTTTGTGTTACCTTCAAACTTTATTAGTGATGTTTTTATAATTTCTTCTTTAAAATATTAAATGGCATAAGGGCAAGAACTGACCCCTTGGAAACATACCAGCTTGATCATGATTCCCCATTTACAATCACATTTTGAATGACCAGATAGAGAGTTTTTAGTTCATTTAATGTGTGTCATTATCATTCTATATTCTAGTTTGTTAATCAAAATGTCATTCAGTACCAAGTCAAACACCAAGCAAAAGTTTGTTACGTCAACACTATTGCCTTCATCAACCAAACTTATAAACTCATCTTAAAAGATAGCAAAGTAGACAGGATCTATATACCATAAATCTGTGTTGATTTGCATTAATAATCTTTCCTTCCTTCTAGTCTTTATTAATTGATTCCTATATGAACTGATCCATTATTTTGCTCAGTATTGATGTCAGGTATTATTCAGGCCTATTATTATCCCCGTGTTCCCATTTACCCTTTAACAATTTTTAAATAACAACTTTCTTCCTATCTTCTCTGAGTGCTCAGTCGATAAGGGGCTGGACATAACAGAGGAAAATATCAAAGACAAAATGAGGGTTAGCATTGCCCGGAGGAAAGTGCTTGACTGGCTAACAAGCTGGTGGTGTTAGGGACCTAACACCCAATTAGCCACAATCAAGTATTCCTTACTCTGAAAGCTGGAGGTTAGCAATACAACTCACAGTCCTGGGTACCCTGAAAACTCTGGCATGGCTTCCCTAGGGGCAGCATTTTATCTTTGCTGAAAATTTAAGCATGGATCTCTGTAGATGGAGTCCCCATCATGTTTCCAATCTCGCTGGCAAACAAATAAAATGAACTAAAAACAGCAACAGGAAGGAATGTTCATTCCTAGCTAAACATTTTCCAGATTTTATTGCAAGTAATTAGTTCATTTTATGCTCTAAATGTATTTAGCGTTTTGAAAATAAAATGGAGTCCATATGAAAATAGTTTTAATACTGGCTGTTGCATAGTTGTGCAATACATTTTGACAGTCTCAGAAAGATATCTAATTATTATATTGGATGAGGATTGTAATTATAGTTAAATAATGTAGAGACTATGACAGAAACAGGCAAAAGCAGAAAAATGTCGAGATTGACACATCTGGTCTGCTCTCTGACTGATACATGGAGGATTTACATGGGTGATGATAATGGGAGTTACAGCTGTAAATCCTCCACTACACAATGTTAACAGGAGAACAAATACATCTCCCAGTACAGAACTCATTTTTTAAAATACCATAAAAGACTTGCAAACATTAAGAACAGTA
Organism: Pelodiscus sinensis; assembly: GCF_052426305.1. Taxonomy (NCBI): domain Eukaryota; kingdom Metazoa; phylum Chordata; order Testudines; family Trionychidae; genus Pelodiscus; species Pelodiscus sinensis. The sequence goes on from NC_143057.1 coordinate 66,384,878, forward strand.
AAAATACTTTTTTTGGTAGGATGTCGATGGGAGAGGTTAAGAAAAAAATGAGTTTGAGGAAACAAAAAAGAACTTCCAAATACAATCTCTTAGTTTGTCTCCTTTCCAACTAAAACTGGACTGAATTACAGAGGTTATTAATCACACTGTGCTAAAGAAGATAATTCTGAAATATTTCAGCTGTCAGTTCACTAAATCATCCAGTATAATCCTTCTAAAGCAATGTGAAATGCAAAATGTAACACAGAGCACATCCAATCCTCATGTTTCTAGTCACTATTCTAGAAGTCTGAGAACTTCAGAAGATTGAGGGCAACATTAAATATTTCAAGGAGAAAGACTGAACCCATACTTGCATTGTGATCTAAGATATGTTATCCATTATTTAGGATAATAGAAGCACCTCAGGGACTGAGCTCAGAAACCTGATTATATACTGTTTCCATCGCAAAGATTTGCAGGGCTGCAACTAGTAATTCTGTTCTTACACTTACCATGGTCTACACTATAGAATTACTTTGGTGTAACCACATTTCAGAGGGGTATGAATAATCCAGTTCCCCAAGAAACATAATTATATTGACTTAAGTGCTGGTGTAGAAAGTACTATATTGGTGTGAGGGCTTCTCCTGCCAACAGAAATACTGTCTCTTGTGGAAGTGGAGGCAGAGGTACTGGTACCAGAGAGGACATGGCCCTCCCACTTTTTGAAAGCGGGAGAGGATGGACTATCCATTTTTACTGGGGTGGACCTTCCCCCACCCATTTCCTTTCCTTTCCATTTTTTTCCTCCCAAAACCCCACCCTCCTATCCAGGCCTGAGTGGAGGAAACCCAGGCAGCAGCTGTGGGGAACTGCAGCAGACCCACCATCTGCCTATAGTTCAGGGTACCTGAGAGTTGCCCCTGGCCTGAGTCCCTGCCCATTGGTTCCCTGCTCCTTCTCTAAGCATGTAGAGGGTCCATCACTATTCCCCACAGCTTCTTACTGTGGCTGATCTATGGCTCCAAGCCTTCTCACCAGAGCTGGATCAGAGAGAGCTGTGTGGCCAGTTGTGAGAAGCCTTAGTCCCTTCACCTGCCCTGGGTGGGGAACCTGGGACTTGGGCGCAGGGCTGCTTTTGCCTCCTCTCCCTCCCTAGGGGAGGCAGACTGCCTGGGCCCATTCTGGCTTCTGGCTTGGATGGAGATAAGAGTCTTTGTCCCTTTTTTGGAAGGGCTCTAATGCCCTTGTCTGGAATTATGATGGGAGAGCCCTCTCCTATCAGCTTTGAGTGTCTTCACTAGAAATCCTACATTGGTTCAGCAGTGCTGTTGAAAAATTGTAGTTTAGACCTGCTCAGAGTTATACTCTCAGTTTGGTATTTCAGATCTGAGGCTCACTTTAGCAGTTTTGATTTTAAAAAATAATAACATTTCTCAGTCTTTCTGGGAATCATACTGTTTGTTACACTCACAGAAATAGAATTACTCATACACAGCGCTTTTTTTTGTAAAAAAAAAAAAAGAAACCATGTTGGTACTCCAGGGGAAAAGGTGCCAGTAATCCAGGGGAAAAATGGTTGAGCTCTGACTGGAGGTGCCAGTACTGCGTCTGGAGGTGCCGGTAATGTGTACCAGGCAGTACCATCACAAAAAAAGCACTGCTCATAGGCCACCTCAAAGGAATGAAAGTCTCTATAGTAGTCACAGTTGTCTTTGACAGTGTTGCCTCTGCACATTCAGACAGGGGGAGAGGAAGTAATCACACCTTCCCTTCCATCCTTGGACTTCAATTTTCATTGGATTCTTGGGTTTAAGAGAAAGACTTGGTTCCATGGCTCTTTATTATTTCAGCTCCAAATTCACAGTGCTGCAAGTACTGGAGGGGCACCCAGTGTGCAGTGTTTTCTGGAAAGTTTCTCGCACTCAGTAATACCCAAGAAGTACATCCCAAAATGGGAATATTCAGACACAAGAACTGTAAGTGACTTGGGACTTGTCTACATTACAAAGAAGATCATCCCTCTGGAGGTCAATCTTATAGTGTAGACCTAAAATTAAACACTGAGGGGAACCCGCTCCAGTGTCCTGTACTCCTCATTCTGGGTATGTCTACACTACTCCCCTAGTTCGAACTAGGGGGGTAATGTATGCATACCGAACTTGCTAATGAAGCCCGGGATTTGAATTTCCTGGGCTTCATTAGCATAAAGCCGGCGCCGCCATTTTTAAAAGCCGGCTAGTGCGAACCCCGTGCCGCGCGGCTACACGCGGCACGGGGTTCGCACTAGCCGGCTTTTAAAAATGGCGGCGCCGGCTTTATGCTAATGAAGCCCGGGAAATTCAAATCCCGGGCTTCATTAGCAAGTTCGGTATGCATACATTACCCCCCTAGTTCGAACTAGGGGGGTAGTGTAGACATAGCCTCTGTGAGGAGTAAGGGAAACTGATAGGAGTAAGGGAAGCAAAATACAGCTAAATACAGCTGGATGATGTACTTTAAATCAACCTGCCCAGTCTAGCATAATCCAGGCCTTGGATCAAAAAATAATATTTTTCAGGTTTAAAGGAATCTTCATTAGACAGACCATTGATATCTATAACTTTCTTTCAGCAGCAAGAGTGGGAAGGAAAGATTTGCTATCCCCTTTCTAAATCTAGCACAGCATTTGATAGATGTGTACCATTTTGAATCATTTAAAACTTATCAAGACAAATCTCCTACAAACTGTAGTCAAACTTAACCTTTGAACATTCATAATCCATATATTCAGAAAAGTCATTTGCAATAGTGATGTTCTTTGGGGATTTTTCCTAGTGTGGGGGAAAAAAACATGTGGTCTGATTTCTTTGTAACTAACTTGTGAATACTAGAAACAGAGAGAGTCCAATATCAGTAAGATAAATTAAATAAAATAAACCCACAAAGGAATAATAAAATAAATAATTGAAGAAACTAGACAAGAAAAATAAAGCCATGCTCCTCATCATAGTTGACCTTTTCTGAAATGTTAAAGCATAAAATGCTTTAATGCATAAAAAAGATATCAAGGCATTTTTCAGAACACTCATGGCCTGTACACTTTAAGGTTAAGTGAAAAAGGGCAATGACCCAGAAGATTGCAGGAAATGTTTTGCAGCAAAAAGTATATTAGTGTGCATGATATTGTGCAACTTAAACATAGTGGATTAATGATAGAGTGCACCTGGGTGGAATGTTATTATAGATAAATAAAAACACTGTATTATTTTTCTATAGCTGAACAAAATCAGGGAAAACTATGAATATTTGTTCAAATTCTAAAGTGAATTTTGATTTAGTCATATTTGCAAAATTTGTGTTTGCTTTCAAAAATCATTCGAGCACTCAAGATTTGCTACTGTGAAGACTAACTTTTACAATCTGGCCAAATAACCCACTGCAAGGTCACTAGGCTGTTGAGTGCAGACCTAGTTGCTGGACTCTACGTGCTTCCAAGTCAACTGGTTCTTGTGTAGAATCTAGTCACCATTTCTTGCTCCAAAGGACTCAAATACTCTCTCAGATTTGAACATCTTGGCTGACACCCTTTTTGGTACATAGGACACCCTAGATTCTGAAAGACCTTCTGATGCCAGTGACAAACATCCTGATTCCCCCCAGTCACTCCCTCGAGGTTCCACCCATGTTGTCAGTACTCTGGGTTTACTAGCCTAACCTCTTTGGGGACAATGTGGCAAATCTGGGAGTGAATATGCAATCCTCTGTATCCCCCAATGCAATTACCTTTGCTTCCATTTGAGATCTCTCGAAACAAACAGACAAAGCCACACATAAGCAAGTGAGGTGAGACTTTGTATTATTAAGCACCCTGAGTGGTCTCTTTCCATTCTTGGAATGATCTTGGACAGCAAACTCATGGTTTTCTCAGGGAAGCAAAGAACACAATCTCAGTAAAGGAGTTTATTAACAACAGTGACTTTATTCTTAAGTGACTTTATTCATTAGTTGAGGGTTAGGGATTTCTGAAAATAATGAAAGTCCTGAAACTCATCCACAACTTCTATGTATTCAGAGTTGGTCAGCATTTCAGGCTGGAGGAGTTCCCTTCTGCCCTGTATCTCCTGGATGCTCTTCTTTCCTGCAGCAAGGGTTGGCACCATGCACATAGTAGAACACTGCTCTAAAATGGGAAATTGTCTCTGTAACATGTGCTTAGGGTATGAAACTTCATCTCCACCATGCACTCTTGCCTTTCCCTGAAGGCCCCAAGGTTAAAAGTTCATTGTTCTATGGAGAATGGCATTACGTGAGTCACTTTGAAATTTGATGGCTCCAGATGGCAACTGTGATATATCTTTCACATCATTCATCAGGTGTCAAATGCCATTACTGGTCAGAGAGAGACAAGATGGGTGAAGTAATCTCTTTTTATATATATAAAAAAAATTCTTAGGGATGACAAAATAATGTCATTCCATCATTTGCATCCACAGGACCCTCTCCAATTTCTCCACATCTTTCTTGATATGTGGTGCCCAGAACTGGACACAATACTGCAATTGAAGCCTAATCAGTGCAGAGTAGAGTAGAGAAATTACTTCTCATGTCTTGCTTACAACACTCCTGTTAATGCATCCCAGAATCATGTTTGCCCTTCTTTACAGCAGTGCCACATTGTTGACTCATATTTAGCTTAAGGTCCACTATGACCCCTAGATTCCTTCCTATACAATCACTTCCCATTCTTTATGTGTGAAACTGATTGTTCCTTCCTAAGCAGAGTACTTTGCATTTGTCCTTATTAAACATCATCTTATTTACCTTAGACCATTTCTCCAGTTTGTCCAGATCGTTTTGAATTGTGACCCTATTCTCCAAAGCAGTTACAACCTCTTCCAGCTTTATATCATCTGCCAAGTTTATAAGTGTGCTCTTTATACCAATATCTAAATTGTTAATGAACATATTGATCAGAACTGGTCCAAAACATATCTCTGCAGAAGCCCACTAGTTATGCCCTTCCAGCATAACTGTGAAGCATTAATAACCACTCTCTGAGGGTATGTCTACACTACCAATTTACAGCCGTTAGTTCGAATTAACTTTGATAGGCGCTACAAAGGCAAACCGCTAGTTCGAACTTAATTCAAACTAGCGGAGCGCTTAATTCGAACTAGGTAAACCTCATTCTATGAGGAATAATGCCTAGTTTGAATTAAGTAGTTCGAATTAAGGGCTGTGTAGCCACTTAATTTGAACTAGTGGGAGGCTAGCCCTCCCCAGCTTACCCTGGTGGTCACTCTGGGCACAACCAGGGAAACTCATCGGCCCCCCTTCTGGCCCCGGAGCCCTTAAAGGGGCACGGTCTGGCTACGGTGCCCGTGCCAGGTACAAGCCTGCCAAAATCCAGCCAGCAGACCCTGCACCTGGCACGGCACGAGTCAGCCACCCGCTGCCACCCAGCCCTCCGCCTCTTCCCAGGACCAGTCTGGTGGCTTCCAGGAGCCTGCCCGGAGCCGCAAGATGTGGGTGCCCGTCTGATTTAGTGCGGAGATCGTGGACCTCATCCAGGTTTGGGGGGAGGCCTCCAATGTTCACGACCTCCGCACTAGGCACAGGAAAGTGGCCATCTAGGGCAGGATAGCTGACAGCCTTGCCCGCAAAGGCCACATGCAAACCCAGGAGCAGGTTTGCATGAAAATCAAGGTGGTCCAGTGAGACCCTCCCCCCGATCCTGAGCCCCGAGTTTAGAACATAAGAACATAAGAACGGCTGTACTGGGTCAGACCAAAGGTCCATCTAGCCCAGTAGACTGTCTGCCAACAGCGGTCAACACCAGCTACCCCAGAGGGGATGGACCAAAGACAAAGACCAAGCTATTTGTCTCGTTCCATCCATCTCCAGCCTTCCACAAACAGAGACCGGGGACACCGTTCCTACCCCCTGGCTAATAGCACTCCATGGTCCCAACCTCCATGACTTTATCCAACTTCTCTTTAAACTCTGTTATAGTCCTAGCCTTCACAGCCTCCTGTGGCAAGGAGTTCCACAGGTTGACTATTTGCTTTGTGAAGAACTTTCTGTTATTAGTTTGAAGCCTGCTACCCATTCATTTCATTTGGTGTCCTCTAGTCCTTCTATTATGGGAACTAATGAAGAACTTTTCTTTATGTACCCTCACCACACCACTCATGCTTTTATAGACCTCTATCATATCCCCCCTCGGTCTCCTCTTTTCTAAGCTGAAAAGTCCCAGTCTCTTTATCCTCTTTCATATGGGACCTGTTCCAAACCCCTGATCATTTTAGTTGCCCTTTTTGGAACCCTTTCCAAGGCCAAAATATCTTTTCTGGGGTGAGGAGATCACTTTTGTACACAGTACTGAAGATATGGCGTATCATAGTTTGATACTTCCCCTCCTCCTTCTTCCCCTGGTTTCCCCCTTCCAGCTCCCTCCTCCCAGGTTTCCTCCTCCCCTCTCCCACCCTCCCTCTTCTCCTCTCCCACCTCCTTTTCCCAGTCTCCGCAGAGGTTAATCCCCCTCCCCCAGTTTTGTTAAATAAAGTTTCTCTTTTTGAACACGTGTCCTTTATTTTGTACATCAGGAAGGGGGGCTAGGGAGGGTAAGTGGAAGGAGATGAGGGAGGAATGGGGTACGAGCCCCTGATGGGGAGGACTGGGGTGGCTCTGCGGGCTCCTCAGGGTGGAAGCTTTCCTGCAGCCCCCCCCAGATGGCAACCTGCGGCATCTGATTGACCCCCCCCCCCCACATGGCAGCCTGCGGCAAGTGCAGCCGGGCTGTTGGCCGAGTGCTGTGATGTGCCGAGTGTGGGCACTCAGGGTACTCCAAGACAGGACTGCTTTGCAAGCGGGGCACCCCTGAGAACTGTCTGTCCGGGGTGGGGATTGGGTCCCTTTAAGCACAGCCCTTGGCTAGCCTGAGACAGCAGCTCCACGCTCTAAGTCCTAACCTGATGCCCTGCCGGCACTGCTCCCGGCCAGCCTTAACTTTGGTTCAGGGTCCACTCAATGTGGACATGCTAGTTCAAATTAGCAAAATGCTAATTCAAACTAGTTTTTAGGTCTAGATGCACTAGTTTGAATTAGCTTAGTTCGAATTAACTAATTTGAATTAAGTTAGTTTGAATTAGTGCTGTAGTGTAGACATACCCAGAGAGTGGTTATCCAGCCAGTTATGCACCCACCTTATAGTAGCCCCATCTAAGCTGTATTTCCCTAGTTTACTGATAAGAAGGTCACGTGAGACTGTATCAAATGCTTTCCTAAAGTGTAGGTATGTCACGTCTATCACTCATGAGTTGGGAATATTCATAAACAATTGTACATATTCTATATACAGGCCATTAAATATGTGCTGAAGAAATTAAAGAACAATTAAAGGGTTAAACATCAGGAAGGATGAGTAGTTATTTAAGTTAAGGATCAATGTTGGCACAAAACACATGGGTATAAACTGGTCATCAACAAGTTTGGGTTTGAAATTGAATGGTTTCTAACCATCAGGGAGTTAGAGTTCTGGAAAAGCATTCCAAGAGGAACAATGGGGACAGGGGAACCCAACTGGCTTCAAAACTGATCTCGATACATTTATGGAGGAAATGGGAGGGTAAAACTGTGCCTACAATAGCACATAGCCAAACTGCAACTGTTAACAGCCAATATCTGTAACAGCTGGTGATGGAACAGTAGATATGTTACTTTGCAGAATCATTTCCTGGTGTTTGGCTGGGGAGTCATTTTGCCCATGTGCTCAGGATCTAACTGATTGCAAATTTGGCTTTGGGAAGGAATTTTCCCCAGGTCAGATTGGCAAGATTTTTGCATTCCTATGCAGCATGGGGCCTGGATTTAGAGTACTATAACTGGTAGATCAAGCAGAGCACTTGCTGAAGAGCACTTGCTGGTTTTCAGTAGTATAAATGGTAGATTCTCTGTTACTTAAACTCTTTAAAACATTAATCAGTAAGTCAGCCGAGGGCAGGGTTCTATTACAAGAGTGGGTGGGTGAGTTTCTGTGGCCTCCAATATACAGAAGGTCAGACAAGATGATCTTGATGATCCCTTTTGATCTTAAAATCTGAGGGTATGTCTACGCTAGCTCGTTAGTTCGAGCTAGGTAGGCAAATGAGGGCAACCGGAGTTGCAAATGAAGCCCGGGATTTAAATATCCCGGGCTTCATTTTCACGTTCCCGTGCGCCGCCATTTTAAAATCCCCTTTAGTCTGAACTCTGTGCCTGCGGCTACATGCGGCACGGAGTAGGTAGTTCAAATTAGGATTAGCACTTGTATATCCATGTAACTCATGTGTCTGCACTGTTACATTGAGTCATGTGTATCAAGGAAGAAACAGATCTTGTTTTATTTTGGGGTCCTCTGTGGCTGTAGACTTGCAACAGCGAGGCAAGGTGAATCTGTTGGATGGGATAGAATCCTCCAAAAAATCATGTCTTGTGGGCAGTAGTCATGCTCCCTGACTATTTAAAGCCACCTGTGTGATTTTCATTGTAGGAAAAATGGCTTGGTGGAATATATCCAGAATCATTCTCTTTGATAATGGAACCAATGGAAACTCAAAGGGAAAAGGGGGGAAGCCAGATTGAAGAACTCAGAGATGCAGCTGCACAAAGATCAGAAGAGTTTGGGTAAGGATTGTGTTCCAGGAATTTGCCAGTTTTATACTGAAGACTGCCTCATCACACTGGAGAAGAAGATTACTAGAACTTACTGCAGGCTGTGAAAATTGCAGACTGATACTCCAAAGACTCAATAGGAGATTGAATGAGACTGTGGGACTATCATTTGTTTCCCAACTTATTTCCCAATTTAAAGAGTTGGCTTGCCCGAAGTATGGTTTGGAAACCATTCCACACACAATGAAAAGGACAAATTGTTCCAGAGAAGAGCCCTGGGGAGTGCAAGAATGTGTGTGGTGCATAATTATATATTGCACTGAACTTGTGATAATAATAAGTACTTAATTACTTGGAGCTGTGATTTTTATAATGGTTGTTATTCACAATATTCATAATAGTTTAATGTGTAAACTGTTTGCATTCTCATACACAGACATATAGATTTAATAAACATTTTTCCTTTAGCAATATTGTGTGACTTTTGTCCCCTTGGAGATTCTTCTCTGTATAAAATATATATACACTCATTCATACACTCTCCTAGGGCTTTTCTCTGAACATTTATACTTCCCATTGTCAAGGGATTTTTTCATATATCTATATCTACATCTATATATAAAAATCAATGGAAGTTCTGAAAGACTAAACTTTGGCATGCACCTCAGAAGAGAGGTAAAAAGAGGTGCAGAAAAGAGGAAAAAAATATGTATGCCTAATACATATGTACTTCCTCCAAGCCCATTACAGTACATATAAAGCTAAGCCTTGCATGTTGTATATAGTTAAATATTTTTGGACTCGCTGTGCCCCTGTAGTTCCTTTCTGTTATGTAAAGAGCAAAAGATAGCATTCACCAATTATACTATTTATTGCAAATTATTTTCTTAAGCTGTACTATTTTCCATTTCCCTGCTATATCTTAATGTTAAGGTTCCAAACTGATGGTATTAATACTGTAAATCTCAATTACCCAATGGGGAAATAAAAAAACAAATCGAAAGAGCCAGACAAATACCCAGAAACCATATACTTCAAGATAGGCCCAAGAAAACCAACAATAGAACACCACTTCTCATCACCTATAGCCCCCAACTTAAACCCCTCCAACGCATTATCAATAACCTACAACCTATACTGGAACAGGATACTACACTCCGAGAGGCTCTGGGGGACAGACCCATAGTCTCCTATAGACAACCACCTAACCTCAGGAGGATGCTTACCAACAACCACAGGACATACCACCTAAATACCAACCCTGGAACTTTCCCTTGCAACAAATCCCGTTGCCAACATTGTCCACATATTTACTCTGGTGACACCATCACTGGACCTAACCATGTTAGTTATATGATCAAGAACATGTATTCCGATTCACCCAGAAATATAATTTATGCCATCATGTGCCAACAGTGTTCTTCTGCTGTGTATATTGGACAGATTTCTCAGATACTTTGCCAAAGAATTAATGCTCACAAATCAGACATCTGACATCTTCTCAAGGAAAGACCAGTTGCTTTTCATTTCAACCTACCTGGACATAATCTTAACAACCTTACTATATGCATCTTACTTCAAAGAGACTTTAACACCAGATTACAGAGGGAAACTTCGGAACTTTTCTTTCATGCTTAAATTTGACACTTTACAAATGGGCCTTAACAAAGATGCTAATTACCTTAACAATTACAGTACAAAGATAGCTTCCCCACTTATCACCCCTGATTATCCATTCATTGATTCATAAATAGCTATTCCCTCCCTTCCTCTCCCTCACCCCACATTCTGTACTAAATCTGATTTGTCAGTTTAATAATGTGTTCACTTTTTTCATTGTATTCCTTTGGTATATATGGTCATGCGACTTCACTTACATGTGAGGGTCCATAGATACAGCACACGTTGCAGATTCAATACTTACATTTGTTTTTCTATGCCATGTGAGAGTTGGTCAGTAATTTAGTAATGAGACTGTACACCAAATTGTTTAGTGGTTCATTTAGACATGGCTAAGTATCTTAGCCAAACTTACCTCAACTAGTTTGATTTAGAATTCTGGCTGCACATCCCACAATAACATACTTTTTCAGGAGTTGCTCTTCCCAACCCCGAATTTCAGCTGGGCTGAAAATATTTTAAGCTGAGTTCTGGAAAATGTTTGCAATGAAACCCAAACCTTGCCTGGTTTAGTGTTTCATTATGATTTAAAACTCAAAACAGGTTCTGTAAAAGGTTCACTCTGATCTGGGAATCTTTCAAAGACACCAGAGTCTAGCTTCAAGTGAGCATGGGTCCATTTATGGTTTTGCATCAACATTATGTGAAATTTATAGTTCTGAATGGTTTTGACATGAAACCAAGTGAAACTCAGCAATTTTGGCATAGTACTGCTTTGAGCCTTTGGTTCATTCAAGCCCACAACACACAGGATACAATACATTCTGACTGAAATCAAATAAAAATGTTCACATAAACCTTTGGGAATGTGCAACTGCTGAGTTTTGAGCAACTTTATAGATGAGGAGGATTTTTCTTATGGCATTTCCATAGATGAAACCAGGAGGGTCAAAGTGGTGTAAAAGAATTAACAGAGCAAGTGTCAATCCACATTTTTTATGGCAGATTGCTACTGCTGAGTGCAATCTTTGCAATAAATATACATCAATATTAATTTTATCTGAACTTGCTTCCTATCCCAAACAACAGAAATCTTTATTCTTACTAGTTAAAGTAAGAGTGCACTCAAAAGGCAGATTCAGGTCTCTTCTTTTATCCTTTTGGTTATCATCTTTTAAATCTCTATCAAACAGATTTGGGAGCTCTGCTTAAAACATACACATACACATGGATTCACATGTTTATTTTAATTTACAAGTTTTGCCCTTCTGTGAAGGAAGTGAGACAGCATACTCCCACCTCAACATTATGATGTCTGATTTTGTTTCTCATTTGTGTATTTAGTTGAAATGATAAAAGTTTAAACATGAGGCAAAAGTCATTTTGAGGTTATGTTGTTACTGTATTGCTCAAGGATCTTAGTATGGAGCTGGAACAATAGAGTTTGGATTATGAACTTCAAGCCCTTCCTCAGAAAAAGAAGACTGACTCCAATCTCCAGATACAGTAACAAAACTGTGTGTTCAGCAGCTTCTACCTAGGATCTTCAATCCTGTCAGACACTAGACACCCTTCCTTGGCTGGTATGGCTCAATCTAGAAAGTCATTTTGGATTGATTTGTAGTTTCTGTGACAGACTGAACAGACTTTACAGTAGGCAAATTGGATTTCTCTGGTTCAGTGACTTCTGTGGCACTGCTTCTCTCGAGAAGATTTTCACATTAGTGAGAAATGGTAGGTTTCCTTGTAAAGAGCCAGAGGCAGCTCATGCAGTAACACAACTGATTCCATGTTTGCCATCACGTTACCAAAAATATGTATTTATATCTACACCAGACACACAGAGTGTACAAGCAAAACCCAACCCTCTACATAAAACTTATTTTTTGTTGTTAGGAAGATTATGTTTTATGTGGCCACAAATTCACATAAAGGCCTTGTTGGAGAGACTTAGCTTTGGTATCTAGTATTACAGAATTCAATGTGTTTTTAATGGAGTGAAAAGGCATGAATGTTTTCTTATCTGAAATACAATTATGAATGGGGAAGTGGCACTATCTGTCTTGATTCAGTTAGGTTAGAGTCCAGTGCCAGCTGTAGGAAGTAGCTGCCCTAACACAGAAAAAAGCATAAGGCTCTTTCCATTTATACTTCCACTTACTTGCAGTCCTATGTCATTGGTATCAAGCACTTTGCCCACATCTGGCATTGGACATAGTCTCCATTTTCTTGGTTTTGCTAGACTTGTATTACAAGGATAAACCATACAAATAAAATCTGCGTCATATAAAGTAAAAAGCATTTGTTTGGACTGTGCTTAAAAACTGGAAACATATAAAGAAAAAATCCCTTCGCACTTCTTAAGTCTCACAGTTCACTGATGAGGCTGAAGATTTTTCTAATGAAAATTAAAAAATAAACGTTTTTTTTCCCACCAAAACAAGAAAGTGCAACATTTCTATTCATTTTGACAGGTGATTAATTTGTCCTGTTTCAGACTTCTTCTTGTTTAATACTGTAACCCTTAATGATTTATCTTGGTAGGAAATGGAGAAGCACTGTCCATATAAAACATGCACACCAATGCACTTTCTCCTCATGGAAACATGCGAGAGATAGCAGCATCCTTCCTCAGAGAAAAAGCAAGCAATGTCCTGACCATGCCTCAGGCTTGATCTTACCTGGCATACCAAACACAGCAGCAAAATGCATGGCAAAGAAAATATGACATGGTAGCGCTGAAAGATACTTTTGGAACCTTTCAGCACAGTAGAGAAAAACACATGTCTAGCCAAAGAGCTAACTTTTTTGCTGTTTCTCATATTAATCCATTATTTAGAGCTCCCCTGCCTCGGTACATCATCAAGACAGCAATACCTCCTGGATGAGGTAGTGCATATACAGAGCCCTGGAGAATCAATTATTATGGGGGCCAACAAAAAGCTACTCTTTTCTACATTGTCTGGGGTTAAAAGGCTGGTTTATGAGGTGGTGAAATAACCAGGAAAGCCTTAAATACTTCCAAAGAAGACAAATGTTTCTGGAAGCACAGAAAGCATAGGAAAATTATGTGGTTAAATGTTTTAGCTCCTGTCTCTCTGGTTACTTCTATACTACAAATTAGAGGGGTTATACTCACTTGCCTACACAAATTTGTGCTAACTAGTGAGAACTAGTGCAAGTATAAATAATAGTGACACTATGGTAGTCCAGTCACTGGCAGCATGGCTTAGCCATGCCAAGCACCAGCCTTGCTGGGGCCCATGGGTATGTAATCAGTATGGCTAAGCCATGCAACCTCTTCCTATGATGTTATGGCTACACTACTTAGCTCTTATAGATCTACTCATCACGCTCCATGACTTGTAATATAGAAATCAATGTAGATGTAGACACCATCCTGTCAGTAACAAAAATCTTAAAAGAAATTGATATCTCAGGAGATAAAGTCCTCTGTTATATTTCCTTTGAATTCTAAAGTATATCACCTGTTCACATCCTACTCAGGTCAGCATATTACAATATGTAGGCTGTTAATCAATATGAAGTGAGTGGTTGATCTTAATCCAGTTTCTAGTGCACAAACATCCATATCACAAAAAGCACCATCACATAATTTGTAACTTTGAATGTGCATGGACTGAGCTACTTTCTTCTACTTTAAAGTAATCCATATTCACATGCATTTTTGTCAAGAATTTTATACAAATTCTAGTTTATTGTGTGAACATGTATTGTTCACTTTGCTTTATTTACTGTTACCTATTGGTTCTATGTGATTTGACACATTAAGTCACAATGATTTAACCTTTCTGGTATTCCAGAACATGCTTTTCACCCAGTGGTGAACTTGACGGCAGTTTCAATACCCATCATTTCTCCTAGGCAAGGACACATCTAAAAGGAATGTCAACAGCTGAATTTCAACATCCTTAGACTGGCTAGAGATTATTGTGGGGTGAACAATTTAAATCCTTTTTTGCCTCTCATTTCTATGTTTTCAGTGTCAAAATTAATAATGAAGGTCTCAGAAAATGTTTTGCAGTTCAGTTCTATTTGGAAATAAAATTTTATCTTCCCTGGACAAATGTTTTTTCTCCCCTTGAGTCTATGTCATTTACAGTGCATTTAGATACCATGGTGACAGGCACCATTATAAATGCTTGTAATTAATTAATATTAAATAATCCATTAGAAAGATAGCAGGTACACAATAGCAGTAAAGCTCTAAACCAGCTTTTGTAATTATCTTGCCACAAATGTTGCATCCATTTCTTTGAAGTTGATACTGATGGCTGAATACAGTAATTTCCTATGGTAAATCTCAGTGAGCTAATTCCCTGTGAAAGGAAATTCAATGTCTGAGCAATTTCTCAATTTGAATGTAAACATTATAGTTCCCAGCTCTTCCAAGTGTCAACACTTGTGAGCCTGTGGCTTTTACAACTCAAAACAACAACAACCCCCCCCATGATAGGCAACATTCAAAGAATGATAATCAGTGTAAATTGATACCTTACTGGGCAGTCCCACAACATATATATTGATTCATTTACTTGCAGTTTGAGATTAAAAGCTATGGATGAGATTGTGACAGGTTCTCTGTGAAGTGCCAATGGGAACTGAGGTGTCACTGAGCCATCTGACTTGCCAGCCTGGGCTTCCTTTCACCTCATGCTTCTATGACAAGCTGCAGACCCATTTCTGGTCCTAAAATGTCACCAGCATTCACACAGGTCATAGCCACCTGTGAGTACATGCTGGATCTCTGACCAGCCATTGCATGATACAACAGTAGAGGCACCACAGCCAAGAAAACCCTGAGGTCTCCAAGCATGTATCTCCTTCTGTATTATAAACTCAAAATCTCGTGTCGCACAGGAAACTGCACAGTATATGCTCGTAGAGTTCAGTACTGCAATGTGAATAGGAAATGCAACAGCCTTTGCCCCCTGAGCTAAGATATCTAAGCACTTCATTCAAATTCATTGTTTTAGATAAAGCATAAACAAATGTACTAGCTACAAAAGCTATATTTTAAGTGATTATAAGGAATAGCAAACAAAGCAGATTATCAAATAACAAACAAGAACACAAACTAAACTTATACACTAGACAGTCTGGATATGAATTAGCAGTGCCTCACCTTGTCTGATGATACAAGAGGGCTGGCAGATTCTTAATGCACAAGCTACGTTTCATTTTCAGAGGCTAGAAATCCCTTTAGCTGGATCCAGTACTTCCCCCAGTTCAATCTTTGTTCCTCCACTGTTTCCAGGAATTCTCTTGTGTGGGGAATGAAGAACAGCAGATGATATCACTCCCTGCTTTATAGAAGGAAAACTTTCTCCCAAACTCAGTTTTGTAGAAAAACATTGGCATCCAAGGTGGGGTTCTATATTATAGGGCTTGGTCAAATGCCCTCATCGCATGTTCTTGCATACCTTGCTGAGTCATAGCAGCCAATAGCTTCAGGCTGTCTGGAATACTCTCAGGAAGGTTCCCCAGGTTGGGAACAAGCTTCTCCTAAGGTATATTTTTCCTAATGGTCCATTACTATGAATATGCCCTTTATAGTTGTCTATCTAGTCAGGAAGCATTTAACATAGTGGATGTCACTGGGCTCAACAGATAGTGATCAATGGCTTAATGTCTGGTAGGCTGGTCGGTATCAAGAAGACTGTCCCAAGGCTCAGTTCTGGGGTAGATTTTGTTCAACATCTTTATTAGTGACCTGGAAGAGGGGATGGATTGCACCCTCAGCAAGTTCGTGGATGAACTAATCTAGGGTCAGAGATAGATATGTTGGAGTGTAAGGAGAGGTCCAGAGAGACCTTTACAAATTGGGGGATTGAGCCAAAAGAAATCTGACAAGGTCCTTGTTTATAACATAGGATACAAAAAATAATGCCTATATACAATATTCAGTAAATCATAATTTTTCCAATGACATGTTACATGAGCCATCTTGTACAGAGTGCATCACAATTTTGTCATAATCATACCATAATGCTGTTATTACGATGAATATGGGGAGTGGTGTCACAGAGAACCTTCAAGTTTCTTGTTTTCTCTTCTCTTTCCCACCCTTCCTTTTTTTCGCTCCAACATCTCACTCTGTTTAGTTTGTTTACCACACAATAGAAGCTTCATTATTCCCTTCATGGAAATATCCATAACTGACTCCATCTTTCTTTACAACTATTATCTCATCTCCCCTCTTCCTTTCACAACATACTGAGGCTACATCTAGACTATGGGCTTTTTTTCGGGATACCTCCAGTATCCTGAAAAAACCCTGCTGCATCCAGGGAATGTGTTTGCGCTTCCACTTTTTTTTGAGGAAGTGCAAATGTGCTCTTTCAGAAGCCCCTGTATTCCTCCTTCCACAAGGAAAAAGGAGGCTTCTGAAGGAGGGTTTTTTCCTGACATTTGGTCCAGTCTAGTCGGGACAAATGTTGGAAAAGGCTCTTTTGACAAAAGAATTGTAAAAAGCTACGCAAAATGCAGAATGCATTTTGCATAGCTTTTTCTAACAAAATCTTGTGGTCTAAACCTAGCCTCATTGAATATGGCTTCTTCCTTGAGTTCTTTTTTTCCAATTCCATCCTTGAGTGACTCCAATTCAGTTTCTATCATTTCAGTGTTACTGAAACTACAAACCTCAAATAACATTTCCTGGCCAAATCCTATTAGTCCTACTTTATTCTCTTTACCCTGGGTCTTTTAGCAGCCTTGGGGCATGTCTACACAGCAGGGCAAAGGTCAAATTAATCTACGCAACTTCAGCTACATCAATTGCATAACTATTCAAATAGCTTAATTCGGCTTTTTGGCACTGTTTACATATCAGGAAGTCGAAGGAAGAATGCTCTTCCTTAAACTTTCCTGAGGATATGTCTACACTACAGTGTTATTTGAAATATCTTATTTCAAATTAGTTAATTTGAAATAAGTTATTTCGAAATAACGCGAATACACACAAAATGCATTTCAAAATAGCTTTTTGCTATTTTGAATTAGCATGTCCACACTGAGTGGACACTGAATTGCATTTAAGGCCAGTCAGAACCAGGTCCGGCAGGGCATTAGGTCAGGAGTTACTTTGTGTGGCTGCTACCTGAGGCTAACTGAGGCCTGTGCTTAAAGGGATCCCCCCATCACTGGACAGCAGATTCTCAGGTTTCCCTGCTTGCTTGCCTACCTCGATGAGGGACAGCAAAGCATTTTTTCTCTGTGTGCTCTGGTTGCCTTCACTCGGGACACCACAGCTCTCTGAAACATGGAGCCAGAGCTTCCCCTGGGCGCTCTGGTGTTTCTCATGGACACGTTGCTGCGAGCCTGGCTGTACTTTCTACAGGCTGACATCTGGGAGGTCCATTGGGGGGTTATCAGTATCCAGGAGGCCCTGTGGGAGAGCTTCCACCCTGAGGAGCACTAAGAGCCTCCCTGGTCTGCCCCACTGGGGCTTGTACCTCATTCCTCCCTCACGTCCTTCCACTTACCCCTTCCTTACCCTCCCTTCCTGATGTCAAATAAAATACATGTATTTTCATGAACACAAACTCTCTTTACTTAACAAAACTAGGGGGGGGGGAAATGGAACTCTGGTGAGACTGAGGAAAGAAGGCGGGAGAGGGGAGAAGAGAGAGTACGAGAGGGGAGGGGGAAACCTGGGAGGAGGGAGCTGGAAGGGAGAAGCAAGAGGAAGAACGGGGAGGGGAAGCTCAGGGCTCAGGGTTGGGGGTCTTGCCAGACCAACCTGATTGTCATGCAAACCTGCATGTGGTTTGCATGTAGCCTCTGGTGGCCAGGCTGGCAGTTACCCTGCCATAGACAGCTACATTCCTCCGTCTAGTGTGGAGATCATGGACGTTGGGGACATTCCCCCCAAACCTGAATAAGGTTCATGATCTCCACTCTGGAGCAGGAAGGAGCCCATCTTCTCTGGGCCCTGGCAGGCTCCTGGGAGCTGGCAGACTGCTCCTAGGGAGTGGTGGAGGGCTGGCTGCCAGTGGCTTGCTGGCTCATATTTTGGGGCCAGTGGGTCGGGGCAGTGACTGCTGGCTCTGGGCTGGTAGGCTTGGAGCTGGCACAGGCACTGTGGCCATAGTCAACCCATTTAAGGGCTCTGGGAAGGGGGGGAGGGAAAGGAGTGTCCTTGGTTGAGGCTGGAGTGGCCACCAAGGCACCCTGGGAAGGCAAGAGGCCCCCTATTTCAAAATAAGTGTCTACACAGCACTTATTCTGAAATAGCCATTTCGAATTTGGTGTTATTCCTTATGGAATTAGGTTTACCAAATTCAAAATAAGTGCTCCGTTATTTCGAATTAATTTTGAAATAGCGGTTTGGCTGTGTAGACACTAGTAAAGTTATTTCAAAATAATGGCTATTATTTCGAAATAACTTTTCTGTGTAGACATACCCTTACTCCTTGTGAAATGAAAGTTACATGAGTCAGAGTAAGAAGTCTTCCAGCTCGCCATTATTTTGAAATAATGGTTTGCTGTGTTAGACACATTTTTTGTTATTTCAGAATAACATGAGTTATTCTGAAATAAGACTGCTATATGGACATATCTGTAGACACTGTTGACCACTGTCTATTTCTTGAAATTCTTTCTTTTATTGGATTTTGAAATTTTGTGCTCTCCTGATTCTCTAATAATTCCTTCAGTACTGTATCTCTTTTGGTACATCCTCCTCTTCCTCACTCTGGGTTCGTCTAGACTACACTGACGTTTTGAAAGAAGATATGCAACTTCCATAGGAATTTGCATATCTTCTTCTGATCTCACTTTTGAAAGCATAATTTGCATATCCTCTTTCGCAACTTTAGCATAGTTTAGATGAGCCCTCTCGTGTTTAGCAAGTATCCCCAGTGCTCAGTCATTTGCTCCTTGTTCTATTCTGCTTCTCTTCTGTTCTATTCTGCTCCTTGTTCTAACTCTGTTTCTCTTCCTAGTCCCTAGTTCCTTTTCTGCACAAGCCTGAATTGTCATACAGTCTTTATGCCAATTACTCATAAATTCACTAAAGATTTGACACCCTTTAATCAGTTCCATAATTTGTCCCATTTTTCTGACATCTCTATGAATGTCCAGAAAACAATTTAAGATTAATGATGACCCAAATTAATTTAGATCTCCCGCTCTTGCAACTCTATCATTTACCAATTTTTCCATCACTAATGACAACATGTCCTCTTACTCTCCAAAGCCTAGTAATCTTTGATTTTGTTATCTTTTGCAGTCCATAAATCTAGGTTATATCTAAATTTTGTCCATTTTAACTTTATAATATTTAGAAGATTCGTCCATTTCTGTTTGTTCAGCATTTAAAACTCTGGTGTAGGCCCCCATGTCATAATCTCACTGTTAGACTATAGTAATCTCTTCCAATCTGGTTTTCATGACAATCACAATTCATGCTGTTCTAGGATCAGCTTTCTGACCACATCACCCTTTGCATGTAACACTACAGGGTCCTTGTCCTCTTCCACATGTAACAATCTCCTGATCTTTGAGGGTATGTCTACACTACCCCGCTAGTTCGAACTAGTAGGGTAATGTAGGCATACCGCACTTGCAAATGAAGCCCAGGATTTGAATTTCCAGGGCTTCATTTGCATAAACTGGGTGCCGCCATTTTTAAATCCCTGCTTGTTAGAACCCTGTGCCACGTGGCTACACGCGGCACGAACTAGGTAGTTCGGACTAGGCTTCCTAGATCGAACTACTGTTACTCCTCATTCCACGAAGAGTAACGGTTGTTCGGATTAGAAAGCCTAGTCCGAACTACCTAGTTTGTGCCGCGTGTAGCCGCACGGCACCGGGTTCGAACGAGCAGGGATTAAAAATGGCGGCGCCCAGTTTATGCAAATGAAGCCCGGGAAATTCAAATCCCAGGCTTCATTTGCAAGTGCGGTATGCCTACATTACCCTCCTAGTTCGAACTAGCGGGGTAGTGTAGACATACCTTGAGTCTTTTTACAATTTACATAAGAACATAAGAACGGCCGTACTGGGTGAGACCAAAGGTCCATCTAGCCCAGTAGCCTGTCTGCAGACAGTGGCCAGCATCAGGTGCCCCAGAGAGGGTGGACCGAAGGCAATGATCAAGTGATTTGTCTCCTGCCATTCTTCTCCAGCCTCTGGCTACTAATGTTGTGTCGTATACTAAATACAGTATAGACATTGTTATTACATTATACATTACAAAATGTTAATTGCCTTTTATGAATATGCTTACTATCATCCACTCAACTAACATCTGACTTACATATGTCTACTAAACTTTCCCTTGATTCTTTCCTTGAATGTAGGACTACTCATATCCTAGAGAAGCACAAGAAGATAATGAGATTGGAACCCCCCAAATGTCCTTTGTAAGACATTGAAATTCTTTACCAGACACTGCTTTATTTTCCCCTGCTAGTTCCTTTAGGATCTGGGAATGAAATTTATCTGGACTTCGTATTTTGTCACCTTTTCATAATTCCATTTGCGTGTTTGTTTACTCCGGTGTAATTACAAGACCTTGCTACTGTGATGTCAGGACATCTATAACTATCATATTACTTGGTTCTTATATATGAAGGATGTAGTGTTGTGAATGAAAAAAAATAAACAGAGCAGAAGTCAATAGTGGTAAGAACATAAGAACGGCCGTACTGGGTGAGACCAAAGGTCCATCTAGCCCAGTAGCCTGTCTGCCGACAGGGGCCAGCACCAGGTGCCCCAGAGGGGGTGGACCGAAGACAATGATCAAGCGACTTGTCTCCTGCCATCCTCCTCCAGCCTGTGACAAACAGAGGCCAGGGACACCATTTCTATCCCCTGGCTAATAGCCTTTTATGGACCTAACCTCCATGAAATTATCTAGCTTCTCTTTAAACTCTATTATAGTCCTAGCCTTCACAGTCTTGTCTGGCAAGGAGTTCCACAGGTTGACTACACGCTGTGTGAAGAAGAACTTTCTTTTATTAGTTTTAAACCTACTACCCATTAATTTAATTTGGTGTCCTCTAGTTCTTCTATTATGGGGACTAATAAATAACTATCCTTTATCCGCCTTCTCCACACCACTCATGATTTTATATCCCTCTATAATATCCCCCCTCGGTCTCCTCTTCTCTAAACTGAAAAGTCCCAGTCACTTTAACCTCTCTTCATCTGGGACCCGTTCGAAACCCCTAATCATTTTAGTTGCCCTTTTCTGAACCCCTTCCAAGACCAAAATATCTTTTTTAAGGTGAGGAGACCACATCTGTACACAGTATTCAAGATGTAGGCATACCATAGTTTTATACAGGGGCAGTAAGATATTCTGGGTCTTATTTTCTATCCCTTTCTTAATAATTCCTAGCATCCTATTTGCCT
The DNA here is from genome assembly GCF_052426305.1 of Pelodiscus sinensis. Classification (NCBI taxonomy): domain Eukaryota; kingdom Metazoa; phylum Chordata; order Testudines; family Trionychidae; genus Pelodiscus; species Pelodiscus sinensis. Next base: position 66,406,496 of record NC_143057.1, read on the forward strand.
TTTTGACCGCCGCTGCACACTGTGTGGAAGTTTTCAGAGAACTATCCACGATAACTCCAATATCTCTTTCCTGATTTGTCATAACCAAATTAGCCCCCATCATACTGTACGTATAGCTGGGGTTATTTTTCCCGATGGGCATTACTTTACACTTATCCACATTAAATTTCATTTGTCATTTTGTTGCCCAATCACTCAGTTTAGTGAGATCTTTTTGGAGTCCCTCACAGTCTGCTTCTGTCTTGACTATCCTAAACAGTTTGGTATCATCCGCAAACTTTACCACCTCACTGCTTATCCCTTTCTCCAGATCATTTATGAATAAGTTGAAAAGGATTGGTCCCAGGACTGATCCTTGGGGGACACCACTAGTTACCCGTCTCCATGTTCCACAAGGTGTACCGGTCGTTCAAATTAGAAAGCCTAATTCGAACTACCTACTCTGTGCCATGTGTAGTCGCGGGCATGGAGTCCAAACTACCGGGGATTTAAAAATGGCAGCGCCCGGCAAGATGCAAATGAAGCCCGGGATATTTAAATCCTGGGCTTCATTTGCAACTTCAATTGACTACATTAACCACCCTAGTTCGAAGTAGGGTGGTAGTGTACACATACCCTACTAGATTAGTAAGACATCGGGCGAAATCCCGGATGATTGGAAAAAGGCAAATGTAGTGCCCATCTTCAAAAAAGGGAAGAAGGATGATCCAGGGAACTATAGGCCGGTCAGTCTTACATCGGTTCCTGGAAAAATCATGGAAGGGATCCTTAAGGAATCCATTTTGAGACACTTGAATGAGAGGAAAGTGATCAGGAATAGTCAGCATGGATTCACAAAGGGCAAGTCGTGCTTGACCAATCTGATTAGCTTCTATGATGAGGTAACTGGCTCAGTGGACATGGGAAAGTCAGTGGATGTTCTATACCTTGACTTTAGCAAGGCTTTTGATACGGTCTCCCACAATATTCTTGCCAGCAAGTTAAGGGAATGCGGATTGGATAAATGGACGGTAAGATGGATAGAAAGATGGCTAGAAGGCTGGGCCCAGCAGGTAGTGATCAATGGCTCGATGTCAGGATGGCGGTCGGTTTCTAGTGGAGTACCCCAAGGTTCGGTTCTAGGACCAGTTTTGTTCAATATCTTTATTAATGACCTGGATGAGGGGATAGATTGCACCCTCAGCAAGTTTGCAGATGACACTAAGCTAGGGGGAGAGGTAGATACGCTTAAGGGCAGAGATAGGGTCCAGAGTGACTTAGACAAATTGGAGGATTGGGCCACTAGAAATCTCATGAGATTCAACAAAGACAAGTGTAGAGTCCTGCACTTGGGACGGAAGAATCCCAAGCATAGTTACAGGCTGGGGACCAACCAGTTAAGTAGTAGTTCTGCAGAAAAGGACCTGGGGGTTACAGTGGATGAGAAGCTAGATATGAGTCAACAGTGTGCCCTTGTAGCCAAGAAGGCTAATGGCATATTAGGATGCATTAAGAGGAGCATTGCCAGCAGATCCAGAGATGTCATTATTCCCCTTTATTCGGCTTTGGTGAGGCCACATCTGGAGTACTGTGTCCAGTTCTGGGCCCTCCACTACAAAAAGGATGCGGACGCATTGGAGAGGGTCCAGCGGAGGGCAACCAAAATGATTAGGGGTCTGGAGCATATGACCTACGAGGAGAGGCTGAGGGACTTGGGTCTGTTTAGTCTGCAGAAGCGAAGAGTAAGGGGGGACTTGATAGCAGCCTTCAACTTCCTGAAGGGAGGTTCCAAAGAGGATGGAGAGAGGCTGTTCTCAGTAGTGACAGATGGCAGAACAAGGAGCAATGGTCTCAAGTTGTGGTGGGAGAGGTCCAGATTGGATATTAGGAAAAACTATTTTACTAGGAGGGTGGTGAAGCACTGGAATGGGTTACCTAGGGAAGTAGTGGAGTCTCCATCCCTAGAGGTGTTTAAGTCTCGGCTTGACAAAGCCCTGGCCGGGTTGATTTAGATGGGATTGGTCCTGCCTAGAGCGGAGGGCTGGACTCGACGACCTTCTGAGGTCTCTTCCAGTTCTATGATTCTATGATACGGGGATGGTTGGATGAAATAACATGATCTTGGTAACTAATTGACCATTCATTATAGGGAACTTTCTGGGTGTCTGGCTGGTGAGTCTTACCCACATGCTCAGGGTTTAGCTGATCGCCATATTTGCGGTCAGGAAGGAATTTTCCTCCAAGGTAGATTGGCAGAGGCCCTGGAGGTTTTTCGCCTTCCTCTGTAGCATTGGGCACAGATCACAGCTGAAGGACTCTCTGCATGTTGGGGCCTTCAAAGTATTTGAAGGCTTCAATATCTGAGACATAGGTGAGAGGATTATTCTAAAAGGGGTGGGCGAGATTCTGTGGCCTGCGCTGTGCAGGGGGTCAGACTAGATGATCATAATGGTCCCTTCTGACCTTAAAGTCTATGAGTCTATGAGTCTAAGACATGATTTCCTTTTACAGAAACCATGTTGATTTTTGTCCAACGAATTATGTTCTTCTACATATCTCACTATTTTATTCTTTACTATTGTTTCAACTAATTTGCAAGGTACTGAAGTTAGACTTACTGGTCTGTAATTGCCACGATCTCCTCCAGAGCCCTTTTTAAATATTGGTGTCACGTTGGTTACCTTCCAGTCATTAGGTATGGAAGCTGATTTAAAGGATAGGTTACAAATCACAGATAATAGTTTAGCAATTTTCCATTTGAGTTCTTTTAGAACCCTTGGATGAATGCCATCCGGTCCCAGAGATTTGTTAACATTAAGGTTTTCTATTTGTTCCAAAACCTTCTCTAATGACACTTCAATCCAGGACAGTTTCTCAGATTCATCACCCACAAAGGATGGTGCAGATTTGGGAATCTCCCTAACGTCCTCAGCCGTGAAGACTGAAGCAAAGAAATCATTTAGTTTCTCCACAATGGCTTTATCGTCCTTGATTCCTCATTCCACCAGGTTTCAGTGATGTCAATTTCCTCCTTTAATACGAGGTACTCTAGTTCACCCATCTTATTAGTCAGACTCCTAGCATTTGTGTAGAAGCACTTTAGAAATTTGCCACTGCTTATTTGTCTGCCCTTCCCTGATGCATTGGATTCCTTTATATGAGGTTGTTTGTCTGTTCGGGCCCATGGTTTGTCCTCTCCCCTCCTCTCTTTCTGACTACTGCTCAGAGAATCTCTATCAATGGATTCTCCTCTAAGAGAAGTCTGCATCCGATTTACGTGTATTGCCACACCAATCGGCTTTCCCCCATCTCTTAGTTTAAAAACTGCTCTACGACCTTTTTAATGTTTAGTGTCAGCAGTCTGGTTCCACCTTAGTTTAGGTGGAGCCCATCCTTCCTGTATAGGCTCCTCCTCTCCCAAAAGTGTCCCCAGTTCCTAATAAATCTATACCCCTCTTTCCTACACCATCGTCTCATCCATGCATTGAGACTCTGAAGCTCTGCTTGCCTACCTGGCCCTGCGCGTGGAACTGGAAGCATTTCCGAGAATGCCACCATAGAGGTCCTAGATTTCAGTCTCTTTCCTAGCAACCTAAATTTGGCCTCCAGGACATCTCTCTTACCCTTCCCTATGTCATTGGTACCTACATGTACCACGACCACCGGCTCCTCCCCAGCACTACACATAAGTCAATCTAGATGCCTAGAGAAATCTGCAACCTTCACACCAGGCAGGCAAGTGACCATACGGTTCTCCCGGTCATCACAAACCCAACTATCTATGTTTCTAATGATGGAATCACCCACTACTAACACCTGCCTCTTCCTAACAACTGGCATTCCCTCCCCCTCAGAGGTATCCTCAGAGTGAGAGTATACCGCAACATTCTCTGGAAGGAGGGTCCCAACTACGGGATGGTTTCCCTCTGTTCCCATTGAATGCTCTGTTCCCTTGAGACTTTCATCCTCTTTAAGAGCACTGGGGCTCTCAGACTGGAGATGGGTCAGTACTACAGTGTCCCGGAAAGTCTCATCAACATATCTCTCTACCTCCCTTAGCTCCTCCAGTTCAGCCACCCTGGCCTCCAAAGCCCGAACTCAGTCTCTGAGGGCCAGGAGCTCCTTGCAACAGGTGCACACATACGCCACCCGCCCACAGGGCAGGTAATCATACATGTTACACTCGACGCAATAAACAGGATAGCCCCCTCTTTGCTGCTGGGCTTCTGTCTCCATTTTTTTTGAATAAGTTTAAGTATAAACTGGGCTTATTAAATGTCTGGAATATAGATTATTATAAAAGTTAGGTTGAAAGAAGGTCAGGAGTCCTGGCACCCTCTAACCTTCTCCTCTAAACTCCCCGTTCGCAAGCTCCCTTGTCACTGACTCACAGGCTTATCAATCCCTGGTAGCCCCTCCCCCTGACTGAGGCTCAACCAATTAACAGAGGCTTCTAGATTTCAAACCTTTTAGAAGCTCCTTCAAACAAACAAACAAACAAACCAAACAGACAAACACAAGCTCAGCACACAGCAAATAACCCCCACATACATTTAGTTCCATCAGACCTACTCCCTTATTATGCTGTTGGCACCATGCTGCCCACCCATGTACAAAAACAGTTCCCTCATCAAAATTAATAAACTTGCTATCTTGTCCTTTTTAAAAATCCTCCTGAAAGCCTACTTATGCCAAGATCCTATAAATCACTCCCAACTTGCATCGGTTAGGCAAGTGGTGAACTATGGCTTCTCCTTTTCTCCTCTTCCCAATCTACCTCCTACACTGCTTGTCTGATTCATCCTCCTGTTGTATTCTTTAGATTGTGAGCTATGTTCAGTATCTTTTGTTATTTGTCTTCACAGTGTGTAATACAAATGGGCTTTGATCTTAAACTGTGGTAACTAGGCTTTACTAGTGTAATATATGTACACTTTCAATGGACCATAATATGGGGAAGCATGCAGAGCACTATGAATTTTCTGGAATCCATGGGGACTCTTTGAACAGGCACACAGGGATTTTTTGCATAATTTTCCTTTGAATTGTCCCTAGGTATCAGGTCCATCCTGCACACAGAATTAGGAAGAGGTACTGTGGAAAAAATAAACATGCTATCAAGTAACTAAAGACATATAGGCTACGTCTACATTACATGCCTCTTGCACAAGAAGCCTTGTGCATAAGAGTTTTTGCACAAAAACTATTTGTGCAAGAGCACGTCCACACCTCAAAGCACATCGCAGAAGTAATGTGCTTTTGCACAAGAGAGCATCCACACTACATGGACACTCTTGTGCAAGAAAGCTCTAATGGTGATGAATACATATTCACAAGAGGTGTGATATAAGGTGGCATCAACAACCTGAATTCTGGTATTTCCTATCTTTGTATTGTTTGACTTTATAACTTTGATAATGTTCTTTTAATGTACTGTTTTATGTGTAATGTTTACCAGCAAAACACCTGTGGGACACAGAGAACCATTATTCCTATTTTACAGCTAGGGAAGTGAGTCAAGGAGAAATTAAATATGGTCATAAAAGGAGCAGGAATTAAGCTAAAATATCTTGAGTGCTGCCCCAGTGCTTCAACAATAAGGTCATTCTTTCTCCCTAGAACCACTATTCTTCTACTTACTGGGCAAAATTAAGCACTTCTAGACACCCTTAGAAGTGCAGTCTCATACCATTCCTGTTTGTTACCAAAGTACATAAATATTCATAACATATTTTAGTCTCCATAATGGCAGGGGCTTCATTTTAGTCTTTGCTGTTTCCTGCTACCATTCCTTTCAAGTTTCTGTTCTACTGGTTGGCTGTAAGTTGTTCCTTCCACTGGTGTCATGAGCTGATGTGCAAAAAGAGCATTCTGCACTCGTCATCACTTCTTGCTTCAATAACCACCAGTGGCAGCAAACTCACTTGCATAAAAAGAAAGGATAGTTCTCTTCCCTCTCTAACTCTATTTGGTGCTGAGCAGTGCAATTTGATAGTCCAGATGACTAGACAGAAGAATTTTGCAAATGTGAAATACTTATAAAACAGTATATTTGTTTATTTTAAATCTGAAACAATAAAGTTTACTTTCATAGATATTCTGACTCAGTCATGCAGAATCAGGAGGTGCAGACAGTTGAGAAACTGTTTAAATAAGTACACATGCTTTTGAATGCTTGTCTGAATTGAAAACCTGAACCTTTTGAGGTTCATTTGAGAATAATCTAAATCTACGTTAGTTTTGATCTGACAGCATCTTGTTGAGCAAATATATTCTGATCCTTCGGGGGAACAAAGTATAATAAAGATCTATAGTTTTCATGAACACTATACTCCTACAGCTTTAGCACAAGCATAAATTAAAAGTAATAACAAGCAGCTGCAATAATATATGGGGAATTGGTGTCAGTATCTATAGTATCCCTGAAAATTCTTATTGCTATGTTTTTTGCTGTATATACCTCAATATACAGTATTAAGATGCAAGCTATTTCATGCTCACAAATAAATTTACACCATAGCCTTGTTCTCATTCTTTTGTAATAGGGTATTAGTTTTTATATTGCTGTTTTCATGATGCCACACATGCTGGGGATGTCGATTGGTATATTGATGGAATCCCTGGAGCAATATGTATTCTAGTGTTATGGTAATGTTACCATTAGTCTTGATTGCTTTGCTGAGGGTGGGCTCTACTAATATATTGTCTTCGGCATTTTTTTTTTATTCATAGACTCATAGACTTTAAGGTCAGAAGGGACCATTATGATCATCTAGTCTGACCCCCTGCACAGTGCAGGCCACAAAATCTCACCCACCTCTCCTAGAATAATACTCTCACCTATATCTCAGATATTGAAGCCTTCAAATATTTTGAAGACCCCAAGATGCAGAGAATCCTCTAGCTGTGATCTGTACCCCATGCTACAGAGGAAGGCGAAAAACCTCCAGGGCCTCTGCCAATCTACCCTGGAGGAAAATTCCTTCCCGACCCCAAATATGGCAATCAGCTAAACCCTGAGCATGTGGGCAAGACTCATTTATTTCCCCCCCTTAATTTTGTTCCACTGTCTTTACTTTTTCTTCTTCTCTTTCCCCTCCTTTTTATTGGAAGCAGATTTCAGTTATGTTATTATGGCATTCTGTATAACTTGTCATCATAGTAATCACGTTTATATTTCCTCCATGCCAGTTCAACATTCTGCTGCTGATGAACACCTTATCATGTTTACTAGAGCTCATGTCTTACATACGAAATCCTTCCTTTATTTGTCTCTTAAATTTTCTTTTTCCCTTGTTAGTGGTTTTGCTATCTCTATATCAGTGTTCTGGCTGGTTGCAATTACAAGGTTTCCCAGCTGGGAGCTTGTAGCTTTTTTCCTGGTCTCTGCAACATGCTGATCTTTACGGAAATGAAGTTCCATTTGTTTTGCCTGTGTTTTGCATCCTCCCCTTCCCCTGCCCCCCTCCCCCACACACTGTTTTACACATGAGTTGTTGGATATATTTATGTTTGTGTTTTTTAAAATTATCTGAAAGCTACAACAAATGATATAAACTTAGTATTGATGTTATAGTGTGTTGGAAAAAGGAAGTTTCCAAATTGGGTCATTAGGTAATAGCTGATGTCTGTAGGTGAGTAGTTCTCACCAGGGTATGTGTACCCTAGGGTTACGGAGAGGTCTTTGAGGGCATATGTCAGCTCATCTAGATATTTGTCTAGCTTTACAATAGGCTACATTAAAAAAAGACACCAGTGAAGTTTGTACAAACTAAAATTTCATACAATGACTTCTTTATACTGCTTTCTATAATATACACTAAAATAGAAGCAAAGCATTTATATTCCAATTTATTTATTTTAGAATCAGATGGTAAAAATAAATAAGAAATTTTTCAGTAACAGTGTTCTGTGTCTCTTGTACGTTTATGTCAGATTTTATAAGCAGGTAGTTTTTACGTGAGGTAGAACTTGGGGGTACACCAAAGCAAATATGACCCCTGAAAGGGTATGGTTTTCTGGAAAGGTTGAGAACCACTGCTATAAGTTAGAGATGACCTCATTCAAATCTCTAGCTGTAGTACTGTTTAAGATATGAACAAAAGACCTACTGGTGTATCAAGTTTACTCTAATGTCCATGGCCGTTAATTATCAAAACCTACATGGAACTTTGCTTCCTGTATCGCACTTAGAATTTTTATTCTGTATTTTTCATATTCTTTATTGATACCATGAACTGCAAGCTTTTTTTTTTTTGTATACTTTACAATATCCTACTCTATAGCCAAACCTACATGCTTTCTGGGGAAAATAGTCTCAGCCTGTATTTAATGAGACTGTTTATTCCAATAAGGACTGCATGCTCAGCCTATTGCTAATCAGGAAATATGATGAAAACTTTCTGAAAAATTTTCCTTTGCCTTAAATATGGGTGGAAATTTTCTTTTTAGAAAGGGCTAACATAGCTAAGGTATCACATTCAGGTTTCTGTTGTGCTTTTGAAATATGCATGCATTATTTAAGTTTGATTCATATTTCTGTCCAGAAGCCCTGACATTAAAGACCACCTAACTATTGATAGTTGGCTTGAAGTCCTTCTAACTCTTAACTTTTTCTTTCTTTCTTTCTTTCTTTCTTTCTTTCTTTCTTTCTTTCTTTCTTTCTTTCTTTCTTTCTTTCTTTCTTTCTTTCTTTCTTTCTTTCTTTCTTTCTTTCTTTCTTTCTTTCACTTTTGGATGGGGATCAGAGCTAGCAAGATTCTTCATGCACTATCCTGCAAAAGAGAAGAGACTTTTCTCTTTTGTCTAAAGATGCTAGTAGAAAAGGTCCAATTTTTAATTTCCCGTTTTGAGGAGTACACATTGATCGTAATTTTATTATATCTGCTTTAACTCTATGGTTTGTTATTCAAATTCTAGAACCTGAAATTCAGGATGCGTTATTTAACTGTGATAGATTAAATATGATACAAGTCATCTCTGATAGGATGAGCAGAACTTTTATGGTCACATTTCTGATGTGAATGTTTCTGAACAAAACACTTAAGGGTTCACCTTCTGTGAGCATTCAACCCTGTGATATTATTGGGCCTGATCTTAAACCCATTAAACTCTATATAAGTCTTCTAACTGACTTCAGTGGACTTTGGGTCAGGCCCATAATTCACTATCTGTGCTAGTAAAATGTAATCATTTTTACTGTTCATGGAAAGCAGACACCCAAGGGGCTGAAGATAGTACACACAAAAAGGTGAACAATTCAGAGATTGTTTTACAATGTTCATCCAGCTGTAACCAGCACTCTTTTAAGATTGCAGAGCATCAATCATTGCTAGTCAGCATGTGCCACCAGAAGTAGTCATCGCTGATGGCAGTTGATCTCAAATACTTTTTGCAGTAAAAACAACAGTACAAATAGTTATCAAAACCCAAATATTGCTAGCATGTTATATTTTCATCCATTGATTTTTTGTCAGGAAATGTTCTTGCTTCTCCTGTTACCCATACTACTGCTGTATTCTTTTTTTCATTAAGGCTGTAAAATAGAATCTCACTGTTGCATTTCAAGAACATAGTTATGAATTTTAAGAAGCTAATGTAAATTCTGAACTTCCACTCGGAGTAAAAGAAAATATGTGTGATAATTATTAATACAAATAAATAAGATGTAGGCATATTTTAGTTAGGTTAATAATCCAGAAGAAATATATTACAGTACAATCAGTCTGAATACAGTAGAACACATCTTGAGTCATTATTGAGTCTACTTAGGGAAAATTATCTTTGAAGACAATGGAGGTTTTGTATCATTATGAACTGAATAAAAACTGAGAAATGACTTCAGGTTTTGGGGTTCAATCTCATAGCACTGAAGTCATTGGGAATTATGGAAATTATTTCAGCTATAGCAGAATTCATTCTGCCTTTTGTGTGAAATACGCTGAGAAATTTTCATCCTAACCATTAGCATTTGTATATTTCTTTTTAAAAGGGAGCTATAAAAGGGTACTTCTATATTAATTCACACAATGGTAACAAGAAGCCATTAAAAAAACCCCATTGCTATACAGGTTGAACCTCCCTGGTCTGGCACCCTTGGGACCTGAGTGGTCATGAACTGGGGGAATTTGCCAGACCAGGGGAGGTCAGGCATCTGGGCTCTCCTGGAGTTCCCCTTCTGGCTGTTGACCTGGGAGAACTGAGAGGTCTGACCTCCTCTGTCCCCCCTTCCTGGCTCTGCTGCCCCCAGCCCACTCACTCTGCTGCCTGCCCTCCTCCTGGGGCTTCCTTCCATAGCTGCTTGGTCCTGCACAAGGCAGCAGCCACTCTTAGGGATCTTTGTCCCTGCTTCCCAGCCCCACATGAGTGGATCCCCACCCCCACTCCAATGTGGGAAGGCAGCTGCTCTTGGGGTTCCCCATCCCTGGTCCCGCACAGGGTAGCAGCTTCTCCTGTGTTTCCTTGCCTCCAGCCCCATATGGGGAAGGATCTGCTCCCAGGACTCCATAACTCCAGCTGCCTGGCCTCTTGCAAGGCAGCAGCCACATTTCCCCAGGAGGGATAGCTCACTGGTTTGAGAATAGGCCTACTAAACACAGGGTTGTGAGTTCAATTCTTGAGAAGGTTATTTAGGGATCTGGGGCAAAATCTGTCAGGGATGGTACTTGGTCTTGCTATGAAGGCAGGGGACTGGACTCAATGACCTTTCAAGGTCTTTTCCAGTTCTAGGAGATAGGCATCTTCATACATTTAATTTAATTAGTGGCTCCATTCCTTCACTGCCTGGCCCTACTCCAGGCCACAGCTGCTCCTGGGGCTCCCTCCCCCCCATCCTCCCAAGGGCAGCAGTCTGTTCTGGGGCTCTCTACCCAGGTCACTGGCCCTGTGGGCTGCTGATGATCAGACCAGCTCTACTCCTAGGCTCAACCTCTGTGCTCTAGCAACTTCCATGGTCCTGCCAGAGAGTCCAAGATGAGAGAGGTTCAACCTGTACACAGTGATTGTCCGAATTTGAATAAATATAGAAATATCATTTCTAGATATATTTAGATAAAAGTTCTGAGGTGGCTCAAAGAGTGCCAAACCACCATTTTGCCTATTTTTTTGTTCTCTTCTCCCCTCCTCATTCCTGTCCCTCTTTACCACTTCTAGCTATTCAGGTATGCCTTTTTATTTTGTCTGTCCCCTCCCCCCCCACACACATACAGAGAACGAGGAGTTTTGTGGCACCTTAAAGACTAACAGATTATTTGGGCATACATTTTTGTGGGCAAAGACCCACTTCATCAGATGTATTGGAGATAAGCATGCTCATTCTTTGAGGCTACGTCTACACTGGCCCCTCTTCCGTAAGGGGCATGTAAATTTCAAGAGTCGTCGTAGGGAAATCCGCGGGGGATTTAAATATCCCCCGCGGCATTTAAATAAAAATGTCCGCCGCTTTTTTCCGGCTTTTAAAAAAGCCGGAAAAGAGCGTCTAGACTGGCCCCGATCCTCCGGAAAAAGTGCCCTTTTCCGGAGGCTCTTATTCTTACTTCAAAGTACTTCAAAGTAAGAATAAGAGCCTCCGGAAAAGGGCACTTTTTCCGGAGGATCGGGGCCAGTCTAGGCGCTCTTTTCCGGCTTTTTTAAAAGCCGGAAAAAAGCGGCGGACATTTTTATTTAAATGCCGCGGGGGATATTTAAATCCCCCCGCGGATTTCCCTACGACGACTCTTGAAATTTACATGCCCCTTACGGAAGAGGGGCCAGTGTAGACGTAGCCTGAGAGAATGCTCAGTATAAGACAAGCATCAAGTATGGAGGGGACATGTGCCCCTGTGTGCCCCATCCATGTCAACTCCATATGAGCTGATATCTGAACAATTCCATCAGAAGTGTTTATTTGTTCAGCATATCACTAGATGTGGACGGTTTTAAAGAAAGATCTAGACCAGCTGTAGGCAATAACTAGCCCATGGACTGTATGCAGTTTGGCAGGGCTAGCCTCTGGTGGGATGCACTGCTGTATTTATCTACACCTCTGCAGTAACAGGTGCTTGCAGCTCCCGTTGGTTCTGGATCACCATTCCTGGCTAATGGAAGATGCAGGAAGCTCCCAGGAACAGTGATTTGTAACACAGCTACCCCCTGAAGCACTTTGTAGTATTTTATTTTCATTCCGAATAATATGAAAAGTTTCAAATTATCAAGAAAAGTTTTGGTTGACCCAAATCAATATTTTTTTCCTGATAGTCAAAATTTGAGAATTTGACATTTCAGTGTGGTTAAATTTTCTGATGTCTGAGAAGCTGTTATCAAATGGAAAATCAGTTTTCCAAATGGGTCTACTTATTAGTGTAGAGGTTACATCCAGAATGAGAAGTACAAATACTGCCCCCAAAGAAGTCATCACGCACTATAGGTACCTTAGCAGGATGCTCATAGATCATTTTCTATCTGAAATGAAACTTTGAGGCTTTAATAGCATAAATTACATGCGCAACTGTGCTGTTAACTACATGGGCATGACACTTTTAGCAGCCTGTGTATATCTGAGAAAAGAATTAGGCATTCTTCAGAGCATTTTAATTTCTGTTCACAAAATGCATTCAGTATTTCTTGTCACAAATTATATATATATAATTATCAAATAAATATCTTTCTGCTGTTTTGTACTTTTTTTCTTGTAATATAGTGTCAGAACACGTAATATCCCTCCAGAAGGATTAGATAAATAAAGAAATTATTTTAGATTCAACTCCCATAAAGGCCATCTACAGTAAACACACCAGTGGGTTTGAAGTTAAATTAAAATTGATTACATGTTTATTGGTTCTTCAAAGCTATAGGGACTGTAAAATTAAAAATTCAAAGGTTGCTATTTTGGTATTTGGGAGATTAGTATTTGATTTAGACACTCGGCAGGCTAGCAAGAGACAAACACAATGGGGGATGGAAATGGAGACATTATATTTCCTATGCATACCCATTACAAGAATAAAAGTTGGAATATGACCATTTGTGATTTCTCTCATTGAACTTATGTGCATATTACAATGACAAAAAATCTTGAAACTTGATATCAGACGTTACATTTTCATATATTTAATGTTTAGCATCACTACAATAAATGATAGTATAGTCAATTACCCCAAATATATTAGTTAAAGGTAAAAAATGGGACTGCTTTGCTGTGTTAATAGTTAGAGCTTCCTTTTCTGCCTCTTAAATACAATAATTTAATTTTATATAAAAAGTGTCTCTTAAATTTCCTTACATTTTTGTTCTTTGCTTCAATTTGTGTTTCCTGTTATCGAACCGTTCACATCCACTATACTCTTCAGAAATGTATACAGTAGAGTCATGTCCTTGCTGAACATCCTGTTTTCTTAATAAAAAAAATGTAGCTTTTCTAACATTTCCATGTAGTTATAACCCCAAGATGTTTGTGTCAAACCTAGCACTCTTGTGTATCTTTTCTATTTCTTCAACATCCTTCCTGTAAAATAAACCACCCAAAATAATTCCTGACAAACCTTTGCCCTAGGAATAACCTTATGGTACATATCAATCAACATGGTAAACATTTTCTGGGATCCACTCAGAAAATTGTGTGTCTTCATTATGGTACACTAAAGACAATACAATTCAGTTCAGGTAAACTGCCTGCCAAAAGAAAAATGGCTTATGATTTTGAATATGCATTATATATTATGTTTGCCATAGTGACTATGACTAGTCTCTTGTTGTATTTGGTATCATTAACTATCACACATGAAGAACTAGTTCCCTGCTTATAAATATACAGGTTTATCTCAGATAGTCACTAATACATTATTGCCATCACATTGTCTATGGTCAGATTATCTTCAACTAGTGTCATTGTAATCCAATTTCAAAGGGAGTTCAGATTTATCTCAGAATTCAGTATTGAAACATGCCTTCAAAAAGATATGAAAATTGGTCTAAATCTTCAGCTGGTGTAAGTTGACAAAGTACTATTGACTTCCAAGTCAGAAGAAGAAAGGTCTCTATGTTGTATCAAAAGATGCCTTTGAAATATCCAGTAATCTATTTTACTTCTCAACAGCTGGGTTGTTTTTTTTATGAATCAGGTTAAAGTAGTTGATTTTTCCAAGACCCTGTGGCAAGAATAGAGTTTGATACCACCCCCCCCCCCATCAGATTAGCCCAAGTAATTTAGCATGTTTAAACTTTTTTATCTAGAAATATTACCAATTAATTTGCTTCTAAATGCCAATATTGTCCATTTTTCAACATATTCTCTAAGTAAAGAAATTCTGGGGGAACAAAACTGATAAAGTGGATTGAGACTCAGAAGATAAGACAGACAAATACATCAAAATTTTTGTCAGATTTATACTCCTAAATTCCTTAGGCACTTTTTAAAAATATCCCTCATATTTGAAAGTGAGAACAAGCTCTAATTTAAACATATTTCTGGAGGGCCTTAATTTCAACCCCTACTGCCACAATTCTAACTTCTGACTGATTACTTTATTGTAATTTACTCAGCTAGCAGATGCTCCACTTTCCTGTTCTTGATATAAATACCCGTACTACTTTATTTTTAGGAAATCGTAATCTTGGTCCAAAATGTACCAGCATTGTAAATTCCATGTCCCAAGAAGTTGGGTGTCAGGGAAATAGATGCAGTAGAGTCAGTCTCCCAGAAACGCCTGGGCATAACTGATTCTGTCAGTGCACTGCCTGATTGACTGCATTGGTAGAAGGACTGATGTAAGTCACTTCTTGACCCAGCAGCCAAAAGAACTCACTGGCTACTCAATATATCACATAGGCTTGATACTGCTTCCTTGACGTGCTTCCACTCCTGCTTCCATTCAGCCCATTTCTACTGCTGCTGCTGCCTAGCCTGCTCTTATGCCTGTTCTAATTTCTGCCCTTCTCCATTCTTGAAACCACTGGCTATAATCCTAGCTTTGATTTCAATCATATCTCCCCCTCATCCTTTGGCTCCATCACTTGGCTTCTGATTTCTGGCTCTGACTTCTGCTCTGCTCTTGATTCCAACCCCCTCTCCCCATCTATCCTAGGGACCTGATGCTTGGCTCAAATCCATGCTAACCTAGGCCATGTCTACACTGCACCATAGTTCGAAATAAAATATGCAATTTGAGCTGCACAAATTGTGTATCTTATTTTGATCTTATTTTGAAATAGCTTATTTTGTGATTTAGTGCTATCTACACAACACCAAAATAACCCACTATTCCGAAATGTCCCTCACTTTTCATGAAATGAGCTTTACAGGGATGTCGGAATAGCGAGCCCAAAATGATGGGCTTGTTGTTAAGAAGCGGGATAGCTATTTCAGGATACTCTGATATCCTGAAATAGCTTAAGAAGCATGGCCACCCCGATGGCTCTAACCATGAGGCACTCCTTCATTGTTCCAGTTGTGATCCTGACGATGGGCTTTTTCACTTTCTGCCATCATGGAAAGAACTGTCTTTCACTTATATATTTCAAGGCATACTTTGTGTTAAGAATAAAGGCTAGAACTAGCATTCAGATTCTAGACACTTCCAAGTGATGTCAAAACCAAGTGCTTCATTTTCTGGGATATAAACAAATTTCTTACTTGGTATTTTATGGTTCCATAAACAAAGACCAAAATATGTACTTTTTGTATAAAACAACAACAAGAAGTGAGAAAGCATAGTCCTCTATAACAAACTACAACAACCCTTCAAAAAGCATGGCTGCTGTCTGTGTACAGAGGCTGCTTAAGTCTCATCTTATAAGTCAGATGCTTCATTTGTCTGATCATCCTGGTAGCTCTTCCCTGTACCTTCTCCAGTTTTAATTCACCTGTCTTAACCATGAAAGACCTGAATTGCATGCAGTATTCAAACTGGGGTCTTGACAGTGCCTTGTACAATTGTACCCATTTGATGCATCTGAAGATTGCAGATATCTCGTTCATGGCTACATTTGTTCTAATCTGGCAAGTATTGTGTTTTTAGATGGGTCAAACTAACAAATTAGTATTATTATGGGAATCAAAAAGATATCTAGAGTGCCATTGATGTTACTGACTATTTCTACTTTACCTGATAATAGTGTTGCTTGCTGTGCCCTAATGAATGATGGTCCTTGTGTTGCATTCCCACAACTCTCAACCTCTAAGAAATTGGACTGTGATTCATTGCCAAACATTACAAATTATAACTTTTCCCCAAAGCTTTTCATTGCAAAATATTAGTAATATTCTCAGTTTAGAACAAAGCAAAACAATATCTCTCTCTAGAGAGGCTTGAAGGATTAGCCATTGGAGTGTGACAAGTTCTGTTAATTGTTCTTCAGAGTTTTGTCCTTTTTTAAAAAGCACTAGCATTTTTGTAAGAACTTCTGAAAATGTGCCCTAACTGCAGGCCCACTGACAGGGGATAATAAGGGCAGTTGTCCCATGGTCCAGCAATTCAAAGGGGACTGAAGCTCTGGAAATAGCAATAGCTGTGACAACATCTGGAGCCTCAGGCCCCTTTGAATAGTCTCTGGAGCTTTCACTGCTCTGAAGCCTGGGGCTGGTGTAGGGAGGGAGGAATGGCAATCTGGGCATCACTGAGGGCTGGCTGCCTTGGACCTGCCCCTTCTGCCAAAGGCCCTGTCCCATCTGGGGGCAGGAGCCAGTCCACTCACACACCTTGCCCCAGGTCCCATGGTTGCTTTTGGCCCTGCTGCCTAACCATAACGTTTGAAAGGACTCATTTATTTCAGTGAGTGCTATCTCAGATGCCAATGATGGCCCTTTAAAATTGCCAACATTGTTAACTATTTCACTGCTCACCCATGCTTTTATAAAAGGAGAGGAAGTGCAATATGATGAAGAGCTGCACAATTTATTCTGAGTGACTGCTTATTTTAGGTAGATGCTTAACATGCAGCACTGCTGAAGGGGAACTGTTAGGGTTAATTTTCCTGAACAGGGATCTGGCTTTCAAAAGTTTAGGAAATACTTAGTCCTCTCTCCCATTGCCCTAAACTAAAGAAAGTTTCTACTATAGCCCTACTCTTGTATCAGGGCTTGGTAATACAATGGTGACAATTCACCAGGGTTACCCCTGGGAGGCCACCACTGCTATATTTACTAGCACCTCAGCAGGTCAGGGTGATTACAGCTCCCATTAGCCATGAATTATCATTCCCAGCCAATGGGAGCTGAAGGAAGTAGTGTGGACTGGGACACTGTTTCCTGTATCTTCATAGAGCACTAGAACTGGAAGGGATCTCAAGAGGTCATTGAGTCCAGTCCCCTGCCCTCACGGCAGGACCAAGCACTATCTAGATCATCCCTGAGAGGTGTCTGTCTAACTGCTCTTAAATATCTCCAGAGATGGAGATTACACAACCCTCCTAGGCAACTTATTCCGGTGTTTAACCATCCTGACAGGCAGGAAGTTTTCTTGATGTCCAACCTAAACCTCCCTTGCTACAATTTAAGCCCATTGCTTCTTGTCCTATTCTCAGAAGCCAAGGAGAACAAATTTTCTCCCTCCTTCCCATAACACCCTTTTAGATATTTAAAAACTGCTATCATGTCCCCTCTCAGTCTTCTCCTCCATTGCCTCAGAACGGCAATCCATGGCCAATAGGAGTTGCAATCGCCCGGTCCTTCAGAATGAATATAGCAGCAGCGGCCCACCAGGGGCTAACCGGCAAATTGGATCCAGCCTGCAGATCAGTTTTTGCCCACCCTTGCCTTAGATAGATTGATGGAAAACAGCTCTTTCTGGTGTTCGTCCTTTAGTGATGACAGTCTCATTGACTGTCTCACTGTCTGCCTTTCATTTGGCTGCATTGAAACTGTTTCTACGCCATCTTCAAAAAGCTCTGTTTATTTTCCACTTTCTGAGAATAAAAGCACAGGTATTGCAGAATTTTGGGATGCTGCTCATCCAAAGCAGTGTAAGTGACAAATCTATGGGGGACTCTCATATTCAAACAAATTAGAGCAAGGAATAAGTGAATTTATTTCAATAAAGTAACCAAACAAAACCAAATACAGAACTAAATCTCAACCAAAATGAACCTTACAAAAGTTCGATAAAATTCATGAACTTTAAACTTTAGAACACCTTTTCATTCCCTGATTTTTTCCAAAATATAAAGTAGGATTTTTAAAAATCCTTAAGAAAAGCTGTTTTCATAGTTTATTTGAAACATGGATGAAATCAGAAAGCATGTGAAAACATGTTAGTAACTCTCTTCTTGCGATTCACCAGCCTAATTTCTCAAAGAATGTTGAATACATTTATGTAAACTTCAGAGACGCATCCAATCTTGAGGATGTTTATGTATAACAAACGGAACCACAGAGACTTTTGAGATTCACACATCACTAGTTAGAAGAATTTCTTGTTTCAAGTAGATTTGATAGTAAATTGCTTTCTCTGTGCATTAGATTTTTGTAGTCTTCCCAGCGCAGCTAAAACAGCTACAGATCAAACATAGTCTGTTGTACTGACAAGACAACATAGAATAAGAATATGAATTATGGCAAAAAAGATGTTATACATAAGTTACTGAATAATAGCAAACCTTAAACTTAGCAAAAAGACACTGATGATCCACAGCATAAAAACTCCTGAGGTAGACAGAATACATGATTACAGGATGGCAAAAAGGTTTTGTCAGCATGAGTTTGAGATGATCAGATTACTTCTAAATGGAAGTCAACAGTGATCAGTGCAAATATTCTGGCCAAATGATTAAAAAAAATAAACAAAACACATACATGCATTAGATACTCTTTATGTGCTACATGTGATACAGTATCAGTTTAAAAAATACTGGGGCCCTTTTTCAGTCCTTCTGCTGGTAAATCCAGCTACCTTAGTTACCATGAGATCATGTGTAAAGGGCTCAGAGAATGCAATAAAATCCTCTAAAACACCTTTATTATAAGTAAAACTTCCAGAGTATTACAAAAGTCTGCTCTTGCAGGGCCTTTCCGGCCTTGAGGTGAGTGCTGCTGGTTTCCATTAGGAAGCTAGGGGAAACTCATTCTCTGTAGTGCAGTGCTCTTCTTGTATTTAGCCCTCCAGGGTCACAGAATGGTAGATTTTCTAATCATATGAGAAAATGGTATAGAAAATGACTTACTTTTACATTTCTGAATATTGAATATCTTATGTCTCAAAAGGTGTAGTAGTTAGGGGGTCAGGAGGGACTGTAAGGAACCCTTTATGACCTGGTTGATATTTTTTTTTAATATCAGCAGCTTTAGACTGATCAGGTGTTTGAAATGCTAGAATAAGTCATGAGGAATGTGGATTAATGGAACCAAGGTAAATGAGGCAGTCAACGGTGCAAATATCTGTCTCTTTATCAATTTGGCTGACAACTGTTCTACGCTGAGTTTACTGCTTATGAGAGATGCAAGAGTGATTGTATCAGAGATTACGGTATTCTATTTGTTCATCAGAGGAGTGGAACATCAGAAGGAATAGCAGTCAGAGAATCCATATAATGCCTGGCCAACATGGCTCAGTCCTGGATGATCCAGTTCTAGGAATGGGCATTATTATTCAGTCTCTAAGATTTATTCTTTCTCTTTGTTTGAACAGAGGTTTCATTCAAAGAGTAGAATCAGATAGAAAGGAATGGGGGAGCCTTGTTCATGCTCTAAATAATGTTTGATGGTGCGGGAAGGATTTAGAATGTCTCATTGCTAGAACTAACCACAAGGGACAGATTTCAATCCATGATGTAGAGGTGAAAGTCTCCATATCCATTAACCAATTCTCTGACTCATCTACCAATTTTAAAATATTTTCATTATGACTGCAGATCTGATTCTTGCCAAACATTTTCATTTGCTGTTAGGGCCCCCATTATTCATAAAGTGGCAAATATCCAAGTTTTTATATTTGTTGATTAATTCTGGCCAAGAAAGCTATCAAAGCACCTGAACTTAAAGAATTTGGCATCACTAAGATTAAATATTTATTTAGCTGTTATACATGTCAACCATTTTTCATTTAGATCAAGACAGAATAAAATGCCAAAGAAATGGGAGTGCATTGACTCTTCTTGGCTGGATATCTAAAAAGGTAAAAAATGAATAATATACTGAAGCTATTGTATCATACTAATTTATTGAATTTGGTAAAGGGGGATTTCTATTAAGGACTAGATTCTGCCAGTCATACTCACAAGTAGTAAAACATATTTCATTACTCATGGAATAAAGTGCTACTCAAAATGAGTAAGGATGGCAGACTCTGGCTCCTAATTCCTGTATTTGTCCTAAAGCCAATGCATTTGTGATGACATAAAAAATTCAAACTTACAGCAAAAATTAAACAGAAAGTTAAAATACATTTCTCCATGAATCCCAAGCTCCCACATTCTGCTGAATGTTTAACCAGAGAATTTAAATGTTCCTAAGTAAATGATAGCTACATTCAAATATATTACATTACTTTAAGTTTGAGGTACTGTAGCTTTTATTCATTTATATATTACCATTGGTATAAACAAGTAGGAAGTTATTTTTTGCCCCAAAAGACCTAGGTAGGTAATATATAAATAAAAGATGGGGGATTTGATATAATAGAAAAGAAAATGGCTAAATGGTAATGTTCCCAATTAGTCCCATACATTTTACTTTGATATTTTTTCTTTCATTTGTTTGTTTTTTCAGTTAGTTTGTATTGTCCATTTTTAATGATTATCTGACATAAGGTTTCATAAGCTTTGTGGAAGAAGTGTGTTTTTCTTCAGAGTGATTTATTCCATAAATACATGGAAGCATGATTATTCCATTGAAGATACTGAGTTTGGATCAGGCCCTGCATCAAGGAAATGAACCATGTATCTAGGTAAGATTTAAATAAGGTATGGCGATGAGAAGACACAGAAAGGGACACTGGATGAGAGACGAAAGAGGGCAATGATCTGTGAGAAAGACTACAAGTAGGAAAAGGAAGGTATCAGGGTGATCCTGGGAAAGTGAATGATGGAAGATGATCTTATTTTGCGATCTACAATATGCTAAAAATGGGGCTGGAGGGTGTTTCACTTTGATTTTTAGAGTCCATTAAAATACATGTCTGGAAACAATATCCAAATGATGCAAATCCAGGTGAACTAAATCCAAGGAAAATGTTTGTACAAATATGTGAAAAATGAAACTTCTTGGTTCTGCACTGGTGTACTTTTGGCCAAAAGGAGGAATTGATTCACAGTCATAATATTTTATTTTAAAGTGTACTTCTTTAAAATCTGTCATAGATATACAGTATTCTGCTAATGATGTGAGATTTTGACAGTGTTGGCCTTTAAACTAGATGAGCCTTTAAAAAAATTGGGAGTAGGAGTTCTTTTCAAAATTATTCTTAAAACAAACAGTTGCAATCTACTGACATTTTGGTACTTTTTGTAACATACCTTGCAGACCTCGTTAGCCTTCATTGACCAGCATCCCCCACGTTCATTTACATTTTAATTATCTTCTCTAAGGACACCCAGTGTATTCCCTATGAGCATTACTTGGTGCACTGTCTGATACATGATTAACAAGAGCCTCTTTAATTTGTTGTTTATTTTCTACACACACAATTTTGGCAAACATTTTATCAACATGCTCGAAAGATTAAAAGAATTATATGAATGAACTAATTAATATCAACATGAAATTATAGAAATGCCAGTCTATAAAATCCATCAAGCAAATCAAGCAAAAAAAAAAAGATATTGAAAAGACATGTGGGACTGGCCCTCTGCTCTCTCTCACACCAGTTTTATGCTGGTTTATGTTCGTTTAATTTCAACTGAGTAAGGATAGTGAATTCAGGCCCCATGAGTCACCATATATCTGGGGCAACTTCAGGCTGTAAAAAAGTGTTTTTTAACATTTGTAAAACATTCTCTTTTTGTTAAATGTGCTCTAAAGAAAAAATCCTTTATTTTAACTGGATTGGTCATATTTGATGCATCTGTTTCAGTTAGAACTGATAAGTGTTCTTATCAGATTACAACACTATATTTAATTCAGAGTTTTTCATGTTGTGTTAAGAACTTAAACTTGGACTCATTTTTGGGAAAATTTGCTAAGGTACTACTTAAAAAAACTAAAAATGGGTGCCTCTTTCCAGTAAAAACTATCATTTCTTCATAAAAATTAGCTCATTTCTGTGCATAAAGGATCAAAATATGCTCATTGTGAGACAAATGATTTTTCTGAGTAACAGGTGCTTGAATATTTTGTACTCTGATATCTTAAAAACAAATGCTGATTTTTCCAATTAAGTCAACAAAAATCTCATCTATATGATATTTTACAAATGTGAATGTCAATTCAAATCACATGCTTTTCTGAGGTGAGGCTGTAAATAGCTTAAACATAAGATAATAAGGTCTATCTTTATAATCTTCAAGAGATTTGTAAAGTATAATCAAGTAGAATTTGGCTCAGATTTGTCTTAAGAGATTTCATAATACAGTGACTACAATCATTACTGTTCTAATATTGCTCACATGATTTTATCCCATATAATTATTCTGCTAAAATTGATCATAAGAACAAGGTGACATGGTCAAGTGTTCAGCTCCATGATTGATTCACATATAATGGTACAAAATATTCAGAGTCAGGATTGCACCAGCAATCTATCTTTTGAAACAAGGACAGTACAGCCCTCTGGAAATTAAATGTGGCTAGAAAACAGAACACCATTTTCTTTGAGCAAAGCCATATTTCTCTCACAATGGAGATCTAGAAGAAAGAAGAATTCCAGTATGGGGACAAAGCACAATAGTCTGATCGAATAAACATGTTAGAAACTAATCTGTTCCTTGTCATGCTGTTAGTAAATATGTGAAATGCACACACGGACATGACCTAAATTATAAGAACCAGATTATTATGTTTGTTTAAAACAATCGGCATTTATCACAATTTTGGAAGATCTCCATCGGCAAACCCAAAATGGTTCAGTCTCAAACATCTACCTATCAATCATCCACCAGCTATTATCAGTTCATCAAGATATTTATACTATGCTCATTATTGTAATAGGCCACTTAAAAATTGCACAATTCCATATGTCTGGATTACATAATCTGGATTCTTTAATCTGTCCCTTGCCTCTTCTCTTTACCGCAAACTGTTGGATCATAAAGAGAATTTACCTAATGGCACCCCTTAGTGGCACACTACCCTATAGCACTCACACTAATATATTATATCTCCATACTACTCCCTGTGTAAGGCTGTGGCTAAACTCTTATGTAATTTAGGATAAAATCAGCTCTCCTTCTGAACATCAACATTAATTATTACACGAACTAAGAGAACAATTATAATATCCAAGGTATAAAATAAGATCCACCTAGGTTTAGGAAGAACTTTCCTCCATTTTACAATACTCTTAGCTATGTTTTTGTTTTCTGCTGAGCATTCAGTGTTAGTACAGGTTGAGCCTCTCTAGTCTGGCATCGTCAAGACCTGATCAATGCTGAACCAGATACAGTAGACTTCCAATAATCGGAACCTATGGGATTTAGGTGGTGCTGGATTATCAAATATGCCGGACTATCAGGAGGTACTATAAGCAGGTTATATATATACTGTGTACATTATATACTGTATATAAAGTGTTCTTAACCCTTTTTATTGTATATACTGTATACAGTATACTGTAATGTTTTAGTTTTTTTAAGCCTTTTTTACCCTTTTTGCTCAGTTCAGCTGCTGCCGCTGTTACCTTGTGACTCATTTTTTGCCGAAGCTCACTCACTAGGCTCTTGCCATTTTGATGCCAGACTATCAGGAGTGCTGGACTATTGGATGCCGGACTATTGGAGTTTTACTGTAGCAGCATTATCAAGACTTCACTGATTACTGGGCTCCTCAAAGACATTTAGGGATAAATTAGAGCTAAATAACAGTCCAGAACACTGAGAGCCAGGACTGGTGGCTGTAAAGAAACATTATGGGACCATGGGAAATTTGGCCACACCCACGATAAGTGAACTAAAATCATGCTGGAACAAGGATGTTTCTGGAAAAAAGATTGTCAGACTAGAGAGGTTCAGCCTGTATTGCAGTGCTACATTATTGCCAATCCCCAAGCATTCAAAATGTTGACTCAGGCTCCCAAATATCACAACACTCAGATTGACTTAAAAATCATAAGTTTTGGCAAAATAGTTATTTTTGGAGCCGTCTGATATTTGAGCCTTAGAGTTTATGAGTTTCAACTTTTCTGTAAGGCTTATTTCTTTCACATGAATCCTGAAGCTAAATCTTGTGAAAAACACAGAATATTGCAAAATTCACCATAAAATCATTCAACTTGAAAGACAGTGACTATATGTGAAGACTGAAGGGAAAACTGGGTTTATTTTCAAGCCCAGCTTTTCTTGTTCTGTAACCTGTGAAACAAATCAATGCCCTTTTCATAGCAACCACATCAGCTGCATAATCCGCATAGCAACAATGGAATTAGCTAGAAGTAACTGCCTATCCTTGTCACACCAGAATTAGGGAGCCAGAATGAGCAGGAAGAGAAAAATAGAAAATAAAACAATAAATAAAGAAAGACTATGACCTGACAGATTAATTATGATGGGTAAAATTATAATAAAAATCTACACTCAATTATTCTAAATCCCATTGCTAACTGCTGGAAGTTAAATGCTCATTCTAAAAATGTTTAGCTAGTTTACTGAGAACTACATTTTTAAATCATAAAAATTAGCTAGATTTAATGCCCCCAGCTGTGACTATGAAAGCTAGTGTTATTGTTCTTTAAAGCTTCTGATGTATTAAAGCAAATGACATTTCAGAATGCTTGGTATTTAAAATGAATTTTAGACAAAAAGAATATGACAGCTGACAACTACCCTTTTAAGATAAACATATTTTCCTTCCTTTGTTATACTGCAAATTGCCTCACCACACTGACTCTGACTAGCTTCTCTCAATTAGCAGTGTTTGCATGAAGTTGTTTTTCTTCAGTTTCTTAGTTATTTTTCAGTGGAAAGGTGCCAAAGTGTCACTTATCAATAGTAGATTTGTCAAGGTGACAGACTGAAATCTATAGCATATAACTGTTTTTCACAATTATGCATCACTTCACTTAGGGGTCATTGAACACAAAATACTAATTTTATTGGATTTTTTAAAAATAAATTGTTATATTAATTTTATTTCTTGATCTTCTGTCTAAGTGTTTATTCAATTCCCTAGTGTTTAAAGAAAGTGATAATACCCCATCTTTCAAGCTCTTTATATGAAATGGATATTATATTGTGTAACTTTCCCATAAATGTAACTAAAAAGTAGAAGTCTTGTTTTATTAATAGACATTAGATGGAGTCATATAGGAATGTACAATATGCAAAAGCATCTGTCTCACTGCAAATCTTATTCCTCACACAGTTACAAAAAACTTGATTACAATTAGTACTTGCAGGATGCTGCCCAATAGATGAAATTCATTGCTGTATAATAAGTGGTGGAGAATAAGCAAGGCAACACACATGAACATTTTTGTGGAGAAAATTGATTGTGTTTAATCACAATGTGCTCTAAATATATCTCAGAGACTCAAATGTAATACATTCGAATGCATTTCTTAATATTTTGACACTAAAATCATATGGCTTATTTGCATTGACACATTTCACTTACCCCAGAGCACTAGATCCCAACTGAAGCAAAGCAATTAGTGCTTAGTGTTAGGCACTATTTATCATATGGAAACTTTGGAGGATATTGACATTTGTTTTCACTTTGCACTGGAACAAAATGAAAACCTTTTGAACATTTTTACAAAACCAGATTTAATCAAAATGTGATGGACAGAAAGGGCTCATCTAGACCACGGGAATTTGCATATCTTCTTCTGATCGCGCTTTCGAAAGTGAAAGTAATAAGACGCAGCTTTTTTGGCAAACCACCACTTTTGTCAAAAAGCTGCTCTTCCTCAAAAAGGAGGTTTACACAGCTTTTTGACAAAGGAGGGGTTCACCAAAAAAGACGCATCTTAATTAATTTCACTTTTGAAAGCTCTCGAAAGTGTGATCAGAAGAAGATATACAAATTCCCATGGAATTTGCATGTCTTCTTTCAACCATTCCCTGTAGTCTAGATGAGCCCAAACAGAAGATGTGTGAGATATTATCTTTTATTGGGCCTACTTCTATTGGTGAAAGAGGCAAGCCTTTCAGTTTACACAGAGCTGAGGAAGCATTTATTTCACCCACCTTGTCTCTGTAATAGCCTGGGACCAACACGCCTACAACACTGCAAACAGCAATGAATAGGAACTAAGGATTTCGGTTAAGGAAGAGAGTGTATGAGTGTGTGTTTAGGGTATTGGTGTGGTATGTAGTAACCCCAGGTACAAGTACGAGCCCTGCCAGCTTCATATTAGAGTTTTTCATCCTCAATCACTTCAGATCAGGCAGAGCAGAGAGCTGAACCTGTGCCTTGACCACCAGGGGTCACACACAAATGAGAAGAAAAACCACCTTATGGATGTGGCCCCTGACCAAGAAGGAAAAAGATACTCTTCCTTGCACGCCAGAGCTTAGGGAGGCCCAGGCTAGTAGATTTTGTGTGTTCCAGCCACACAGGGAAATGGTGGGGCATGCTGGGGAGAACTGAAGTGCTAGTACGGGCTTCCCAGTACTGGGAGGGGGGACATGAACCTCGGGGGCTGGATCCAGGCAAGCTGGGGACCACATCCAGCTCCCAGGCCTTAGGTTCCCCACTGCCGCTGTAAAGTTTTGAGATTTATCTCTCTTCAAAAAACTAGTAAACAAAGCATCTTTCCCAACAAGCTGTAATAGTTTCATAAAACTCCAGATCAATTTTTGGCCAATTCTTGCATTATATTACATCTTTGAGATCTCTTGATTTAATTTAAATGTTTTTAATTTCTGCATAATGTCCTAGCTATTCTCTTTCACAGAATTTAAATATTTTTCATTTACCATTTTGTAAAACAACTGATTGCATTTTATTGCAAGATATTGGAATGAACATTATAGTCCAGGAGGATTCCCATGTAGATGACTTTTCTGTATTCATGTGTATTAGTCAAGGGTTTCTTGAATAGAGTTCCATATGCTCTGCAGCCACCAGCAGTACCAAATAAGTCAAAACAGTGAAATGACTTGAATTGCTCTAAATTTGACACATCTGATAGCTGCTTATTTATACCTTAAAGGGATTGGGTACATTTTTTTATAATTCTTGGGGCTGTATTATTCTTAAATTGATTTTAACAAAATTTTTCCCTTCCTTAAATCAATGGGCAAAGAGGGGATCTCATCCCTTTTCCTTTCTTGCATCCAGTCTGATTTGAATTGCTCTGAACTACCTGCATTTTATTATATAAATCTGCATTTTATTATACAAATTCACTCTGTCACTTTTAACACACCTAGTCTACGTCTAGACTGGCCCCTTCTCCGGAAAAGGCATGCAAAGCAGGCAAGTCAGGATAGGGAAATCCGCGGGGGATTTAAATATCCCTCGCGGGATTTAAATAACATGGCTGCCGCTTTTTTTCCGGCTTGGGGAAAAGCCGGAAAAGAGCATCTAGACTGGCACGATCCTCCGGAATAAAGACCTTTACTGGAGGATCTCTTATTCCTACCGATCATACACAGCATGTGTACTACTTATGAAAAAGTAATTTCTTTTTTGCCTTCTTTAAACCTCGTTTATTTTGAAATTTAAACTCTGCTGGTTTAAAATTACTGTAGTTCATGAGTCTTCATTTTATACTGTCACCTAAACAAACCCATATATAAATATAGATATAACTTCTCAGACTTAATCCTTTGCTAGCTATATAAAAGCTATATAAAAATAGAATGATTTAAAAATAAACAACTTTGTAAAGCATTCTGGACACAAAGCTCTTCAAGAGACAAAAGTCAGTGAGAATAAGCTTTGTTGCTAGGATACCATAGTCACAGTGTGTCAGGATAATGTTTTTTTTATTTGAATTAAGAATAATGATTAATAAACATACCTACCAGATAATGAACTATGGTATCAAAGTTGTGTTATGTCAAAGACCAGATTGGTTATTCAACATATAAATTAAATGTTCAATGTGAATTGAAAGTCTTCAAGGCAAATACAGTCAAAGTGTGTCATAATTGAATGGCCACAAAACTTGTTAACTGCTTGATTAGGAGTACAAGATGTATAGCTCGGAAACATGCAGAGGTGACTCCAAACATAACTGTAGAAATAATAAAAAGATATTTATATAAGGGGAGTAGATTTACACAGCTGTTTCATCTTGTTGTCATTGAACTGGACAATTTAAGTGACTCAATATTGCTGTATAATAGATTGATTAAACAAGTTTATGAAAATATTAAAGTACATGGAGAAAGGCTACAAAAAGACTATAAAATTTCAAAAAGGATATTTCCGCAAAGAATTAAACTTGCTGACAGAGAAACTGCAATCTGAATAGGAACACCAAGATGTGTAAAGTTAGGCAGGAATGTCAGAGGGCTTTGCTTTCACCCTCTCCAAGGTTCTTGTCACACAGACACAAAGCAGAAGACCAGAAGTCTGAAGTGCAGGAAATGCAATGTTTATTGGGGTTAATTTGCAGCATGCATGTATATCCTAACTCTGATATTACAAAGTCTTCCCAGTCCTCCTTCCTTAACAGTCATAATAATACCTGAAATGCATGACCTTGGTCTCACCCCTTAAAAATTATGGTCATATTCAGTTTTTTCATGAGACTGGGATTTTCATCCCACCTCTTTTTACTCATGAAAGGTGTGAGGACTCTGAAGTTGTGCTGAGGTCAAGGAGAGGCATTACTTTGGCCTTTTAGTATATTATATCTTCCTACTAATTCCACTTTGCATCTCCAGTTTGCTTGGTTGACTTTGCCTTGATATAGGAATTAAGGCAGTGTTCAAGTGTGTGCTTGTATATTATATTCTCATCGGCTGTGTCTACATTGGCATCCCTTTCCGGAAAAGGGATGCTAATGAGACACTTCGGAATTGCAAATCTGTGGGGGATTTAAGTATCCCCTACGGCATTTGCATTTACATGGCTGCCGCTTTTTTCCGGCTCGGGGTTTTTGCCAGAGAAAAGCACCAGTGTAGACGCAATTCTCCGGAAAATAAGCCCTTTTCTGGAAGATCCCTTATTCCTACTTGAAAGTCTATAGGATTGAAAGTAGGAATAAGGGATCTTCCAGAAAAGGGCTTATTTTCCGGAGTATCGCGTCTACACTGGCGCTTTTGTCCGGCAAAAACCTTGAGCCGGAAAAAAGCAGCAGCCATGTAAATGCAAATGCAGCGGGGGATATTTAAATCCCCCGCAGATTTGCAATTCCGAAGTGTCTCATTAGCATCCCTTTTCCAGAAAGGGATGCCAATGTAGACACAGCCACCATGTTTAATAATACTTTAACTGTTCTTATCTGTTCCCATTATAAGAATATTCCCATCTGGCTACATACACAGTGTCTTTGTCCTTTGTTTACACATATTAGTAAGGATTCCTTAGTTCATTTATATTAGTAAGAATATAAAAAAATCAAATGGAAAGCAAGACTCAAATTCTCTCAGACAAAGAGGCTGCCTGAATTCTACACTTCTAAAATTTTCTTTAACAATGAAAATGATACCACATGGATAAAAGGGTCCTTATAAAAGCTTTGAGGAGAAATAGTGTTGATGCCAATATAGGAGACACCAGAAAAATATGAAGGACTATCCCACAATATCCAGCTGTTTTCAAAAACAAAAGTTGAATATCCCCAAATATTTTCATTAATATGTTTTCCAGTGATCTTAGGTTCTAGGAATACTACCAAAACTAATGTGTAAGTACAAACAGGAAACCATAACAGAAGTATCTCAGATTACAAAAAGATAACGAATGATACCCAGGTTATATTCTGAGTGGAACATTTTATTTCTTTGTTAATGAAATAAGGATTATATACTGATTAGTCCACATTAATTTTTAAAGGAAATGATTCAGTAGACTCCCTGTAAGAACCTAATGAAAGAAATTTGATTCCTTCAACAAATCATTTCCTATATAATGAAACAATCTGGATGAATAACTTCATGCATGATGACAGCTGGCCATTCAGGCCATATCTAAGCAACTAACTCTAATGAACTATATGTCCTTTAAGTCTGTGTTTAAAGACTGTCATGATAATGCAAGAAGATTTATAAAATAACACAGAATTAAAACAATTTGTACTTTCTACCTGACCAAGAAACAAATACATCTGGATAATTAATCTATACAGCAGTTTCAGTTGATAAATATAAAATATTTTGCTATGTGTTTCCATTACCCAAGAGATGATTTGGCTATTCTATTTTAGTTTTTTGAGGATGATAAACCTGAATTATAAACCTTAATGTTAGGGGTGGAGCGACCCCTGGGTTGCCTAAGGCCTGGCGGCCTTTGGTTGTCTGGATGTGGCTCTTGAGGCTTAGGGCCTCCCTCAGCATTTGGGAGTCCACACTGACACTCCAACCCCCCCCCCCCAGTGCTGTCTCTCCATAACCCCTCAACTCCCACTGATTTTTCTGTGGGTCAGCAGCCCCTGACCGAAAATGGTTCTTTACTCTTGCTGTATGTGTTCATTAACAAATTTCTGCCTAGATATTTTTGAAGAATCTTTACTGAGAAAGTGTTTGAGGGGGTGGAAAAGGGAAATTTTATTACAATAGTTCAACATAACCAATTTAATATACAACTGTTTTACAAGATAAAAGCTTGAATGGGTGAGTTCTAAGAGAGGAAGTTTGCCATTTGTAAGTCTAACATACCACTTTACAGTAAACTAACATTAGAAATTTTAAATTATTTGTAGTTACAGCTTTTAGAAAACTAGAAAATTTAGAACAATTGAAACCATGCTAGGGGAGAGAGGTGTGTGCAGTGCATGAGAGACAAAGTAACAGGCTTGGTTATAAATGATCATTTCCTGGTAGGACAAATTTGATTTTAAGTACAGGTTGAACCTCTCTAGTCCACTACCATCGAGACCTGATTGGTGCCAAAACTGAGAATTTGCTGGACCATGGGAGGTCAATATTACATAGCAGCATCACCAACACTTCCACTGCTTACTATGCTCTTAGAGATCATTTAGGGGTAAATTAGAGCTAAATAACAGCACAGTGTTTTGCAAGAACACTGAGAACCAGGACTGGTAGCTGTATACATACTTTATGAGACCATGGGAAACTTGGTCACACCCATGATAAGTGAATATCCAGCTAACTAAAATCATGACGGACTATAAATGTTGCTGGACCAGAGAGTAATGGACTAGAGAGGTTCAACCTATTCTTGTTTGCATGCCTGCTTTACTAACTTTAGAATTACTTTTAAGTTGAACTGTTACTGACAGTCTAATATCATATAACTGATCAAAATTCTCATCTTTCTATTGAGATAGAGGGCTCACTAAGCAAGAAAAGGTGTAGATAGCATGTATGCCTGGGATCAGAGAAGAAGCTCAAATGGCAGCAGCTGAGGCAATGTTTTACGTGCATCCTCTCTTTTCCTCCTACGCTAACCATTTTGCTTTCAGTCTTTCTTCTGCCTTCTTTCCTCACATTGTATGATAGGGAGGGATGGGGAGTTACATGTTGCATGTGAGTCCACATTCTGGGGATTTTTACTGCCTGTGGGTATTGAGAGTGATTCCGGGGCTGGGTGATTTCCTCCATTTGCAGGTGGAAGAGTGTTAGAGATTTCTGTCTCAGTGGACTAGCCACAATGGAATCCCTGTGTTAGCTGCACCCTTTTTTTCCTTTTACCCTATTGCTGAATCTCTGGTTGTTAGTGCAATAGTGATTATTAGTTTGAGGGTCTGGAAAGGATTTTACCCCAAAGAGGCATTTTTTTCATCTTCCATTCCTCTTCCAAGGAGGTCTAGTTGGGTAGCAGGAATTATGTTACAATTATCACAGCTTTCGCCAGTTACAGTGAAGTTGCGTCAGAAAGAAGTGAAGTTGAGATTCCTGTTCCCCAAATGGGCTCCCTGGGCATTAGAGCTGAGCACAATAATGAATACTGAGGAGGTTGCCCATATGTCTCACATAGCTTCTTACCTCTCCTACCTCTCCTGTGGAAAAGAGAAGTGGATCAAGAATCTTGCTTCCAATTATGGTGCACTGGCAAGCCTGAGAATTCACATAGAATATGGCTATATTCAGCCTGAGACTTATTATAAAATTAGGGACCACTGTGTCCATTGAGAACTGCACTGATACAACCCTGCCACTTGTTTAAGTGGTTCTCCCAGTGAGCTACTATTTTTTGAAGTCATGTCCTCTCCAATTATCCATATAATTATTTCTATGTCTCATTACTTCCATGTCCATATGAAGTATAGTTAGAATCCACA
This sequence comes from Pelodiscus sinensis, assembly GCF_052426305.1. NCBI lineage: Eukaryota > Metazoa > Chordata > Testudines > Trionychidae > Pelodiscus > Pelodiscus sinensis. The sequence continues at coordinate 66,438,895 of NC_143057.1, forward strand.
ATTTCATACTGGAACTAAAATCACATCTGCAGAATAGTATAGAATAAATCATATTATTTTATGCTGAGACAGATTTGTTGAGTTCTCAACTAAGATTTCTTAAAAACTGTCTATGTTGCCTAAAACTGTAGTAGCTGAGCACTTCACAATCTGTAAGGTACTTCTACTCATAAAACACCTCCAAGGTAGGGAAGTACAATTGTGTATGTTATAGATAGGAATTTAGGTACATACAAGTTAAATAACTTGCCCATGGTCACACAGGTTTGTGGAAGAACAGAATGAATCCAGCTTTCCCAATTCCTAAGAAAATGCCCTTCCCGTGAGACTATTCTTCTTTTGTGACAAAATTCAATGATTTACACAAGCATGACAAACATTATAACTTTTATTTTGTCATGTAATTCTATTTTAATTACTGAAATGAATAAGTGTCTGAGAATTCTTCAGTCTGCTCTTTCATTTAGGAACTAAAATTTAACAAATCCATGGGAAAAAAGGTATGGGTAAATAGCTAAACAGAAGTAACGAATGTGTGTTGTACACATTGTTTATTCTAATGTTTTCACACTACAGAATCTTAGACATTCACACTTATGGATGCTTATCCAAAATGACTTCCTTGACCATTTCAGATTTTCTTCTCACTAGTCTGTTGATTTTAAATGGATAGAGTACTATGACTTGAGATTTAAAGCTTGCCCTTCTCAACATAATGCTAAAATAGAGCTTCCTCAGTATAACGAATGTCATTAACTGCTGTCTAATCTCATTTTCTCCAAAGTTCTTGTCCCAAATAAATTTCTGGAAAAGGTTGTGTTAATCTAACAAAGACATACATTTGTTCCTAATGTAACTCCATTAGTTGTTAGCAGAGTTGCACTAGGGATATATTTAGATCAGGGCATTTAAAAGTAGGAACAATTCTGTACAGTTTTTTTTATCACCTAATCACTGCTTAATCTCTGGTATATGTTTTCTGATCTTAATGATCTATTTTGAAGCATTTGACCTTGTTTATTAGGCAAATGAGTACATTTCTGAGCATTTTATCTTCTTTCAGTTCTATTGTGGTCACATTTATCTCCATACATGAGTTTGTCTGATTCAGCAATTTGCATTGTGAGGTATAAAATAAATCAATACTAAATTGCTAGATTTTCAGTTACTCTTCCTATAATTCTAATGAGTCTAATGCTTTTTTACTGGAATGACAGTAACATCCAAGTCTGCATGGCTTGCTGGTCATCAAAGTTCTTTTCTCATATCTATAAAATTGCTTTTTTGTATACTTTCTATTGGACCCCATACATTTTATGAAACAATCCTGGGAAAACCAAGATTTTTTGCTGGTACTAAATGCCTGCTAAGAAGTGCTTCTTCCTGATAATTCTACTTAAACTACTTAATTCATTAGAAGAATCTTAACATAAAAGGGGAACTATATTTATGTTTTGATCTCAACAGAAAAAATGTGGAGATATTCATGTATACCTTTACATATCTCTCAGATGATTGACAATCCTTATTTACCAAACTATTTAGGTCCTAACAAGCACAATTGTTGCAAAAACTTCTGTTTCTTTCTGCATGATGTAACCAGACCCTCTTCACTAATTTCTAGTAAACTGTGGTTTTGATTTTAAGATTTGATTGTAAACTTGAGGAGTACTCTAGATAACTGTAATGAAAGCAGACAACTGAATTACTTTGATACTTTGTTAATTTAAATTCCTGATGGAACAGTAAGATTCCAGATTAATCATTAATCTTTTTTTAATGTATTCTGTTAGTTAAGCTGATTTTGAATTTTCCCTCAGAATGATTTTCAAATGGAAAATGTAGTTTCTGTGATAGCAAAATTTTCCATGGGAACACTTTGATTTACCAACAAATGTTGTATTTCCTACTTGGAAAATGGAAGAGAAATATTTTATTTTCCTTTGGGGCAGTTCCAACTCAAACTGGAATATTTCATTATTTTAACTTCTTCCTCTTAGATTACGCACAACATTTCTCAGATAGCATGTGATCATGATTTATCACTAAATTTCATCTTCTTGGATCCAAAATTGTTTGTTTCAGATCAGTTCAAGAAAACATTAAACTCCATTTCCTTTCTAATTTCATTTAGATATTTCCAAAATGAAAATTTTAGAAATGTTTATTCCTTGAAATATTTTTGTGATATCTACTTTCATCTTGGTTTGGGCTGAAAACAAATATTGAATTGTTAGCATTTCCTAGGAGACAGAAATTTCATTTTTTGCTAAACCCTTCTTGTTTACAACTTTTGAACTATACATTTTATTTATCGAATCAAACCCTAATCTATTTTACACTGTAAAGTCAGTGGAAATATTGCTACTGATTTCTGTGAGAGCTAGGCCTGGGGTTCAAGTTTCTAGATGTATAAACATATTAGCTGTTTTCCCTTCCTGGTTATATATTTAAATTTAAAAAAGTGTGGTGCTGTTCTTCATGGCATTGGGTTTTGCAGAGTTCTTGGATGTAATCTCAAAAAACTGGTTATAGGGAAAAATACCACAATAGACTCTTTTAAATAACTTTTAGGAATAGTAAACTATTAATACTTTAACAACCAAATAAAAGAACAGTGAGAAGACATATTTTAAGAAGTGGAAGTCAAATCCTAGTAATGAAAATGGAAAGGAGAATACACTCTGTCAAATTAGATGTAAAAATATAATAAGAACAGCCAAAACAGAGTCTGAAGAACAGCTAGCCAAAAACTTGTCAGCTTTTATCAACACTTATCAATATTAAATTTTATTTGCTATTTTGTTGCCCAATCACTTAGTTTGGCAAGATCTTTTTGAAGCTCTTCATAATCTGCTTTGGTCTTTATTATCTTGATCACGTGATGATTACCTGTTGTGTTCACTCCCTCTGGGGTATCTGGCATTGGGCCACTGTCATCAGACAGGATAGTGGTATGGTCTGGCCCAGTATGGCTGTTTTTATATTCTTTTGTCGATGCACACCCATGCTTATGTCTATATTTATTTGCATGTAAGGGATAATAATGTCCAATATGACTCTTTATACTAACAGTAGAATTATTACTTAGATTTTTAAATGTAACAGAATAAGGGAAAATAGGAGGGGGAAGGGACTGGAAAAGGGGTAAGGCAAAGCTACAAACATCTATAAACACAATTTCCTGTGGCTCTAAATTCCTTGACAATTGATCCAATTTTTTATTTATTGTCAATGTCTTGGTGGTCTCTGGCAGAGTCCCATTTTTTTCACGTTTGTTTTTCATTCTTTTTAGGGCACAAGTTATGACTAGCCACATTTGTCCTAGATTATAATTTTACATGGCATTGGGATAATGTTTATTCATTGCTGCCTGTAGGATTATGCATTTTTAACAAGAGTTGTGACCTTTTTATGAATCCAAAGAGTTTATTTGGACTTCAGATACTGTGAGCGAGACTAAGTAAACACACTTGGTAACTGCAGTCTAAGTGCTGTACCACAGACCTTTTTTTTTTGCTGCTGTTTAATGAAGAGCTTAGTGTTAGTAAAAAAAAAGTTTTTTTTATTTGAACCTTATAATGTGCAGCACATCTCCTCAGCAAGGTAAAGTTCCATAATCACATCAGACCTATTCTCTACTCTCTCTACACTGGTTTCTCATGAAGTTTAAGATTTCAGGGCAATATACAAACCTGACTAGACTAGACTGGAGTAAGATGTCTTTATTGGTATTGCTACTGCCAGCATACTGCTGAAGAGAAGAAAAGACATGTTTTTATTGGCTAAAATAAAATTCCTTTAACAATTAACAAGCACGAAGAAATCCCACCAAACCCGTCATATTAGTCTTTGTGACAGAGTTGGCAGGAATGTCAATATGAATCCTTCTTTTTTTCCACGTATATAAAAGCAAGAGGGAGCCCCCTTCTCCTAAGACCAGCTGTGACGGCATCAGACATTTCCTCTTTCCCAGGAGATGCAAGAGTGGGAGCAGTGGGCATTTCCAGTGCTTACCCCACCAACTTGTTCACTATTTGCATGAAAGGTAGAATATATCCTGTTATTTCTTCTCTCTCCCAGTTCTGTCTATATATTACAGCCATAAGTAGAGATATTATTTGATGATTGCTACCTCTTCTGAGCACATTGAAGTAGAGCACATATACAGTACTTGATGATCATCACATACTACATTTCATTTATACCATAAAAAAAACATTGTTAGGTAAACAGAGAACAAAGAGGGTATATTCTTTTATTATAAGACTTGTATTTGTTTTTGCTCAATGTTGCTATATTATTATCAGTGACAAATAGTACACCAATCTATAGCAGACTTCCTTAACATTGTTTTTTAAATTTAATTTTTCTAACATTTCAGGGCCATCACTTCCCATGGCTTCCCTTGGCTTTAAACAGCAAATTGGAGCCAATGGAAGCCATGAAGCTCCATGGTTATGGAGTCTTTAGATGAACAAACCAGAGTGGTCTATTAGAAGCTTTCTCAAAGTTGGCCTGCACGTGATAGAGGAGGTATCAGAGCCTTTAGCTATCATCTTTGAAAAATCATGGAAGTCATGAGAAATTCCAGAAGACTCGAAAAGGGCAAATATAATGATCATCTATAAAAAAGGAAAAAAGAACAACCCAGGAAACTACAGATCAGTCAGTTTAACTTCTGTGCCAGAGAAGATAATGGAACAAGTAATTAAGGAATCCATCTGCAAACATCTGGAAGATAATAAGGTGCTAGTTAACAGCCAGCATGGATTTGTAAAGAACAAAACATGTCAAACCAATCTGATAGCTTTTGTTGCTATCAAGGCTTGTGGACAAGGGGAAGCAGTAGACGTGGTATACCTAGACTTTAGTAAGGCATTTGATGTGGTCTCGCATGACCTTCTTATCAATAAACTAGGGAAATACAACTTAGAAGGGGCTACTATAAGGTGGGTGCATAACTGGCTGGACAACCATTCTCAGAAAGTAGGTATTAACGGTTCACAATTGTGCTAAAAGGGCATAATAAGTGGGATTGTTCAGGGATCAGTTTTGGGACCAGTTCTGTTCAATACCTTCATCAATGATTTAGATGATGGCATCTAGAAAGTATGATTATTAAGTTTACAGATGATACTATGCTGGGAAGGATTGCAAGTGCTTTGGAGGATAGGGTCATAATTCAAAATTATAGGGACAAACTAGAGAAATGGACTGAGGTAAACAGGATGATATTTAATAACGACAAATGCAATGAACCCCACTTAGGAAGGAACAATCAGTTTCACACATACAGAATGGAAGTGGTTGTCTAGGAAGGAGTATTGCAGAAAGGGATTTAGGGGTCATAATGGACCACAAGTTCAACATGAGTCAACAGTGTAACATTGTTGCAAAAAAAGCAAACATGATTCTGGGATACATTCATAGGAATGTTGTGAGCAAGACACGAGAAATCATTCTTCCAATCTACTCTGTGCTGATTAGGCCTCAGCTGGAGTATTGTGTCCAGTTCTGGGCACCACATTTCAAGAAAGATGTGGAAAAATTGGAGAAGATCCAGAGAAGAGCAACAAGAATGATTAAAGGTCTAGAGAACATAACTTATGAGGGAAGGCTAAAAGAACTGGGCTTGTTTTGTTAAACATTGGAATATATTGCCTATGGTGGTTGTGGAATCTCCGTCACTGGAGATATTTAAAAGCAGGTTAGAGAGACACCCATCAGAGATGATCTAGACCAGGGCTACTCAACACATGGCTCATGGGCTGCATGTGGCCCACGACCCATTTGTTTTTGGCCCGCTGTGTGATTTGGGTTTACATGGAGCTCAACATGCAGCCCGTGGGTGGGAGCCAAAACAAATAAGTAGTCAATATAATGGTCATCTGTTGATATGTGTTTTAGTAATTAAATTCCTGAGCTGTCATTGCTCATTAAAAGTTCTGCCATATGGGTGGAAATTGGGTAAATATTTCCTTTTATTAATAACAGGAAAACTGACTTAAATGGGGCCTGTATGTTGTATAGTCTTGTCTTAATCTTTGTATTCATGCCCGTCAGTGTGAAAGAAGCTATTTGCATATATTCGCTTATATATTTGCATGTATATGCAACCACACTTAAATTGCAGCCCTCGGGATGTGCTGTGAGTATCATTGCCCCTGGGGCTTCCATAGTTGAGTAGCCCTGATCTAGACAGTGCTTGGTCCTGCTGTTGCAGGCAGGGGACTGGATACAATGACATCCTGAGGTCCTTTCCAGTTCTATGTCTTTATGAATCTATGATCATTCAGTGTGGAATGCACATTATTTAAATACTGAGTAAATATCAATAATTTCAAATGTTAGTCTTCTATTAGTGTATCTATATAAATGCTTTTTGTTTTATTTAGAATAATTAGCTATATGATCCAAAAGAAGTGTCTTTTATGGGATTCTGGAGTTAAATTTATAGTTAAACACAAGTCTAAAATTTGATTTTAACAATTACTTTGATGTGGCACACATATTAGCACTACTTTAGATAAAATATGCACCAGTTGGTATAGTGAAAAAGCAATACATTTACTTCATAGCCATAAGAGTTTGAATTTTAAGGATCACTAAACTTTTAAACAACTCTTACATTATGAAACATAATGTAAGATCTATTATTTCTTCTTCTCCTTTCAGTGATTTTTAAAATATATTTGGGGCAGTACTATGCAATTATATGGCTATGCAAATAAGGTGAATAAATTTCCATTTACACCAAAATATTTTTTAAAATGGCCAATTTGCTGTCATCTTCGTGTTTGATAATTTTGCTGCAATTCCCAGTCTGTGTATATTCCATGTTCTGTTCACAAGTGGGAATTCAGGAAATGTATTGTTCTCGTCTTTTACTTTTGTTGCTGCTTATAAAATGAAAATATCAGTAGGAAGCAGTTTTCCTCTTCCCCGCCGAGCCACTTCCCCTTCAGCACCTTTCCTGGCAGGAGTTCTGTCCTGCTGTGTTACATTGCACTAGGTAGAGAGTGCAGCAGATGGGCAGCATGACCAGAAGAGGAGAAGCTCTGGCACTGCTTCTTCCCTTCTGGTTCTTGCCCTAGCAACTGCTGGCCTTTCCCCACCCCCATAGTATTTTGGGAGGATTATGTGACCACCTCAAGTCCCTCCCACTGGAAATAACTGTCTTGAGAACAATCTAATACTATGCAGTGGCAGGGTGCACTTGATGGATTCCCTTAGGCTAAGACTGACATTATTCCGAAATAACATAGTGCATGTCTACACAACAAGCTGTTATTTCCACATAATGTCAAAATAATGGCAAACTGGAGGATTTACTACTCTGACTCCTGTAATCCTCATTTTAAGAGCTTAATTCGACTTTTGCCTTGCTGTGTCAATGTGCCCTTATCTTGTCCATTGTTAGAAAATGGTTTTCTTGGTGTTCTCCCTCTGCACTGGTTCAGAGTCTTTCTTTTTTACCTACTGATCTTTTTAATTACTTTCTTTAGCATAAGTGTTCTGTCTTCTTTTTCTCCCAGGAATGAGGCCACTTTCTCTATGTTAATTATGCATGGCAGGCCACCACGTCTTAGCTACCACACCTTTCTAATTGGATGATGCAAGCAAATGATGGCCAGAAGATGACTAAATTTGAATGTGTGGTGAAGCTTGTGTAATTTCTTTAAATTTGCAGTAGAAAGGCAAGACAGGAGGATGTTGCAGAAACTCTTCACTAAATGAGAGAAAGAGGGAGTTCCTTGTTCATAATTATAAAAAGAATATTTTCTGAAATCATTTATTGTTTTAAGTATATGTAGGACCCCACCAAGTTTACAGCTATGAAAAATACATCACAGACTGAAATCTAATCTCCCCTCATGAAATCAGATATTTGATGTGCTTTTACCCTATACTATACAAATTCAATGGGGCACAAAGCATGTGTCACATTGGGGTTCTGACTAAGGTTACTTTAGGGGGATCTTTGCCACCTTTACTTCTGTGCTGACTTCAGACTTGGTGCTAGAGAGCAGCTATTTGTTGGGTGCCCATCTCTAAAGGCAGCACACTGCCATTAACTGCACAGAAGTAAGGGTGGAAATATCATACCATGCTGCTGATGGTGTTTCTACCTTCAGGGGTCAATTCCTGGCCAGAAGCCACTGCTCTCCAGTTGCCCAGCTCTAAAGGCAGCATCACAGTTAGCAGTACTGCAGAAGTAAGAATAACAATACTGCAGCCCTCCCTCCATCCATGATCATCTTGTAATATCCTCCCCACAACTCCATTTTGGGTCAGGACCCTTTGTAATGTACCAGGTTGGTCTGGGCACTGCTGAGAGGGTCAAATCAGGGCAAATTGCCAGAACCTGGGTTACTTACAGCCTAAGACTGGAGTCCTTCCCTATAAGGCACCAAACCAGTCACACAGAGCACTTCAGCTGCCACCCTAGCCTTCAAGAGGTCTCACAAGCAAAATCTCTTACACACCCCAGCGTTATCTCTGCTATGCATCAGTAGTCACCACTTCCATCCCCTCCTACCATTTACAAGTGCCACAACCAGCACCACACTTTACACAGTTGAGAGATTATAAAAAAAAATCTCACCAATTCTAAACAGATTCTCCCAGTCCCAAAGGACATACTTTCAGATCAATTATACCTCAGATCTTACCCTAAAGAGCATGCTGTGCCAATCCTTTCGAATCTACAATCTAAAGGTTTATTAATAAACCTTTTTACTTGTGCTTTTATTGGTGTTTGAGTCTGTGTGTGTGTGTATCCCTCCTCTCAAGATGCCTTAGCAGGTTTTATGTCCCCCGGGATCTCGTATTTTAATTTTTTATATATATTTATGTTATGTTTTTTAAATTTTGTAAGCTGCCTTATATATTTTAAATAGAGAGGCAGGATAAAAATATTTTAAATAAATAAAATTAAACAAAAAATAAAAGAAACAAAAGGTTGGGAGTTAGATTGCTAACGAGATACATTACATACCTTAATCACCAAGGGTACGTCTACATTACAACGTTATTTCAAAATATCTTATTTCAAAGTAGTTAATTCGAAAAAAATATTTTGAAATAACACGTCTACACACAAAATTCATTTTGAAATAGCATTTTTCTATTTTGAAATAGCACATCCACACTGATTGGACACTGAATGGCATTTAAGGGAAGCTGAAACCAGTTCCAGCAGGGCATCAGGTCAGTAGTTACCTTATGTGGTTGCTGTCTGAGGCTAACTGAGGCTTGTGCTTAAAGGGTCCCCCCTGGATGGCCAGTTCTCAGCTTTCCCTGCTTGCTTGCCTACCTTGCTGAGGGACAGCAAAGCATTTTTTTAATCTGTCTGCTTTGGTTACCCTGACTCAGGACACCACAGCACTTGGCACCATGGAGTCAGAGCTGCCCCAGGGCACTCTGGTGCTCATTTTGGATGTCTTGATGCCAGCCTGGAAGCAATTGCTGGAGGCTGCCTCGCAGCATGTGCTGCAGCCCAACCCCCAAACCCTCTTCTGGACCCTCCTGGCAGATGAGGAGGAGCAGCAGCAGCACCTGGATGCCAGTGTTCCCCACCACATCTGGCGTCTGGACACCAGCAGCGACTGGTGGGACCACGTCATCCTGGAGAGCTGTGGAGACCGAAAATGGACCCAGAACTTCAGAATGAAGAAGGACAACTTCCTGGAGCTCTGTGAGTGGTTTGCCCCTACTCTGCAGCAACAGGACATGCACATGAGGCCCACCATTCCCCTCCAGAAGCGTGTGGCCATTGCCCTCTGGAAGCTCTCCATGCTGGATTGCTACCGAGCCATGGGGAACCAGTTTGGTGTGGGGAAATCCACCATCAGAGCAGTGCTCATGCAGGTATGGCAGTCTCCAGCCACTGTGCCTGGAAGGGGGGGGCATAGAGGGGATGGGCTACTCCAGGGAAAAGCAGAGGAGGTGGCGCAAGTCCCCTCCCAAGTAAGGTTTTTTCTGTCCCAGCTGCACTACAGACTGCCCGCGGTGGCCAGGATTGTAGGGGGAGTTGCTCCTGGGGAGGAGGTTCAGGGCAGTGGCAGGGAAGGAGCACTGTCAGCCACCCTGGCACCCCAGTGACTCTCAGTTTTGTGTATCCCTCTGCAGGTGTCAAGGCCATCAATAGAGTGCTGCTCCACAGAGTCATCCACCTCACTGATGTGGATGTTGTCATCGAGGGCTTTGGCGCCCTGGGCTTCCCCAACTGCGGGGAGGCAATCGACGGGACCCACATCCCCATCCATGCCCTGGACCACCAGGCCTCCCTATACATCAGCTGGAAGGGATACTTCTCAACCATCCTGCAGGCTGTGTCTGACCACCGGGGCCAGCTCATGGACATTAACGTGGGCTGGTCTGGAAAAGCACACGATGCGCAGGTTTACTGCAACTCCTCCATGTGCCAGAGGCTGCACATCGGGACCTTCTTCCCTGACTGCCACATCAGGATTGGGGACATAGATATGCCTGTGTGCCTGATGTGGGATGCAGCCTACCCACTACAGCCCTTGCTCATGAAGCCATACATGGGACACCTCAACCCCTCCCGGCAGCCTTTAATGCCAGGCTCAGCAGGACCCGCATCATGGTGTAGGGTGCCTTCGGCCGGCTGAAGACCCGATTTAGATGCCTTCTCATCCTCCTGGACCTCTCCGAGAGGAATATTCCACACGTGGTGGCAGCATGCTGTGTGCTGCACAATTTGTGCAAAACAAAGGGGGAATCTTTCCTGCCAGGCTCAATATCAGAGGCCGACCACTGTATGATATGAGCAAGCATCTCAGGGAGGTGATTGAGAAAAAGCAGAAAGAATATAAGGAGTGGAAGATGGGAGGGATCAGCAAAGAAAGCTACCTTATTGAGGTTAGAGCATGTAGGGACAAAGTGAGAAAGGCTAAAAGTCATGTAGAGTTGTCCTTTGCAAAGGGAATTAAAACCAATAGTAAAAGATTTTATAGCCATATAAATAGGAAGAAAACAAAAAAAGAGGAAGTTGGACCTCTAATCACTGATGATGGAGTGGAGGTAAAGGATAATCTAGGCATGGCCCAATATCTAAACAAATACTTTGCGTCAGTCTTTAATGAGGCTAATGAAGAGCTTAGGGATAATGGCAACATAACAAATGGGAATAAGGATAAAGAGGTAGATATTACCAAAGTCGAGGTAGAAGCTTGGACATCTTAATGGGAGTAAATCAGGGGGCCCAGATAATCTTCATCCAAGAATATTAAAGGAACTGGCTCATGAAATTGCAAGTCCATTAGCAAAAAATTTTAATGAATCTCTAAACTCCGGGGTTGTACCATTGGACTGGAGAATTGCTAATATACTTCCTATTTTTAAGAAAGGGAAAAAAAGTGACCCGGGTAACTACAGGCCTGTTAGTTTGACATCTGTAGTATGCAAGGTCTTGGAAAAAATGTTGAAGGAGAAAGTAGTTAGGGACATTGAGGTTAATGGCAATTGGGACAAATTACAACATGGTTTTACAAAAGGTAGAACATGCCAAGCCAACCCGATCTCCTATTTTGAGAAAGTAACAGATTTTTTAGATCAAGGAAATGCAGTGGATCTAATCTACCTTGATTTCAGTAAGGCATTTGATACAGTACCACATGGGGAATTATTGGTCAAATTGGAAAAGATGGGGATCAATATGAAAATTGAGAGGTGGATAAGGAACTGGTTAAAGGAGAGACTACAGCGAATCATACTGAAAGATGAACTGTCAGGCTGGAGAGAGGTTACTAGCGGAGTTCCTCAGGGATCAGTTCTGGGACCATTATTATTTAATCTTTTTATTACTGACCTCGGCACTAAAATTGGGAGTGTGCTAATAAAGTCTGCGGATGACACAAAGTTGGGAGGTGTTGCCAACCAATTCAGAAAAGGATCGAGATATCATACAGGAAGATCTGGATGATCTTATAAATTGGAGTACTAGTAATAGGATGAAATTTAATAGTGAGAAGTGTAAGTTATGCATTTAGGGATTAATAACAAGAATTTTAGTTATAAGCTGGGGCCACATCAGTTGGAAGTAAAAGAAGAAGAGAAGGACCTCGGAGTTCTGGTTGATCACAGGATGACTATGAGCTGCCAATGTGACATGGCTGTGAAAAAGGGTAATATGGTTTTGGGATGCATTAGGCGAGGTATTTACAGTAGAGATAAGGAAGTGTTAGTGCCGTTATATAAGGCATTGGTGAGACCTCATTTGGAATACTGTGTGCAGTTCTGGTCTCCCATGTTTAAGAAGGATGAATTCAAACTGAAACAGGTACAAAGAAGGGCCACTAGGATGATTCGAGGAATGGAAAACCTGTCTTATGAAAGGAGACTCAAGGAACTTGGCTTGTTTAGCTTAACCAAAAGAAGGCTGAGGGGAGATATGATTGCTCTCTTTAAATATAAATGCCACAGAGGAAGAGGAATTATTTAAGCTCAATACCAATGTGGACACAAGAACAAATGGATATAAGTTGGCTATTAGGAAGTTTAGACGAAATTAGACAAAGGTTTCTAACCATCAGAGGAATTAAGTTCTGGAACAGCCTTCGAAGGGAAGTAGTGGGGGCAAAAGACCTACCTGGCTTCAAGATTAAGCTAGATGGGTTTATGAAGGGGATGGTTTGATAAGATAACATGATCTTGGCAATTAATTGACCTTTCACTATCAGTGGTAAGTAGGCCAATGGTGGGAAGATAGGAGTTACTATAGAGAATTTTTTCTGGGTGTCTGGTTGGTGAGTCTTGCCCACATGCTCAGGATTCAGCTGATCACCATATTTGGGGTCAGGAAGGAATTTTCCTCCAGGGTAGATTGGCAGAGGCCCTGGAGGTTTTTCGCCTTCCTCTGTAGCATGGAGCACAGGTCACTTGCGGGAGGATTCTTTGCATCTTGGGGTCTTTAAACCATCATTTGAGGACTTCAATATATGAGATATAGGTGAGAGGATTATTCTAGCAGTGGGTGGGTGAGATTCTGTGGCCTGCATTGTGCAGGGGGTCAGACTAGATGATCATAATGGTCCCTTCTGACCTTGAAGTCTATGAGTCTATGATATCCCAATCCTTTTCTGAATTGGCAATACCTCCCAACTTTGTGTCTTCCGCAAACTTTATTAGGACACTCCCACTTTTGGTACCGAGGTCAGTAATAAAAAGATTAAATAAGATTGGTCCCAAAACTGATCCCTAAGGATCTCTGCTAGTAACCTCCCTCCAACCTGACAGTTCACCTTTCAGTATGACCCGCTGTAGGCTCTGTACTTATGAGTAGCATACACAGAATTAGCATAGCATAAGCTTTCATTAGACTCCTTACTCGGGCCACTTTGTACAGAATTTGGAGCAAACACACAACACTGGCGCAGCAATAACCTGCAGTTTCCTATTATAATCCAGTAACATGACACCCTTACAATTACCATGCACCTTATCTGAAATAATGAAATTTATTATTTTGAAATTCCATGATCATGAAATTAACCAAAATGGACTGTGAATTTTATAAGGCTCTACATATATGTGGTCAGCTGGAAAGTCTGTGTCTAAAGGGGGAAGAATTGTGAATATATACGGTGCAACCAAGGGAGCTGAAGAATCTCAGGGATGCTTGCCATACATAACTTCTAACACATGTTGGAATAGAACTGTACTTACATGCAATTTAGGGGTACTTCAAGAGGGGCAGGTATTTACTTAATGAAGTTTCTAATTTATCCTATAGAAAATCTCTGTTTTTATAGGGTTTAAGAGATATTGAGTAAAATCTTGAATTGGTATCAACTGTCCAGGCTCTATTAACCTCCTCTGAACTATTGCAAGGATGTGACCCAAGATAGCAACTTCCTTCCACCCTAAGTTTTTCCATTTCCACCATGTGTTTCATCCAAGCTTTTGATGTCAGGTAAACACTTTCTGTCAATCATCCCTCTGGCAGGACTCTTAACATAAGATTTTATGATCAATGGCAAACAGTTTCAGAGAACATGATATTCATGTAGTAGTCCCCTGATAAATTGCATTAGTTACATTTGCAATTTTTGGCTCATTTTTAGAAATACTGCAAATTCCCATAGTCAAATTAACTGTGCAACGTAACTGAGAGTTTGCCATATAAGCTTAAAGGAGCGTGTGTGCATGGGGCAGCAGCAAAAAAGGGAAAACCACAGAATTGACAACTAGTGTGTTTTCCTCTCCCATTCCATATGAGGAGATACTAGAGGATTTTGTAGTGGCAGAATTTAGATCTTTTGGATTGATTCCCTAATAAAGTCAGTAGCAGCTTTCAGTGAAGATTGAGAGTAAATTAGGGTGTTCAAGATACTTTGTACCCTGGTCATGCCCAGGAACATCTCCAGAGCCTTTTATGATTAGTTGAAATTTACTGAATTTTGAAATTTAAGGAAATATTCCTCAAATTTTCAACCCATTTTTTAAAGCAGAACATAAGTTTCATGAACACTTCTGCAAAAAATCCATCCTGCTTTTTTAAAATCTGTGATCATAATTTCCTCAGCTTTGAAACTGTATCTGATTTTTTATTTTTATTATTTGGGGGTGGGGGAATTCTTCCTTGTTGTATTGTTGGAAGTTGTTGGTTCCTACCACTTTCTGAAATTCTATGGCTGTATAGCCTACTTCCCCTATACAATGTGCTTCCCACCTTCTCTTCTCCTTTTCCCTTTCAACCTTTCTCTCTTACCCAACATTCTTTCCTCTTTCAACCCAAATTCCCCACTTCAAGTATCAGCCTTAAAACTACATTTCTGAACTACAAATTATTAAATAAATATAGAGGGAGAATGTCTCTTTTCATGGACCCACAGCTAACATAGGTATGGAGTGTGGGAGAGAGAAAGAGGGAATAGCATTGAAGGGAACGTCTAGACTGAGTTGCTCTTTCAGGATAGTGGAAGTATCCTGAAATTGCAAAGCCACATCTTTAAAAGCACCCGCTATTTCCTGAAATAGCAGATGTGCTATTCTAGTGTCCCGGTAATTTAAGGGATTTGTCAGAATAATACCTTATTTTGATATTTGGCACTGTGTAGACAGTGCGAAATTTCAAAATAAACTCTTTTGATTTAGACTCGGAATTCTAACTAGCTTACTCTGACAGAACTAGCTTATTCCGACAGAAGGGTGCTGTCTAAATGCCCCTAAGTTATTTTATAGTCCAGTCTTTTACCATGGTACACAAGTTTGGGATGAATGATTGCAATCACAGAATGATCCTCACAGACATAATGATTCCTCTGGTTGCATGTTGGAAATTATGGCCTTAGTTACCATGTGGGAAAGCTTAGCTTCAAAGATGGTTTTGTGTCTTTTTTCTTTCCTGTGATCTTTTGGAGTTTGTTTTCCAACATTTTTATGACTTTTCTGCTCTCTTATAAATATTTCACTAACGCAGATAAAACCTGTTCTTCAAGTTTTTTGTGAGAAACATAAAAGTAGAAACAAACAATAGATTCAGATACATATATCTACTGTAAGTAGATAAAATATCAAAAAAAGGCAGTACAAGAAAATGCTGTGAGTCAGTGTTGCAACTTATACTGGAAAGAAAAACTAGGCCACACAGGTAAAAGTATTATGAGAATTTGGGAGACATTAAATAGTGAGGGTGAAATCCCTGGAGGTGCTTAGGTATCTATAGCCAACTTTTAGTCATTTCTGTAATCCATAAAACTACTACTCAGCTACCACCGAACACTGTAGATGTCTAGACTCACTCGTTGCCCATGTTTTTTCCTAAATGATACACACTGTACCCTCACTATAACCACCTGGTCACCTGCCTCCTGCCAGAGTCTGAACACTACTTCCTCAGGATAGGCCTCCAAATGCCCATTTCCTAACTCAGCCTCAAGAATGATTCAAAGTCCAGAAAAACAAACATATGTTCACCAAAACCGTGTACATACACCCAGAGGCAGCCTATAAGATCTGGCCTCTCAGGCAGATCACGTAAAGCAGCCGGGGGATGAGGAAGAAGTGAAGGCTCTTGCTTATAATCTTTAGACTCAAGAATAGGGTCCTCACCAAGGATGAGAGAGACTCCCAGTTCTATTCACCTCATGTCCTGATGGGGAGAAAGGGAGCAATCACTTCCAAAGCGAGTGTTCTAATTATTAGAATATGGCCATTCACATGCTTTCCTTTGACCAGTTAATATTTCTTTTCCATTATTTAAAGTGGAATGACTTCAGTAGATGAGATTCTGAGGCCCTACATCAGAATATCCAACAGCCATAGTGGCCATGACACATATCTGAAAAAACAATGAATGATCCTGCAGCATTTTATAGACTAATAAAAAATGTAGTGTCATGAGCTTTCGTGGGCACAGCCCACTTCTGGTGATGCTTTTCTCTCCCTCATAGAGTGAGTTATAAATGGTAGAGTAGCTTATTTTGAGATAA
Organism: Pelodiscus sinensis; assembly: GCF_052426305.1. Taxonomy (NCBI): domain Eukaryota; kingdom Metazoa; phylum Chordata; order Testudines; family Trionychidae; genus Pelodiscus; species Pelodiscus sinensis. The sequence goes on from NC_143057.1 coordinate 66,455,358, forward strand.
TCTATTTTGAAATTTGGCACTGTCTACACAGGATTCCCTTAATCCTCATAGAATGAGCTTAACTGGGCATCAGAAAAGCAAGCCCATTATTTTGAATATATTTCAAGCTAATGGGCTTTCTGCTAAGACGCAGAAAACACGGAAACCAGAAGTGTGGGAAATGCATATCCCAAAGTAGCACCGCTGTACAGAGCTAGGGAGCTGCTGACAAGATGTTTTGTGAAATATTGTAGTGCATTAGCATTGAACCAAGGTGATTAAGTCTTTATCACAAATCCCATTCCAGAGGAATTTATCAGCACAAACTTCAAATGTCTAGGGACTTCAGGTTTACAAGGAAGTTGAGCCAAGTTAAAGATTTAATTGTGTCTAAAGTGCTAGTCAGGTACCCAAATCCCTTTGTGCTTCTAGACCAACATGTAATTGAGAATTAAGACCTGAATATCCCCAGGAGATCACAGTTATAGTAATAGTGTTTCTTCAACATTATTTCTTATCATGTCCAAGAAGGGATCTAGGGGTCATAGTGGACCACAAGCTAAATATTAGTCAACAGTGTAACGGTGTTGCTAAAAAAGCAAACATGATTGTGGAATGCATTAACAGGAGTGTTGTGAGCAAGACACGAGAAGTCATTCTTCTGCTCTATTCAGTGCTGATTAGTCCTAACTGGAGTATTGTGTCCAGTTCTGGGTACCACATTTCAAGAAAGATTTGGTGAAAATGGAGAAGGTCCTGAGAAAAGCAACAAGAATGATTAAAAGTCTAGAGAATATGATCTATGACTAAGACTGCAAATACTGAGCTTGTTTAGTTTGGAAAGAAGAAGACTCAGAGGGGACGTGATAGCGGTTTTCAAGTATCTAAAAGGGTGTCACAAGGAGGAGGGAGAAAAATTGTTCTCCTTGGCCTCTGATGTTAGAACAAGAAACAATGGGCTTAAACTGCAGCAAGGGTGGTTTAGGTTGGACATTAGGGAAAACTTCTTGTCATGGTTGTTAAACATTGGAATAAATTGCCCAGGGAGGTGTGGAATCTCCATCTCTGGAGATGTTTAAGAGTAGGTTAGATAGACATCTATCAGGGATGATCTAGCTTGGTCCTGCCATGAGAGCAGGGGAGCAGGGGACTAGACTCGATGACCTCTCAAGGTCCCTTCCATTTCTAGTATTCTATGATTCTATGAGGGTATGTCTACACTAGCCCCCTAGATCGATCTAGGGAGGCTAATGAGGGTGACCGAAATTGCAAATCAAGCCTGGGATTTAAAAATCTGACGTTTGATTTGCATGTTCCCTTCCGGTCGCCATTTTAGAAATTGACGAGCCCGAAGTAACTGCCCGCATCTACACGCGGCAGTGAAATGGGATTCCAATTTAAAGCCCCTAAATCAAATTAGCTAGTAAACCTCTTTGCAGAAGGAATACCAGCTAATTCAAGTTACAGCTTTAAATAGGAATCCCGTTTCACTGCTGCATGTAGACGTGGGCAGTTACTTTGGGCTGGTCGATTTCTAAAATGGCGATTTGCCGGGAACATGCAAATCAAGCTCGGGATATTTAAATCCCGGGCTTGATTTGCAAATTTGGTCACCCTCATTAGCCTCCCTAGTTCAATCTAGGGGGCTAGTGTAGATGTACCCTGAGGTAATCAGGCCCAGTCTCTTGCACTCATGGCAGCATCAAGAACCAACTGGACCACCTCTGCTAGCTGTTTGCCTAACCTGCTCTTAAAAATCTCTAGTGAGGGGGATTCTGCAACCTCCATAGTCAATTTATTCTAGTGCTTAACAACCATGACACAACGTTTTTCCTAATGTCCCATCTAAATCTCCTTTGCTCCAATTTAAGCTCTTTGCTTATTGTGCTAACATCAGAGGTTAAGGAGAATAATTTTTGTTCCTCCTCCTTGTAACAACCTCTCAGATACTTGAAAGGAGTTATCATGTTTGATCTCAGTCTTCTCTTTTCCAGATTAAACAACATTTTTTCAATTTTTCCTCATAAGTCATGTTTTCTTAACCTTTAATTATTTTTATTTTTGCTCTTTGGACCTTTTCCAGTTTATTTATATCTTTCCTGAAATGTGGTGACCAGAACTTGATGCAATTCTCCAGTTGGGGTCTAATCAGCATAGAGTACAGCTGAAGAATTACTGCTTGTGTCTTGCTTACAACACTCCTGTTAATGCATCCCTGAATGATGTTTACCTTTTTCTCAGCTGTGTCACAGAGGACCACAAGCTAAATATGAGTCAACAATAAGACACTTATATCTCTTTCTATAGTACTCCTTCCTACTTGGTCGTTTCCCATTTTGTATGTATGCAACAGATTGTTCTTTCCTAAGTGGAGTACTTTGCATTTATCCTTGTTGAATTTCTTCCTATTTACCTCAGACCATTTCTTTAGTTTGTTCAGATCATTTTGAATAATATTCCTATCTTCCAAAGCACTTGAAGTCCCTCTCAGCTTGGCGTCATCCACAAACTGTAGTTCTCTCTTTTTGCTATTATCTAAATTAACCTGAAAGCACTAAGACCACTGAGAGGGAGAGTAGAGTCCACTCTAAGCCTTAGCTAAGGGCCTGTGGGCATTTAGCTCATATGGTATAGACTTTAGCCCCTAAAATCCCAGGTTCAGTCCCATTTTCCAAAGACCTGGGACAATCAGTGTGAGGGTTACACATCGATGAATATATTGAACAGGACTAGTTCTAAAACTAATTCCACAGGAACCCCACTTGTTATGTCCTTCTTTCTATTAAGTGTAGTAGTTTGGTATTATGACCTTCATAAGGTCTCCTTGAAAAACTATCAACTGTAGTAGTATTTTCTCTTAGATTTGATCCCCATAGGATCTTACCTATCAGCTCTCTGATTTTGCTAACATCAACCTTCTTCAAAGCTATTGTCTTTATTTTGCTGTTCTCCATTCTGTCACTTCTTAGAATAATGAACTCTATTTCATGATCACTTTCATGTTTAAGTGTTCTCCAATATTTGGAATAAAGCAATGGTGCCTCTCATCAAATCACACTTCTATCATTGTTTTATCTTTCTATGCCTCTTAGTAGGGTTTCAAAAGCAAGAGTTTTCTCAGTATCATAGAAGCATTTTCTAAAAATCTAAGCTTGATGTCAGAAAAAAATATATATATTGAATATACAATAGCAAGAATATTATTAATACAAAGGAAGATTTGTACCATTGTTTCCTCATAACCATATAATTACATATAAATGGTAACTTCCCATTCCTGACATTACATTTCTTCCAGGATATATGTGTATTAATGATTTTTCCCCTTTATCATGCAAGAAAAAAAGAAAATCCACTGATGATTAGTGAGATTTCAGTGGTATAAATATTTTCTTCCATTTCTAGAATAGTTCAGCTCATTATTATGTCCACCCACAACACTTCCAGGAACCTTGGAGACCCTTTATCACAGCTCTTTTAAATTAAACAATCCAGTTTGTGCCAGTCTTTCGATTTCCCACTTCTGTTTACTTTTCTAAGCAATTTTATACAGTGGGCAAAGTTGGACTTTTTTTTTATCTTGGCCAATTTAGAGTACAGATCTTTGTACAACACTCACGTATGGTCATATGAAACAAACAATGGATAGAGTTAAGTGTACCTGAATCTATAACAATAACCTCCAACAACAGTCACAGCAAAAAGCAGTGTAAAAAAGCCCCAACTGGGAAGTGATACAGGGGAGTGAGGGAGGCTATCATTGCTTATAGCCTTATTAAATGGTTTCAGGAAATCAAAGTAAGAATGACAATTTCTCACAAGTTTATCTTCCATCATCACCATGTTGTCCTAAGAAACAGTTGATATACAGAGAAGACTACTATTTCCTATTTTTGAGATTATGCTTATGGTTGCTTTAAGGAATAGCTTCTTCTTGCTGCCCCCATCAATGGTAGCTAAAGTATTTAATTGGTTTTCAAACACATACATTTGTTTAAATATGTTTATTATTGTCATTACACACTATAGTTTTTTAAGCTAACTATAGCTTTTTAACAGAGCTGAAATGACATTTTTCATTTAAATAGTTATTTGTCTTTCAATGATTTAGACTTGTACACTTGGAGGCTGTGTACCGGCTAATTTGATGGAAAGCATATTTGCATTTGCATGAGGAATGGTGAGTATAGATGTAACAGTCACATTTTTGATCCCTTAGTGGGTTTACTATGATGTATTTTTCACCAATCTTTTTTAACAAATAGTGATGTTCCGAGACTCTTTCTGGAAGGAACATGCTGTTTAGCATATAGTTACAAGGACAAAAAATGCTAGCACAGCATGAGAAGTCATTCTTCTACATTCAGCTTAAAATATGCTAATAATTTCAAATGTTATTCTATTAGTGCATCTATGGAAATACATTTTGCATTTATATGGGGTAATTAGAAGATGTTTATAACTAAATTCAGATTTTATTATTATTTGTTAAGGTCAAACAATCTGAATTTGGTGTCTTCATTTCACATTTTTAATTGAACAAAAATATAATATTAAGGATCCTAGAGCAATTATTTTGCTTCAGTGTATCACTTTGCACATTAACAGAAATAGCTATAGAAGAAATATATGAACCGGTTAACTACATTGTTTAATTATAAAAAGAATGAATACACTCATTTAATCTGCAATACAGTGTGTTATTTTTGTCATCTTCATAGATTAATGAAACAGGCATTTCTGGAATCTGCAAGAGTGCTCAAAATATAAAAGTTGTAGGGGGTTAATAGGCATAAATACACCATTTATTTATAACTGTACGAACTGTTATATAGAACTGAATAGCCAGAGAACAGTGCAATGGTCTACCAATGACACCTATGATAGCTTGTGGATTTGTTAGCTGGCTTCTAGGCACTAGCTGTTTTTCTGATATGTTCTTTTGTTCTCTGTGTTCTTGCACTGTCCACTTCACCGTAGCATCTTACCACTTCAAAGAGTGCATTAAGTATTGTGACTAGCATCTGTCGTGAGTGGTTTACATTTTCTGTCATCCTCTCATTATGTCCACAATGGAACATGTGGGTAAGTTGTTTTTTTTAATATAATCGATACATTCTGGAAAGAATCCAGGAAAGATGAAAATTAGAAACAAATACTGTTGCAAAATGTAAAACTGTCTTCACTAAACAATGTGCCTCATTGTTATATGGAAGTTGCAAAGCAAGTATGCAAAGTAAAGGAAGTTGGCCATATGTATGAGCAAAACCATGGAATCCAGATTATAATTTATTTTTTTATGTGAGTTCTGAGTCACTGGGGAATTTTAAAGTCAGCAGTCGGGCTTTTCAATAATACAGACAGATAGTTTAACTGAGCAGTTTACACTGAGGTGAGGTTCATTTTTTTTCGTTTGGTTTCATAGACTATAACGTTATTTAATAAGAATGGCTTTCTTTGCTATTCACCTTTTTCAATGCAGTGTTTGACTCAGTGATTCTTATCATGTACTGTAGGAACACCACCCAACAGGGGTCACATTTACATTCTCTACTGAAAAAGAACTTTTACTTGTAAGTGCTCTAATAGTTCAGAACCTGCTGTGAAACATATGTGAAGAGACATTAGCCACCTACATGTGCTAGGAATGTAAGAAAGACTGTGTTGTTGTACAAACTGGCAAAATAATTGAAATTTAATGAGGTGGTTCTCTAGGCAGAAATGACCCCTTGTTGCAGTGTCACTGATTTTCACTCTCCATCAGGTGGCTCAAAAATGAATGAATAAGAGCACAAAGAGCAACTCAATCCCACTGAGCAGCATTTTTTACTGAGTTTTGATTACCTCTAGGTGTAGGTTATTTTATTTTTTCAGTTTAAATATTCAAAGCAGCTTTTGTTGTATTGGCATGGAATTTTTGAATTTTTAGCAAGACTAGCAAATAGTATTGTTGTGGAACCAAAAGTTCCTTTCCACAGAAACAGAGTCAAGTTAAAACAGAATTCCTGCTGCCTCATTATAAAATAAACTAGTGTACTCAATTTTATTTAGTGAGAGAAAGAGAAAGAGATACTCCAGTTCTTGTATAAAATGAATTAGTTCTGACCTGAGATTAACAAATCCTGAATTGATGAAAGAACACATTATTTTGGTAAACCTGATATTAAGATAAAGTTCTGAAAACAAAGTGTGCCAGATTCAGCTTGTATTTTTTTCATTCTGATTAATTGCTCTTATATTTAAATCTATATATGGTCAAGATTCTACATTCTGTAAAATTGCTTCTTTAAATCCAGTTTGCATAGAATAGTTATAAGGTAGATACAATACTTATCAAATCTATAACTGATTTAATAACAATTTGAGTAGGAGAAGAGTTCATTAAAGTTAGCATAACTTTACAGATGCCAATTCATTTCCTACAGTTACTATACCGTGCATTTTAGATCAAGGAAGTATAATTAATTACATATGTACCAGACAATTATGAAATGGGCAAAAAAATTGCAAAGATGTTTGAATTATCGCCTACTTTTAACAGTTTTACAAAAGCTCATTTTTTATTTGACACTATTTTTCAAAAGTCTCATTAGTAAACTTTAATATTGTCACTAAAAATGTACATTTTTTCTACCAGTGAGAAATATAAGCTGATGTAAGTGATAAAGAGGTTGAATAACAGGATTTAAAGCCTGGTCTAAACTGCAGGGAAGGTCAACCTAAAATACTCAACTCCAGCTATGTAGCCAGAGTTGACGTATTTTAAATCCCTTTTTCCGAAAGACTTTTGCACAAAAGGGCCAGAGTAGACAGCACAGTACTGTTTTCCGCAAAAAAGCCCCGATCGCGAAAATGGCGATCGGGGCTTTTTTGCGGAAAACTGCTTCTAGATTGGCCATGGACGCTTTTCCGCAAAAAGTGCTTTTGCAGAAAAGCATCCTGCCAATCTAGACGTGCTTTTCCGAAAATGCTTTTAACAGAAAACTTTTCCATTAAAAGCATTTTCGGAAAATCATGCCACTGTAGACGTAGCCATGCTGTTCATGTCTTTAGGCATTGGCTTGTATTTTCAAGCTGAGAGGATTACTCGGAGGTGGTCAGAGCTCATGGCACATTTAGGACATGATCATCACATTTCTGGAATTTTCCCCTCTCCTATTTCCCATTATTTTTTGTTGTAATAGGTTAAGGGAAACACCAGAATTGACTTTTGGAGTGACAAAATGACAAAGGCACAGGTTATTAACGAGCTCTGCCCAAAGTCCCAGACAATGACGCATTTGGTATTTGTGTGACAGTATCTGTAAGTGAATACACACCATCTATATTTTTCTTAGTCTCTAAGGTTCTGCAGGACTATTAGTTGTTTTTTAATTTTTTTCTATTACAGAGTAACATGACTACCCCTCTGAAACTTCATAGCCAAACATGTCACTGGGATTTATAATAACAGTGCCAAAGATCTGTCTTTCTTTCAGGTCAATCTATTCTGGCAATTAGCACCAGAAGCCAAAAAGGATTCAGCAATGGTGCTTCAAGCCATGTGGAACCCTGGTTATTAACCAGTGTCAGACTAATGGAAAACTCCATGATCCTAGGGACATTACAAGTGTACGCAACAGGATTCCCAGACTTCATGGATTTTAAGGGTGTGCCAAGGACTGCCCTATTTAGGCCTAACCCAAAACCTCATATAGCTCAGTTTCAGGGAGCGTGACATGGCCTGATATCATCTACGATTGCAGAACAATTGTCTGGGAACTCCACTGCAGTCTGGAACTCCACACTTCCCAGCATCTCCGTGCTCCCCCCAGCACCCTGCTGCTGCCTGGGGCTTTGTGCTGCACCGAGTAGCTTTGCTGCTGCCTGATGGGCTCCATCAAGCAGCCCTGCTTTCCAGGTTGCTCCACACTCCACCACAGGGCCGGCTTTAGGTTGATTCGACCAATTCCCCCGAATTGGGCCCCGCGCCTAAGAGGGCCCCGTGCTGGCTGCTCCCCTCCCACAGCTCTGGGGAGAGGGAGGGGGGTCATCGGCCCCAGAGGAGGAGTGGGGCGGCTTCCCTGGATTTAAAGGGGCTGTGACTCTTTTTTTGTGTGCAGTGTTTCTTGGGTTTTTTTGCTCAAAAAAGCCTGACTGCCGGGGTCCTGTCAAAACTGTTCAAATTGGGCCCCACACTTCCTAAAGCTGGCCCTGCTTCACCAAATGGCTCTGCTGCCACTCAGGGGGCTTCGTGCTCCTCCTGACAGCTCTATGCTCCCTGCCCCAGCACCTATGCTATGGCTTGGGGTGGGGGGCTTTGCACTCCCCTCCGGCAGCTGTGCTCTTGCCCTTTCTCCAGTGACAGAAAGCTCAACTCCCCCCTCTCCTCCTGGAGACCAGGGGCTCTGCATTCCTCCCAGTGACTTTGCTGCCCTGGTGCCGTATCTCGGCCCCCTATTTTGGCAATGGTCCTGGCCCAGGATCAACGGCTTATCCCCGTGAGTGCTTACATGGATGATGCCGGATCTGGGATGTTGCCAGACAAGGGAAGCCCAGATTAGGTAGTTTCAACATGTATTCATCCTCATCAGTGTGAGCAACACCACTGCTTTATCCCAAATGTTGGAGCGCATCTAACCTCTATTTTCTTTACAGTGAATAGATTTTTTCCACAGTTATGACGTCTATATTTTTACAGGTTACTAATGCAGGAAAAGCATGTCCTTTTTGTTTCAAAGGCTAGGGTTTTTGACCAACAGTATCATCTGTATCACAGATGTGTTCTCTAAAAATCTAAGCTTAATGGAAGGAAAAAAAGACCTATATATCAAATAAATTATAGCAAGAATATTATTAATACAAAGGAAGAGTTTTACCACAGTGTTTCCTTATAACTACATAATTACATATAAGTAGTAACTTACCATTACTGGCATTACATTTCCAGGATATGTCTGTATTAATGATTTTTTCCTTCATCATGCAAATGAAAAAGAAAATATATTGATGATTCTCAACTGAACAGATCTCAGTCTCTCATTGGGGTGTTTTTTATTACTTTCCTACTAATCTCTTTCCATGAGACATTGCCAATGTTTATTTTTCATTCTTTGTTCCAGCCTCCGTTTCCACTGTGTTTAACATTTATGTGGTCTCTTAGTCACATTACTTAAAAACTAAAAACTAAAAATGCATGTCCAGAAAAAACTTTGTGTCCAATTTATATGTCTGTCTGAGGCAGTAAGGAAAGCCAAAAATTGGCCTCTGTTGCTACTTATCTTAAGTTTAATGTGCCTCAGTTTTTCAGAGATCAAAATGTTCTTGAGACTTGCTAAGAGAAATAAAAGTTTTATTTTTATATAAAGCTGTTATTTCTGTAAGGACTTCAGATATCATTCAAGAATCCTTACTAGTTTCTTTCTTACCATTACAGGCCAGATGGTGCTTTGAAATCAAAAGTCAGCATTAGGGGCAGTGCAGATTTATACTGCTCCAGGAGGAGATTGTTTATGAGGGAGACATAATTCCTCCTGAAACTCCAGGAACACAATGAAAATATATGCTGCCTATAGAAAACTATGATCTTTTGTCTGCTACTAATCTTCACATAAGGAACAATCATGTTGCTACTTTCTTTGGAATGGCTAATCACTGGGGGTACGTCTACATCACAGAGGAAGATCAAAACTACTGCTGTCAATCTTCCAGAGTTTGAATTAGCAGTCAAGTTAAGACAGCTAATTCAAAGTGAGAGAGCTAATTCCAGTTGATGTTGGTAACTCTGCTTTCATGAGGAGTAAGGGAAGTCAAAGGAAGAGTGTTCTTCTTTTGACTTCCTGCAGTGTAGACAGCGTCAAAAGCCAAAGCTATTTCGACTTCAGCTATGTAATTGATGTAACTGAAGTTATGTATCTTAATTCGACTTTTGCACTGCAGTGTAGATGTACCCTGGGAAGGCTAGGAGGAAGAAGTGAGGAAAAGACTGTTTGAAGCCTCTCTGTCATTTTTGTAAACCCGTGCAAGTGTCAATCCCAATCTAGCATAAGTGCCAACACAGGAACAAAAGTAAATACATAAATAATTGAAAGGAATCACAATAGAGAATTTCACAACATAAAAAGACAAAGTTGGGAAACAGTCAGGATAACCAGCCAAATGCATTTCTGCTCCCAAATGATATTTTAACTAACGCTTTGGGAGCAGAACAGAGAGAATTCATGAATACTCAGTCATTTCTGGAATACCATTGCTTTTCTGGCTGTATGAGTATAAAAGGTTAACTAGCTGTGCCTTGTAGGCTCTTTAGAAACTCTTTAGAGGGTTTTCTCTCTCTGCTCAACCCTTGTAGCTCATCCTTCTTGGGCTGCTTCACTTATTTTTCCTATCAGTCTTTTCTTATTCTTTTTCCCCAAAAGAACACAGGACATTACTTATCTTGCTTTTTCCTTCCACAATACTTGTTGTTGCTGTTATCCCTTATTGGAAATTCTCCATAGTCATGATCTCACATATGCCAAGGAATGGTGGGAAGGGACAGAAAAAACTTTGTTTAAAGGGGGCATTAAATGGGGGAAAGAAACAGTTGGAGGACACAAAGTCCCAGAATACTATGGCTGGAAGAAAACTCAAGAGGTCATCTAATCCAGCCCCACACACGCATGCAGGACCAAGTAAATCTAGACCATCCCTAACAATTGTATTATTTGTGTAGCCATTTTTAAAAATCTCTGTGGGTAACCTATATCAGTATTTAATTATTCTTATGGTTAAAAGCTTTTTCCTTAATATCTAATATAAATCTCCCATGCTTCGGATTAAGTCAATTACTTCTGGTCCTACTTTCAGTGAACACAGAGAGCTACTCATCACCTCCTCTTTATAACAGCCTTTAACATATGTGAAGACAATTATGTGCCTGCTCAGTTTTCTTTTCTCAGAATTAACCATGTACATGTTTTGTTAGTCTCTAAGGTGCTGCAAGACTATTTGTCGTTTTTTAAGTTTTTCTAGTTCCAGATTGACACAGCTACCCCTCTGCACGTTTTTTTAGTCTTTCCCCGTAGGTCAGGTTTTATGAACTTTTATAACTTTTGTAGCTCTATTCTGGACTTCTGTTTGTCTGTGCCCTTCTTAAAGTGTGGCACTCAGAACTGAACACAATACCCTAGGTTAGATTCACAAAGCTGAGTAGTGTGGACAATTAGCAGTCACATTGTTGTCTCACATTCTTTGACATCCAGTATAACCACCAGATTATTTTCTGCAGGACTATCACTCTAACCAGTTATTCCTCATTTGTAGTTGTGCATTTTATTTTTTTCCTTCTTAAGTGAAGTACTTTGCACCTGCCTTTATTGAATTTCATCTTGTTAATTTCAGATCAAATCATCAATTTGTCAGGATCATTTTGAAGTCTATCGCTGTCCTCCACAGTGCTTTGAACACCTCCCAGCTTGGTGTCATTCACAAATGCTACAAGCACTCTGCCTCTGTTATCTAAGTCAGTGGTTCTCAAACTGTTCCATGGGACCACTTTGGGAAAGCTGCTGGTGGGCCCACACCACAAAGACCAACATCTTCCACTGGCTCTGGTTTGCCATTTCCATCCAAGGGAAGCTGCAGGAAGTAGCAGCCCAGACCATGCTGGAAATGTCAAACCAGAACCAATTGGAGCCATCACGGAGCCTTTAAATAAACAAAGCGGCATGGGCCTGCTAGCAGTTTTCCCAAAGTGGGCCTGCAGAACAGCTTGAGAACCACTAATATAAGTTATTCATGTTTTCTGTTTGAAAAGTGAACTATTATCCTTTACAGAAATTTCAACCAGATTCTGCATCACTTTATAATGCTTTCATGGAGATCACTTTCCCCTAATTTGCTTATGACAATGTCATGTCGGATAGTGTCTAAACCCTTATTAAAATAAAAATAAATGATGTCTACTGCTTCCCCCATCCACTAGGCCAGTAACCCTATCAAAGAAGGAAATTAGGTTGGTTTGTCTTGATTTATTCTTGACAAGTAACAGCCAACATGGATTTATCACCTTATTATCCTCTAGATACTTACAAATTGTTTGTTTAGTAATTTGTTCCACCGTCTTTCCAGGCATCAGAGTTAGGCTTCCTGGTCTATAATTCCCCAGGTCTTCTTCCTTTCCTTTCCTTTCCTTTCCTTTCCTTTCCTTTCCTTTCCTTTCCTTTCCTTTCCTTTCCTTTCCTTTCCTTTCCTTTCCTTGTTTTACAGATAAGTACTATAGTTGTCCTCCATTTCTCTGAGAGCTCACCAGTCCTCCATGAGTTCTGAAAGATAATCACTAATTCTGAAATTGTTTCAGCTAATTCCTTACATATACTGAGATGAATTTCATATGACCCCACTGACCTGAATGCACGTAACTTACCTAAATATTCTTTGACTTGCCCTTGTTAATATTATTTATGTTAAGAATCTTATCACAATTAATTTTTTAGAGAAAACTGAAGAAAAACAGACATGAAACACTTCAGGGGTGTGTGTGTTTGTGTGTGTGTGTGTGACAGAGATCTGTCATTAGCTTTCCTTCCTTGCTAAGTAGCTTTCATTATTCTTTTGCTTGTTCCTAACCTCCTCTTATTACACATAGCAAGGGACTTAAAAGGTAACTTACTTTGTATTTCATTTTGTTTTGGGGAAAGAGAAATTTCCTTTACATTGTTACCCCTTTATGCACAGGATAGGCAGATTTGTGCAGCATGACCAGGGCAGAAAATAAACCAGGATGGATATTTACTCTCATGTCCAGTGGTTGCACTTATGCAATCCATCCTTATACTTGTCTCATACCAGATAGGAAAATCCAATGGTATCCATGCATCAGTAATCACCAGTTAAATTTCAAAAATATTATTACATAGCATAATAAAGTCTTTTAAGGAAGACAATGTTCCAAATTCCCTTAAACAGTAAGACTCACTCATTACTTCTGTAAAGTGGGCCACTGAGACAGAAACTTTTTCACTGAAAATATGTGAAAATATAAAACATATGTAATACTGTAATGGTAGATTAATAATACCTGTAGTATATCAACTCTCTGTGCTGAATATTCACATTCTAAGAAAGCTGGCCCAAAGGTGAGGGGGCTGGTTTGAGAGTTAAGACAGTTAGGTTCTGTTCCCTGTTGTTCAACAAGCTTCCTGTATGACCTTTACCACATCATGTAGAGCCATACTTTTCAAATGTATTAATGCACCTAAAGATTCATATAAATCTGTCTCTAGCTTAGGCTTTCTTGAAAATGTCATGAAGCACCTAACTCCAATTGGGAAAAGGGCTCTTTAAAGCTATAACCCTTAGTCTTGCAGAACTTCCCTGGTTTCCAAAGGATGTTGTGAGGGTAAATATATTAAAGGCAGTAAGCTATTCAGATACTATAGAAATAGAGAGCATATAACATTCATGGATTTTAATTCATGTGTGGAACCTCAAGCACTGATACATTAGAAAACATCAAAACTACATACATAAATTGTAGCAAATAAAATAAATATGTTTAAATGCTTTCTTGGAATTGCTGATGGCATCAGACACAAAAAATGCCAACCATGACACTCAAGAGTTTTTCAGTGTAGTATTGAGAACCTAAAACTGACTTTTAAGTCATTCAGTCATATTTCACAGAAGTTGAAGACAGTCAACAGAGGTGCTCAGCTCTTCACAGGGGCTACGTCTAGACTACATCCCTTTTTCAGAAAAGGGATGTAAATTAGATGTATTGCAATTGCTAATGAAGCGGGGATTTAAATCTCCCACGCTTCATTAGCATAAAAATGGCTGCGGCTTTTTTTCGGCACGGAGCTTTGTCGGAGAAAAGCGCCAGTCTAGACGCTGATCTTTCGAAAAATAAAGCCTTTTCCAAAAGATCCTTTATCCCTTATTTCAGGAGGGATAAGTTATCTTTTGGAAAAGGCTCTATTTTTCGAAAGATCAGCATCAAGACTGGTGCTTTTCTCTGACAAAGCTCCGTGCCAAAAAAAATGCCGCAGCCATTTTTATGCTAATGAAGCGTGGGAGATTTAAATCCCCACTTCATTAGCAATTGTGATACATCTAATTTACATCCCTTTTCCGAAAAAGGGATGTAGTCTAGACGTAGCCGGGATGTATAGACTTTCCAGGTTGTATGCTACAATGCTGCAGGTGACTGCAATTTAAATTCCAAAGGGGCAGTAAATTCTCTGATGTAGAAAATTAATGCCTGCTTGACATTCCTCCTCCATTGTATATATAGAGAACCAAAAAAGGCAATCTTCACATATGCCCAAGTTGTGGTGAGAATGCATGGCCATCAAGCTAGAGACATGTGGTGCAAAGCTGACTTGAAATCATCTTTGTATTCTTCTCACCTTTCAGTATTCAATCCAGCATCACCTTTAACTGTCTATTTCTCTCTGGCCTGCAATGGCCCAAACACATTATTTTGGCAGCTTTGTGCTACTGTGTAAACGAGTAGTGATGCCCCAGTTATGTTTTTACCCCTAAGGGTTATCCACTGTGCCACTGACCATAAGGAAGACTGACATTGTAGGAGATACTGTGGCAGCTTTATCCCATCAAAACATTCTACCTACACTGGGGAATCTTCAAGTAATTGTATAAGTCAACTCAATGTTCACAACACCACCTTAATCAAGGTTCTGCAACAATTCACAGGAAGAACATTATGCTGTAACCTGATTCTATATTCCTGTAATACCAACCATCGTTTCACTATCAAGTGAACAAGTGAAATGTGAACGTAATAAAATAAAATTCTATGAATTCACAAAATGTTAACAGGTGATTTTCTCCATATTTGAGTGAGCCTAATAAAAACTGAATGTCGGGATATTAAAACAGTTCTGGTTTTTATTTAGTATGCAAGCATATACTAAAAAGAAAAAAAAAACATAACCCTTCACTCCTAATGTTCATCAAGCAACACCACCCTAACACATAACATTTAATTATTAAAATTAAATATTTTATCTTATTGTGTGTGTCAAATGTTTCGTCAAAATAATACCATAGATCCTGAAACTGTAATTATGAGGGCGTATATATTATTATATATATATTACATATAAATATTATGTCAGCTGGTTATACCACATCTTAAGCATATTTATCCTTGTCAGGCTCTTTCAGTAGTCAGTGGGAATATATTATACTGTAATTTATTAACTAACATTCCCAACTGGCTGTAATGGAGTTTTCTGTTTATTATTGATAGCATGGATTTGATTTGGAAGTCAATTTTGTAATTATATTACATACTAGCCAATTAGCCCGTCATAAGATAGGATTTTCAGGTCTCTCCTCCACATTGGTCTTCTCCTGAGCCTCCGGTCTCCCTCTGTCTCTCTCTCTCTCAGCTCTCCACTGCCTCCTGCCTCTCTCTCTGGGTATGTCTAGACTACATGCCTCTGTTGCCAGAGACATGTAGATTAGGCTACCCAGCATAGGAAAATGAAGCGGCGATTTAAATAATCGCCGCTTCATTTAAATTTAAATGGCTGCCACACTGAGCCGATCATCTGTTTGTCAGTTCAGTGCGGTAGTCTGGACGCTTCGCAGTTGACATCAAAGGCATTTGTCGACCTCGCAGATATGCCTCCTGGGATGAGGTTTACCTGGTAGGTCGACAAATGCTTTTGATGTCGACCGCGGAGTGTCCAGACTACTGTGCTGAGCTGACAAACAGCTGATCGGCTCAGCGCCGCAGCCATTCACATTTAAATGAAGTGGCGATTATTTAAATCACCACTTCATTTTCCTATGCTGGGTAGCCTAAATCTACATGCCTCTGTCACCAGAGGCATGTAGTCTAGACATACCCTTAGTCTCTCTCTTTCTATTTTCCTCCCTCTCTGCCTCTCACTCAGGGAACTGCAAAGCCCAAATGTCTGTTTGGGCTCTGCGCTTCCCATGCTGCATGGGGAGCACGGAGCTCAAATGGTCACTTGCGCCACTTGCTCCCATGTGATGGCCCAGCTGAGCGACACAGAAGTCAGCCGAGGGCCACGGCGTGAGGTGAGGGGGACAGGACGATGACGTTCATGGCCAGGGGGGCAGGGCCTGGCACCACTGTCATGCCGCACATCAACTATCCCACCCTCCTTCACCTCCCACTGTGGCACTCGGCTGACTTCTGCGCCACTCAGCCGGGCCACTGCGAGGGAGCAAGCAGCTGTTTGGGCTTCCCTGTAGTGGCCCAGCTGAGCGGCCATGGGGGGAGGTGTAGGGAGGCAGGGCAGTGACGTAAACGGCCAGGCCCCACCCCCTGGCCATGTACATCACTGCCCCGCCCCCCTTCCCTTCCTGCCGTGGCACTCGGCTGACTTCTGTGCCACTCAGTCGGGCCACCGAAGGGGAGCAAGCGGCGCAAGGGACCATTTGAGCTCTGTGCTCCCCATGCAGCATGGGAAGCGAAAAGCCCAAACAGTGGGTGCTGCATGGTGAGCGCGGGGCCCAAACAACTGCTTGCACCACTTGCTCCCCCCGCGGTAGCCCGACTGAGTGGCACAGAAGTCAGCTGAGCGCAATGGTGGGAGTCAACAGCGCTGCCCAGAGGGAACACCCAGAATTTCAGCATTACAGAGTCACAGACATTGGGCTACTGTATATATATGATAGTGACAGATAAGGATTAGACAAAGGCAAATGTAGAGCTTTGTCAAAATTGAAAATCTTTCTTCAATCAGTTCCTGAATCTTGGAAAAACTGGGATAGAAATCTGGATCTGAATTTTATGTTTGGCATTAACTATAAGGATATGACTACACTAGCCCCCTAGTTCAAACTAGGGTGGCTAATGTAGGCATTCGAACTTACAAATGAAGCCTGGGATTTATATATCCCGGGCTTCATTTGCATATTCCCAGGCGGTTGCCATTTTTAAATCCCCTTATTTTGAACTGATTGCCCACAGCTACACGCGGCAGTTAGAAGTTAGAAGTTTGGATTATGTGTTACTCCTGCTGCAATGAGGTGTAACAGTTAATCCGAACTAAAGACTTAGTTTGGATTAACTTCTGACTGCTGCGTGTAGCCACGGGCAGTCAGTTCGAACTAAAAGGATTTAAAAATGGCGCCCACCTGGGAACGTGCAAATGAAGCTCAGGATATTTAAATCCCAGGCTTCATTTGCAAGTTCGAATGCCTACATTAGCCACCCTAGTTCGAACTAAGGGACTAGTGTAGACATACCCCAATATATTCTGGATCCAAAACCAATAAGATTAAGGAAAGTTTGGATTCACGTCTAAATTCCTTGTCTCAGGCCTATGGTTATATCCCATCTAAAATGTTCATCACATAGAAAGTGTTAATATACAGAATACTGCAATCTAGTATCATATATCCCACTCTCTACCTACTAATCAAATATATTGCTGTTATTTGCAAACAATGAATTACACACAGAATGGGAAGTGACTGTTAGGAAGCAGAACTGTAGAAAGGAATCTAAGGATCATAATGGACCACAAGCTAAATATGAGTCAACAGTGTGACACCGATGAAAGAAAAAGAAAAAAAAAAAGAAAAGCAAACATGATTCTGGGATGCATTAGCCGGAGTGTTGTAAGTAAGACACACGAGAAGTCTTTCTTCTCTACTCTGCACTGATTAGGCGTCAGTTGGAGTATTGTGTCCAGTTCTGGGCACCACATTTCAAGAAAGATATGGAGAAATTGGAGAAGATCCAGAGAAGAGCAACAAAAATGATTAAGGGTCTAGAAAAAAATTATCTGTGAGGCCAGGCTGAAGGCATTAGGCTTGTTCAGTTTAGAAAAGAGAAGATTGAGAGGAGACATGATAGAAGTTTGCAGGTATCTAAAAGGGTGTTACAAGGAGGAGGAGGGAAAATTGTTCTTGGCCTCTGATGATAGGACAAGAAGCAATGGGCTTAAATTGCAGCAAGGAAGGTTTAGGTTGGACATTAGCAAAAGCTTCCTAACTCTCAGGATAGTTAAACACTGGAATAAATTGCCTGGGGAAGTTGTTGAATCTCCACTGGATATATTTAAGAGCAGGTTAGACAGACACCTATCAGGGATGAGCTACCAGCCATGGCCAACCCGAGGCTTGTGAGCTGTATGCAACTTCCCCCCCCCCCCGGGGGCAAAGCTTCCCTTGAGGCTCATAAGCCATCCCCACACACCCAAAAATGGCCCTTTCCTCCTGGTTCTCTGAAGCGGCCACAAAAAATGTAGAATTAAAGATGGTGTCGGCTGGTGGGAGCCTAATGTGGCCAAAATGCCTCTAAACACATTTAAATGCGTTTTCTTAAAGGGGCAGAGCTTTTTTTTTTATTATTTTTGCTCAACCAAATGCAACCGGGGGCTCCTTTTTTTTTTTTTTTTGCTAAACAACTTTGCTCTTTGTGCTGGATCCACTGCTATCTTGGCTTTTTGCCCAGAATGGGTTGGCCACTCCTGAGCTAAACAGTGCTTGGTCCTGCTGCGAGGGCAGGGGACTGGACTTGATGACCTCTTGAGGTCCCTTCCAGTTCTAGTGTTCTATGATTCACTGGAGGTCATGTGGATAACATTTTCATAAGTGCCACATTGGCTTGGGATCCTGTGATTTTTATAATGGAAGTGCTTTTGAACTTTGGGCCCCTCACAAGCAAATGTCTTGCATTTTGAGGAAAGGATAATGGGAAAGCATCTCATCCTGAAGAGCTTGTTGTTATCCCATTGAAGTAGATCTTATGTTTTGGCCACACAGAGTGTATGAAGGAACTGTAATGATTGAAATCATTTATTATTCTCAACAAATATCAGAAGGAGATATAAATGAATAATTAGCTGAAGTCAGTGCTAATGAAAGAAAAAAAACAAAAGAAGAATACTTAGAAAGTGTATCAGTTTTCATCCCTAAGTGATCCATAGTGGCACAAGTATTCTTGGTATATGCTACCAGAATTTATGACCCCAATTGATATAAAGAGCTGTTACTATCAAACATCAGTCTTACAGTGAATTAATTAAAGAAATATGAAAACAGTTCTGATCCTGGATTAGTACTAGCATGAGAGGCAGGAAAATACTTTTGTATTTAAAAATTTGGCTGGTAAATGAAATAGAAAGTTATTCTGATTCAGTGTCAGATATGTTCGGTGCATAAACATTTTTAATCAATTTTAAATATAAGGGCTTATTAGAGTAGGAGTGCAGCGAAAAAAATGTCTGATATTTAGGCTCTTACATAATTGTAAATATATGTGCAATGAAGTTCTAATTGGAAATATCAAAGGTTATTGAAGAAAAAAGAACAAAATATATTAGAATCTCATCAACAATAAAGATGCTATATGCTCGATACATTTACAAAAACATAATATAAAGTTTGTTTATTATAAAATCCAATAATTCTCTCAGAGACTAGGTGTTGCATCTGATATTTGCTTTCCTTTGCCCTTACTAAAATAATAAAATTAAAAGGTAAATGGTGAAATTCAAGATGACGTGTTTTTAGGTACGCAACAAGAAATCTGTAACCATGGTGACATCAATGTCAACCATAAATGTTTTGTTCCGATTCTGTCTCATCTGAAAACACTAAAGGTGCACTTACACAGCACCCTTACCTTAAATAAGCTACGCAATATGCGCTACACAAATTGTGTAGCTTATTTCAATGCTATTTTGAAATAGCTTATTTCAAAATTTAGCGCTGTCTACATAGACCCAACTTTAGAACTAAGGTGCTATTCTGAAACATCCCTTATCCCTCATGTAATGAGGTTTACAGGGACATCAGAATAGCAAGCCTGTTATATTCCGATATAATGGGCTTGCTCTTAAGACATAAAATATCTATTTCGGGATATTGGAGGTATCCTGAAATAGCTCTGCTGTGTAAACGTACCTTAAGAGAGAACACTCTATGAGCCACTTGTGATAAGGGCATCAGAGACACAAACTGGACATGTTGGGCAAGACCCAGAACTGGAGAGCATGGTCCACATTCACGTTAAGAAATTGCCCCTAACTTAGCAATGGTAATAATTAAGTTATCTTGCTTGTATGGGTTATACACCTTTCAGGAACATTCAACACAGAAAAGATAGGAAGTCTTTCCCAAAGAAATATGGAGCCTGATGAAAGCCCAGTGAAAAAGTCTTCCTTTGACCACAATGGGCTTTGGATTATGCCCTTGGTGCATGACATTATTTTTTAAGAACATGCATCAGTTTACATCCTGACCTTAGGGACAGCCATAAGCCAGTTCAATGTCTAGTGAAACTGGTTGTTCTGAATTGTACCTTGGAGTAAAAGTAGCCATTTTAACAGCAGATATCGCCAGAGCTCAACAGCAGTCCTGCTAGACCCCAGGCCCCCAGTCGTGGCCTGGAAATGCACCTTGCATTGCACTAAGATTCTGTGATGGAAGGTGGCAAGAAGAAACTAGAGTTAGCATTAGAGCTCTTTTGCAGCATTGGAGCAACACAAATGAGTGGAAGGAGCATTATACATGTATTGTGCATTATACATAAGAAATAATTCATTACAGATTGATTAATTACAAATGAATGTATAGAAAAAAATAATCAAAGATACATTTAGAAATATTTTTGAATGAAGTGCACTTGTGTTCCTCTGTTTCAGCTTGTGTATTTCAACCCTACAATAAATAATTACAAAGTACAGCTCGGTGTTTCATCTGCCTCCATCTCTAATGACGCAAGTTTATTTATCTTCCAAGGTTCTCCGTTCACACTGTAGTCTTCTTTGATCAATCACACAGGCGAAGAAATTGATTGTCTGTGTAAGTTGGTGCTGGAAAATAGAACAGAGATGGAAGAATGGAAAAATGTATTGACTTACGGCGGCGTGGAGAGACAAATCAAACATTTTAATTCCCCCATCCCCCTTTATGGAAGTGAAACATCCCCCTTTATGGGCAAGCTTCCAAATTTCAGAGGATAAGGCGTTTATGGTAAGATCCTTATATGTATGCGGATGACTCTGGGTTTTATTCATGCTATGAAATCAACCCCTTAGATTCTCTTTGTTCCATTTTCCTTCCTGATTAATGAAATTACATCAAAGAGAAGAGTAGATTGTTGCATATATGATACATAAACATATCTGTAAAATATGCTCCAAAGGCATGTTTGATTGAATATCTTTTTTGCCACCATTTTCATTATTATAGATTATTCTAATGTTATCTTTCACAAAGGATGAAATTCACCCCATGAGAAAATTATCCCCTATACAGAGGGCCAGCACAAAGTCAATGTAATAAACATTAATCCCACTTAAATCCTATATTGAGATCTTAAGTGGTGTAGAGGTCTAATGTGTTACTTAAACTAGTCTTTAGTCCTTTATGCATAGCTTATTAGGTTCACAGTCATTCATGAATCCTCAGCAGGTTTCAATGTCACCCCAAGGGCATTCTGGGTTGCAATGATTAGTATCAAGCTACTGGCGTAAGAATGTTAATTACAGTTGTCAGTGTAGAATGAGAGCAAATATGCTAATACCCTTATCATGCTTCTGAGCATACCTCATGGAAAACAGAAGATCCAGATTGAATTGAATGCTTTAAAAAACTTTTTTAAAAACGCTGCCTTCTTGCCTGAATCTCAGTTGTTGAATGCTTACTAATTACATGAGTCAGAGTTCTTAACGTAAAAATTCAGAGTCAACATCACACATGATGATTAATTAATTGCCTTGCTTAATGTCAGAATCAATGTGACCTAACCTCTAGATTTCCCAGAGAATCAATCCACCCCAAATGTTGCCCACTCTCCCTCCTTGCTCACTAACATAACTGCAACCCACTTACCTCTTACCACCTTTTGCCAGAAACCAGAGTGATTGTACAGAGTAATAGATTTAACAAAATTCATAGTAAAATGGAAACACATGAAACCATGGAAGAAGCATAAAATTATGTTTTATATGATTTTCATGCCAACATAACTGATGTCCTAATTACAGTTAATTTAATAGTATTTAATAAATTCAGAATGTGGTAATTTCTTCTTCTCTTATGGAAGTACTCAAGAACCAGACTCACTATTTGAAAATATATTTGGTTTTTGAAATCATTTCAAAAATATTACAAATGAACAAATGCCAGGCTATGGGTTACTCACAAAATATATGATGTTATTTCAGCTTCAGAACTGGTCTTCCAGTTGTAATTCAAAGACTGACTTGTAATTATGTTATGATTAAGCCTATTTTCAACTGAATTCAAATATTTGACACTGAAAATATGTATTTATTGAATCGTGTAACCCACTTTTGAAGCTTTGCAAATCCAGAAATGGCACATGGCTTCATATATGGTCAGACAAAACCAAAGCTTACGTATAGGCCAAACTTCTCCTAATGGCTTTTCAGTTCTGATCGTGATCTGTTATGCTCAGTTGTAATGTCAGTCTAACCTCCCACAATTTTTCATAACGTTTCCTCTCTGGATTACCATAAGCTTATACAGGAATTCTTACTAGGAAGGTTGTTGACTTTTCATGCTCTTGTTTTATCAAATCTACTTGTGGCTGAAATATAATTTTGAATGGATTATTTTAACAAATTTACTTCTTCATAGGTATTAAATTAAAATGCTTGACTTGTTCTTCTTTTGTGGTAGAATGACACTACATTATTCTAATAAACTGTCAGTGTTTAAAGTTTTGTTAATAACATTAGTGCAGAACAAAAATAAGAAAAAAACAGCTCGTTTACAGCAGCAAAAGAAGGCATCCTTGAAATATAAATATATTGTCACCAGCTATTCCCTTCTACCATCCTTTCAAGCAGATAAAGTCTTCTAAATAATTTATTTTACAAAAAAAAATCATCATCGTCACCATCATCACCTGTCATGAAGTCATATTTCAAATCTGCTATGACAGTTCAACAAATACACATTAGAAAGTAAGTGGGTAGAAAACAAGAAGAAAAGAGTCAGAAGAAGTAAAAAGCACGAGAGGTGAGAGATTTAGGTGAGGTGTTAGAATTTAGAGGTCCCATTTTACCAAGAACGTCATCATCATTATCCTTATTTTACAGATGAGACAACCAAGGCACAGAGCTGTGATATGACTTCCCCAAGGTCACCCAAATTGCTAGCAACAGATACAGGAGTAGGACCCAAGCCTTCTAAATTCAGGCTACTAAAATGTGGCATCTGTTTACGCAGATCTATTGTTCCCAGTTGTGATACTGCATACAATATTCTTCACAGAGATAATATTATGTTCTGATTGTGATACAATTATGATGCATTGTGTACAAGATAGGTCATGAGTGATACAATTGGAAAAGTTATGATTTTTTGATTATGATTATCCTATTTGTATCCATGCATCATTTTTGTATCCTAAATTAAGAATATTGGCTATGAATATGTATTTCAATTAGGCTTATTCTGGATAACACACAAAAGCCTTTCTTGTACATCAGTGAAGAAGTCAGATAGTACTGATGATCAAGGCTTGCTGAACCACGGCAAGCCCTGCTCGCCAGCTGCGCTGTCCAGTCATCTGCGCATGTGCAGATCGTTCTGCGAATGCACAGATCGCCCGAACCCGACTCTTCCGGGTTGCAATCTACTCGCCACAGGCGAGTAGACTATATTATTTGTTGAGCCCTGCTGATGATTCATCAGCAAAGCTCTGGGCCTTCAGCACTATCTGGCAGATGTGAATGTTCCAGATAGCCTGTAAGGGTATGTCTACGCTAGCCCACTAGTTGGAACTAGGGAGGCTAATGTTGGCATTCGAAGTTGCAAATGAAGCCCGGGATTTAAATATCCTGGGCTTTCTTTGCATCTTCCCATCCAGGCGCCATTTTTAAATGCCTTTAGTCTGTACTAACTGCCCGCGGCTACACGCGGCAATTAAACGGTAATTCGAACTAAGTCCATAGTTTGAATTACCTGTTACACCTAATTCCAGGAGGAGTAACGGGTAATTCTAACTAAGGACTTAGTTTGAATTACCGTTTAAGTGCCGGTAATATTTAAATCCCAGGCTTCATTTGCAACTTCGAATGCCTACATTAGCCTCCCTAGTTTGAACTAGGGGGCTAGTGTAGACATACCCTAAGTAAAGTTATAGAATCACTGAATAATAGAACCAAAGGACTGAAGGAGACCTCAGGATGTCATCATGTCTAACCCCCTGCTAAGTTGGTATGACTCACTCAAGGGCATGTAACCAGATCACATTACTCTGGATTTGATTTGGTATATTAGTGGGTTTTCCCCACAAACTGAGCTTGGGACAAAAGGGTTCCTGCCACATAGTAAAGCTATATAAAGCAGGGAGTGACATCATCTGTTGTTCTTCACTCCCTACACAGAAGAATTTCTGCAAACACCAGAGGAACTGAAATGGAGTGTGTGTGGGGGGAGGGAGTGCTGGACCCAGACTAAAGAGCTTTCTAGCCTGCGGATTCCAAACTGCAAACAAGTGTAGCTTGTACTTTAAGAATCTGCAGCATCCATATTGAGGGAGAGGTAAACTCAATGAACTTATGCTGTCAAGTTCCCTGTGCAGTGCAAGACAGTATAATTTTGGGTTTATATTCCAATGGAGTGAGGAAGGCTAGGATTTGGGGGTTGCTATTTTGGCTGCAGCCTTTCTACAGTTGCTTCATTCAGTGGGTAGTCAGAAAGCCTGCATGTACCAGAAACTATGTGTCCCAGCCTGCGTGAATGCTGGAGGAAGTATAGGAATGGGAGCAAGTCTGCAGCTTGTCATAGCAGCACAATGTGAGAGGGAGCCCAGGATGGTGGATCAGAGGTTTCTGCGGTAGCCAGGTTCCAGGTGGCACCTCGGGGAAACATCAGACCCATACTCCATGCAACTGGCTTGGAAGATTTGCAGTTGCTGTTACATTAACACTAGAACTGGTCAGAGAGCAGACTTATTTTTCTGCAAAAAAAATTAGACATTTGCAAAAAATTCAATCTGAACATTTTTAGTTGAAAACCAAATATTTTCAGCCAACATTTTTCTTTTTTTCAAAACTAACAATTTTCATGTAATAAGGCCCATAGTGCCCCATGCTCCTCTCCTCCTCCATGACTCCTCCTCCTTCTCCCAAGATGCACTACACACTCCCATTTTATTGAGTCATTGTATTCAGGATAGGAGTTCCCAGTCTTGATGCATCCTTGGAGATGTAGAACAGCTGGAGAACATAGTCTATAGGGGAGAGTGCCAATTCAAGGCACCTGAACTGCAGCCATCTTAAGGCACCTCAGTGGCATTTCAAATTGAAATTTTTTGACAAAAAAAGTCTATTTTTCCATACAAAGTCAACACTTTTCTCCAAAAAAATTAATTTTCTGTCAAAAACGTTTTGACAAAAAAAAGTTTTACAGTCTCTATTTCACACCCATTTCGACACCCCTTTATGCCTCAGAGAGGAAAGGGAAAGAGAAGAGAGCTTACACAGGTGGTTTGTATCACAGATCCAGGGGAATTTCTCTCCACCAGCTGGCAGAATTTACCACCATCAGTCAATGAATATGAAGAACGTGATGTGCAGTAGAGCTGGGATGATCCATTCTGAAAACCTCTGTGCTTGAATAGATATTTATGCATGTGGACATCAGTGTCGTTATAATAAATTATACCTTTCTAATATCTATCGGTACTAGGCAGCATATCAGATATCTGTTATTCATCTAGCCACTTGACAGCATTAATGGGAAAAGGGGAAATGGGGGTTATGTTCTGTACACTGGGCACATCTGTTCTGATAACTAAATTAAGACCTATGCAGTAAACAAGGTGATCTGAACAAGGCAGACCATCTGTGTTTATAATAGCTTGCTTCCTCATTATTTCAATACACCACAGCATACACATCGTTCATATTCAATCTAAATCTAAATAGGAGGCTTTATTTTTAAGGCAGATTTGGTAAGTGTGCCTTTTCTGACTTGACAATTTTCAATTAAAGTGACTACAACTATATTTAGTGGAATACTTAAGTATCTAAGCTTTATCAAAAGAATTTGATGAAAAACCCTAATGAATAACTCTTGATCTTTATATTTGTATATTACATTTCTGTATTTCTCTCCATCAAAACCTCAACTGTTGAATTTCCAATATATGTGTGCCATATGTTAGTTATATCCAACAAATTATTGAAACAGATCTGTCTCTCTTATACCATATTTAAAACCCCATGTATGGATTGAATCCAACTTTCTTTGGTATTTTATTGGGTTTCTGGCTGGAAAGGCCAAGCTGAAGAAAGGATCAATAAATAAGAAGCAGAGTAAAAATATGTACATCATTCTTAGATGTACTCCCTTGTGCGTAACACAAGCAGAATCCAAAGTAGAGTAAAACTGCAGAAAAATCAGAGGTTGGGAAAGAGAATGTGTGTCAAGAGCGGAAAAGATGTTTATGTAATATATCCATCCCCTCTGTGACACTTCTGCCATGGTCTCAAGAGTTCCGAGGGAGGAGCAGAGGAACAACCCCTCTGCAGAGTAGGCTTCTCTTGAATGTATGCTGAAGACTGTATACATATTTTTACTGGGCAACATTAAATTGTACTAACAATCACCACCTGGGTTAGTTATATTTACCCCAATATATGTTGCATTTCCTGCAGTATTTCTAGCATTAATTATAGAAAATAGCAAAGATACCACACCAGCTCATAAACCTTGGCTTGATAATTGAAGATTTTGTTATTTATTAATAAGTGCTTCTGCACTCAGTTGCCCTCCAGATTCCATAATTCCTAGTGATCCTATTGTGGGGAGGAGGGATTAAAATGTGTCATACTAGGAATCATAAGAACATAAGAATGGTCATGCTGTCAGACCAAAGGTCCATCCACCCCACTATTTTGTCTTCTGGCAGTGGCCAATGCCAGATGCCCCAGAACGAATGAACAGAACAGATAATCATCAAATGATCCCTCCCCTGTCATTCATTCCCAGTCTCTGACAAGCAGAGGCTAGGGATGCCATTCCTACCCATCCTGGCTAATAAGCACTGATGGACCTATCCTCCATGAATGTATCTAGTCCTTTTTTGAATCCTGTTAAAGTCCTGATCTTCACAACATCCTCTGGCAGGGAGTTCTGCAGATTGACTGTATGTTGCATGAAGAAATTCTTTCGTTTATTTTAAATTTGCTGCCTATTAATGATAGATTTGTTACAGGGCATCAGTTCTGCCACAGTGCAGAAAAAGCAAATAGGATCTTGCAAGAGGAACTCTAACGGGATTATAACAGTCCATGACTCTACACTGTGGTGCCTCCAGCTGGTCACTCCAGAAATTAGCTATGCCCAGCCTCAGAGCACCCTCTCCTGGCAGTCTCTCACTCACATTACCCTTTTTGACTGTTCTCTACTGCTCATCAGCATCTGCATCCCTCCCAGACCACAGCAACCTTCCGTCAGGAAACTGTACTAAAGTGGCGGCCTTACACTCTGGGATTTTCCCCTCAGAGAGAACCCAAACCTCCTATACCTACCTTACTTCAGTGACTACTGCCAATCATTATCCAGTCTCGGTCTCAGGGTAAACTGCAGTCTGAAATTGCCATTCATCATTGGCAAGGCAATGTAGACCTGTTGCCTTCATCCATCCTGGCTGCTCCTCTGCAGCCCTACTACTTCTCTGGGCCCCTGTTGCTAGACCTCAGCCTGGGGTTTATTAGGCCTGAGCTCCCCTGCCTCACTCTCCCTTCCCCCAGCACTGATCAGTCCAAAGTACCCCAGGCTAGTCAGCAGCTAGGTCCCTCTCTCTCTAGAGCTAGAACAAGAATGTACTCCTCTTGACCAGCCATATTTTTATACATCCCTCTGACTGGCTGCCTCAAGCCCTCTCCTGATTGTCTCCTAGCCATAGCCCTCTCCCAGAGATGGTTTAACCCTTTCCATTGCAGTGCAATGGGATTTTGGGCATACGAAATGAAGCTTCACAAACATCCAAAGATTATTTGTCAAAATAGACTCCCTCCCATAACTCCATTAAGAGCACCATGAAAAGAACCTACAGAAATTCATTCATAGTGCACAAATTTTATTACTTGGAAAAAATCTGGTGTGATGGGGTGTGGTCACAGAATACCCTATGGGATGCCTCCCAGAGTGCTGATAAGGCCTTTCTGCTCTCTGGAGCTTCTCACTGCTCAGTCCTGTTAGGCCGGCTCCCTTGTTTCCCACAGCCAAGGCACCGAGCTGAGATCACTGTCGTCGTCCCCCCCCACACACACACACTCAAAAAAAGCTGTACATACACTGAACCTCTTCAGGTCCAAGGAGAGTGCAGTTTGGGGCTCAGCTTCCTGGGAAACCACTCCCCAAATGGGATCAGAACTGCAAAGGAATTATTTAGGGAAGTCCCCTTTAACAATGAAAGGGGGAATATACACACTGATTGCTTCCCCAGGTAACAATTATTTATATTGGGCTTGATAGTAAGTAAAAGTGATTTTATTAAGTACAAGCAGTAGGATTTAAGAGGTAATAAGTGAAAACAGGCAGAGGAAAGTAGATTACAAACTCAAAATAACAGAAAATGCTTAACTATTCTACAATGAAACCTCAGCACAACTTGTTACAGATTCATTATAAACTCACCTAAACTGTTTCCTTTCCAGCTCAGCCTTCAAACCAGAGAAGTCTCCTTTTCCCTGGGGCCTTTAGTTCATTCCCCTGGGTGTGTCCGCCAAAGATCCAGCATTTCTACTTTCCTATTGTTTTTAAAGATTCCCTATTTGCATGGGAAGTCACCTGGCCAGTTGGGGTGGACATGTGACTTCCCCATTGCAACCTTAAAGAATAAGACTTAAGGGACAAAAGAAATTGTTTAACAGTTGGCCTTCATGACATTGAGGGTAACACTCGTCATGGCTTTCACTGAAAAACCAGAAAGCCTTCCACACTCCATATTCTAATTTTACACGCAAGAATGATACACAAACCAAAGTAAGAAAAACAGATCCAGTGAATTAAGACATGAAGATTGATAGGTTACATGAAGTAATTTATTCCAAGCATCTTTGAGTTATGTATATTTGTGTTCGTAAGTCCATTTCATAAACCTTAGGTAGGGGGTGAGTCACACCTGGCAGTTATACCACATAATCTAGAGCACCAGCTACTGGTATTTTATATGCTAATCATTTGCCTATATGCTGACAGCCCATCTCAGTATGGAGACATCAGAAGAGGGGATACTCTACTTCAGGGCTATTCAACTTTGGAAGCCGCATGTAAACCCAAACTGCACTGCAGGCCACAAACAAATGGGCCGCGGGCCACATGTGGACAACAGGCCGTGTGTTGTGTAGCCCTGCTCTACTTGATCATTAATTTATCAAGTCCTAAAGATCTTTTGAAGTCCTGAGTCTTTTAAAATGAGCTAAACACCTGTAGGCTGGGAAGCACAATGTCTTTGCTGTGGACTGCAGAATTCAGCAATGTCTCTACAGAGTCAATACACCAAATCCTAATTTCACTATAGTATCTGCCAAAAGTCCTATTAACTTTAGTAGTCATGGTAGGAATTTAGCCCAAAGTGTGTACAGGAAACTAATCAATTGTCAAAGTAACAATGTTTTACCAGAACATATCTACTGCCACTATGATTTCAAGCATGCCGAATAGTACAATACTTTGTAAGTCTGAGAAATGAATGAGTGCATATGCAAACATGGCCCTAGAAAGAGCAGATCTATCCCTCATCATCCCTCATGACACATAGCAGCTATGGAGATTATGTGCAAACTAAGCATTCCAGGAGCAAGCAATTCAAGTGCAGTTACAAGCAAATGTACCTCATGGTGTTGGTGAAGGCCAAAGCATTAACCCAGAGCATCTCTATGGCTTTATGAATCTCTGTGCATTTCATCTTTCCAGACTACTGTACCCTTTCAGGAGTCTAATTTGTCTTGTTACATTACATCTCACTTAGAAACTACTTAAAAATCAGACAAAAATACAAGTGTGTCACAGCCACACTCTTACTGAAAAATCACTTATTTTCACTATATAATTATAAAATAAAGCAAGTGAAATATAAGTGTACTAATATTTCAGAGTATAGTACATAGAACAGTATAAAGAAGTCATTGTTTGTATGGCATTTTTGATTGTACTGACTTCACTATAGTGCTTTTTATGTAGCTTGTTGTAAATTTAGGCAAATAGCTTGATGAGATGCTATACCTGTTGGAAGACGTCTGCGTATCACAAGGGGTACATGTACCTTTGGTTGAGAACCACAGGTCTACAGAATTGTGTCCCTCTTGATACAGAATCATGTTATCACAGAGGTGCATTTATTCAGAAAAATATTATTTTTATACAGTTGAAATACATGTTCCAGTAGTTTCCTTGCATTTCATTTGATGGTGATATTGTTGTGGCTCTGTGAGATGGGAGTTGCCATCTACAGGTGTCTTGGTTCAGAACTTCTGTAAAGTAATTGCTCCCTCTCCAGTCTTTTTTGCCATTCACATTGCTCAGAGGACCAGCAAGCTGGCCAGTAACCATCTGTCTGCTATTGACCGAAACACTTGGGAAATGTGTTTGTTGATTGGTTTCCCTCCTCTGTTTCCAGGGAGTGTCCCAAATCTGGCAGTTATTGCAACCTTTCCAGCACCCTCCCTTTGCCCATAATTAGTGCTGTCATGCTCCATTTGTCTCTGCCCATTGCTTCCAACACACCATGTCTAATTTGCACTGTTCTGCAGCATGAGCAAGTGCATACTGTCTTCTATTTTTGCAATATAATTTTTGGCACATTTCTCCTACTTGTATGATTTTCTGTGCATTGGGGCACAGCAGACCCTTGAAAAGCAAAGTAACTATAATGAAGGAGAGAAGGAAATGAATCATTACATTGAAAACAAAATAAAATAAACTATAGGATGGGTATTGAAAACATTTGTAAAAAAAAAAAGGAACAAATCTACCAAAAAAAACCCTAAGGAGTAAAAAACAAAAAGAACCGAGGGAAAACGGAAGATGCCAAGAAGAATCTGGGAAATTAGTGCTGCTGCATTAAATTTAGAAAGCATTGCAAATTATTTAGCGCTTCTAAATATAAATTGATGCTTCAGATTGTATTTTATGTTTTGACAGGTTAGTCATTGAAAGGACCTGTCTGAACTCCAATATTTTAATAGGGTAATTTTGTAACATTCAGTTTTCTAATAGATCACCCTTGAATTAGTATATCCTGATTTTAAAAAAATGATTATAATTTCCCCTGCTTTCTTCTACTATGTCACTATAAATCAGGCTGTGTAAATACTGTTTGTCCATACTTTTGCTGACAAAAGCTATCCATCCCCAAGAAGTGGCTTTTGCTTTGTCAGCAGGGAAGCACTCTTGCCGACAAAGCACTGTTTACAGTATTACTTGTTATGGCAACGCTTTTTGTCATTTTTTAAGCACCCATGAATGACAAAAGCTTTGTCCTTCGATTGCCAGTGTAGACAAATCTTAAGAAAGTTTTAGGTAGATCAGAGAGCAGTAACATTAAAAGTGCTCGGATCCTCCAACCTCCCCCACCTGCTTCTACTCACAGCTGTCAGTTGTCACTGTAGTTTCAATTTCCTCTTGCTTTATTTGATAAACATTTTCTTGCAAGGCCTAGAGAAGGATGTACAGGCAAACACCATCTCAGACAGCATATGACATTCATGCATAAAATAACAAAACCCACTAAGCATTCAAAAATGCTTTCAACTACAGAAAGCAAAATGATAATTCCCCCTCCCAAACTCTTTTTGTTCTAATAATCTTAGGGCATGTCTACACTAGGACTCTATATCAAAATAATAACTCCCGAAATAACATTTTTGAAGTAAGTGTTATTCCTCATGACAAACAGGAATTATTATTTTGAAATAGGCTGAGTAGTGTGAACACTTGCTTTGTTATTTTGAAATTAGAGGAGTTATTTCATAATAACTCCCCAATGTAGATATGCCCTTAGTGTCTAGTTTGATAGTATCCCTTAAAATTTAAATGGGTCTACATGGGAATCATACTTTAAAGGGATTCCCATAAAACCATTTGAAATGGGAACCAATTTTTTAGCTAGAATAATTTTATACTAAAATGAAGGAAGATGAGCAGATGGTATAAGAGTTAACAAGGGATTCCACAATGTACCTAACAATTGAAAATAATTCTAGCATAGTGTTCTAGCATCTTATTATTCAGGGTCTTTCCCCTCCTGGCACCAACCATATCACTTTTTTAGATCCAAGGCCCTTGTGACAAACATGGCTAAAGAGCTCTCATTTTCAGAGGCATTGATATGCATTAGACTTAGAGATTTTTGTACTGTCTTACAAATCTCACTTCTTCCACATTGCTTCCTTTCTATATAAATCATTTCATTTTAGGTTCATTATGTAAAAGTCAAAAATGGTCCTTTTTCACTAAATAGATTAACTCAAATTCAATGTCATGAAAAGTAATGGAGTGAAAGGATCTTCAGCACCATTAATTGGTTTAAGTCAATTCAGTCCTCCTGTTAAGCCAAGATATTCTTTACTAGAAATGCCTTATAATGGTATGATTTTGCTCAGGTAGAGTAGTGAAAAAAGAATGATTTTCACACTGAGAATGAATAATAATAATCATTGTTCATTAAAATTAGAAAGGTGAATCATATAGGGGATAAGTGGCTCAATAATTCAGGGTCAAAGCTGACTTTCAATTCAGAAGATCTGGATTCAAACCAGGACTTATAACATGATTCAAAAGCCCATAAATCAAAAAGAAGAGACTTCTATTGACTTCAGCAGCTTTTGGACAGGATCTAGTATTGCCAATGGAGATGAGTTTGGTGCTTCTATCCCAGTCCTTTGTAGATAGCAAGAGTGCTCATCACAAAATGACAGGAAAGTTCTGAGCATGCATTAAATATTATGTGCTTAATTCCACAGCTAGAATAGTAGGGGACCTAGCAGATCACTATAGCAGTGCACTGACACAGCTATATGGGAAAGTCATGTGCTGTGTAGCTGTATCCATATCCATGAGAGTTTTTTTGGTATCATTATTCCATTGTGAGATAACATGTACCAGTAACAGAGTGTAAATTTGAGGGCTAAGGGGTAGAGGGATCTAGTGTACCCTCCCTCTAAATTTAGGGAATGCATTCATAAAATATAAAAATACTGAATTTGGAGCAGATGCCTGTCTACCTCCCTTCATTAAAAATTAACATATTTATGCATGCTATACAACTGATCACTAAAAGTGCACACAAAATGAGTGCTTCTACATGTATATGGCTGGTTAGCCATGTATCTAGCTATCCAAATAAATACCTGCTTTGTGTTCCGCTTAGTGGGCATGATAACATCTACCTCACAGATACTTTATTAATGCATTGAGCCACATGTCATTGACACCAAATGAAATTAATGGGCAGCAGGTTTAAAACTAATAAAAGAAAGTTCTTCTTCACACAGCATGTAGTCAACCTGTGGAACTCCTTGCCAGAGGAGGCTGTGAAGGCTAGGACTATAATACAGTTTAAAGAGAAGCTAGATAATTTCATAGAGGTTAGGTCCATAAAAGGCTATTAGCCAGGGGATAAAATGGTGTCCTTGGCCTCTGTTTGTCAGAGGCTGGAGAGGGATGGCAGGAGACAAATCACTTGATCATTGTCTTCGGTCCACCCTCTCTGGGGCACCTGGTGTTGGCCACTGTCGGTAGACAGGATACTGGGCTAGATGGACCTTTGGTCTGACCCAGTACGGCCGTTCTTATGTTCTTATGTTCTTATGTTCTTATGTCACTAAATCATGTCACTGAGATCCTTATATAAAACATGTTACATAGTGTCAACCAAAATTTCAAAGGGGAAAATAGCACATTACTTCAGGTGTAAATAAGCATGTTTGTGTCTAGGAATAATTTTTATGACAGAAAAAGTCATAGAATGAAAACGTTTTCAGTGCAAACAGTGCCTACAGAAAAGGAGGGTTTTTGAGGTAAAAATGCTATCAGTTCAAATTACTATTTTAATATACATTTCAGCATATAGCTTCTGGATTATTGAAAACCATTGAATGCAGAGTTATTTTAATGCAAATGTTAATACAAGTTACCAATTAAGAGAAAAACTGAAAGAAAATACATTTAATATTCATTTGTTAATATTGCTATAAATAGACACTGACATGGTACTTAAAGCACATTTGCCATATGCAAAAATAAGTGTTCATCATCTTCTGTAATTCCCCTTTTTCTTCTAATCGTTATAATAACTATACTTTTCTAATATATCTTTCTAAATGCCCCTGTAATATATGGCCTGCAAAACATTTAATTTCAGGACATATTTTTTAAACGCCACTGTACATCAATTATATTTTAATATATTTTTCAAAATGTAAGTTTGAAACCTGTCAGGAACCTCCAATAAATTTACTTTAAATATTTGTATCTCAGCAAGTCTTGTGTATAATATAATGGTTTCTTTAACGCACATAATTAAAGCTGTAAAAAAATGCCTCCCTTATTTCTCTAGACTACCTCATCCTTACAGATATTATAGTCAGACAAATGTCTGAGCTGTACATTTTAGCACTGAAACAAATAGGGAAGTATTAATCTGCATTGTTTTGATAATGCATGATGGCTTTCCCTTGGTACCTTTGACCCTGAACCAATTTTATAATGGGGACAGGCCTTGAGATGATAATCAACATTACTAGGCATCATAAGATTTTTCAATCTCTACTAGGAATGAACAAACCAATAACAGAAGTGTCACATACACCAAAGATAAGGAGTCATGTTAAAAGAAATGGAAGGTCTTTTAAAAAGAGGTTTTTTTAGACAGACTGAAGCTTCCATGGATTTATTAAACTGCTGGAATCAACCATAGCTGACAATGGGTGGCTTAGTTTATCTTTACCACAACTATGCCTTTTTCCCTACCAGTATCTCTCATATCAGTTTTTGACAGGAAAAACATTATTTTTCTTTATACTATTTTTCTTTACCATAAATGTTAGAATTTTCATACAGGAAGCAGTTTCTTCTCAACTTGCTGTGCAGCACTTGTATCACTCCCTTGGGCTTTAAATACAATACCCTCACAATCATTTCTTCACCCCCTCCTTTGCAAATCAGATTAATACCATCACTGATGCTAATAATCTCTTTGGTCTAAAAGTCAGAGCCTTAGGCTTGTTTTAAACATGATTGCCTAAGTAATAGTTTGCTGTATATATGCAAGACTGAGCCACTAGATAGGTTGAATGAGTTTTTCTTCAATTTTGTTTAAAATGTATAAAGGTTACTGAATTTTAAAATCATAATTCATGTATGATTATTAAGTATATGACAAAAATACTTAGCATTAATAATCATGCAATAACTCTGCTGGAAGTTTTGCTGTGATTAGGTAGGCAGATTACTTGCTTTACATGAATTGATTTGTTATTGGATAGTAGTGTCAAGTTTCAGCCAATTTTGTGATGAATATGACTCTTCCACTCTTTAAAAATCTGTTAGGATTTGTCTATACTACAGGATAAGATTGAATTAAGATATGCGACTTCAGCTACATTAATTGCATAGCTGAAGTAAAATTACCTCAATTCAAACTCTTAGTGCTGTCCATACTGCAGAGAGTCAAAGGGAGAACAGTCTCCTTTGGACTTCCCTTGCTCCTCATGGAAGCAGGACTACTGATATTGGTCGGCGTGCCCCTTCACTAGACCCACTAATTTGAAACTTGAAAGATTGACAGCAGCAGTTTTAATCTTCTCTGTAGTGTAGACATACCCTTGCTGACCCACTATATCTGTGGATCACTTCATCAGAATCTGTAATTTTCTTCTGTAATTCTATTAAGGTGTTTCACTTTTGCCATTTGCTTTTGCTATTAAATACTGCTTATATTCATCTGATCACTAGTCTGCAAGTTTCTGTGGCTCACAGAAGATAGATCATACACACAAGATGTCTTATTCTTCTTTGCTAGAGTGGTTCAAAATAATTAGACAATTGGTTGGCTGTTTATTTATTGCTGTAATAGGACCCTGAAGTTCCTTTGTAGAGCTAACTTCCAAGACTACTCAATCTTTTATTTATTCTACAGTTTTTATGCTTAGGTTAAACTTTTCAGACTTGATTATCTGAAGATCTGTGGAGTTAGATACCTAAATATTACATTTATCTTTGAAAATCTTCTGCAACTTATTTCTTTTTTGGGATAATAAAATTGCATACATTTATGATGGATTTAGAAAGCAAGTTGACCATTCTTTCTTATTTAACCTTCTTCTCTATGACATGAAGAAGTAGAAAATTGAAATTAATGAGTATTGTGATTAGCTTCTTCTAAAATATTGCCACATAGGGTATGTCTACACTACCCCGCTAGTTCGAATTAGTGGGGTAGTGTAGACATACCCATATTTAGGCATCTAAATATGTGCTCATAGAAATGAGGAGTGTGGAAATGTATTATTTTTTCCCCATATTAAAACAGCTTTCTGACCAAGAGAGTATTTCTTAAAATACATTCCATTTACCAGAACCTTATTCCTTTTCATGCCAAATGAATTCACTCTAGTGAATAAGAATTTGCATGTAATAAGTTTCTTAATATATTAGAATTAGCTGGCGTATTTTATTTATTTTGGCTTACTAACTTTCTGTTTTCACTTGTAATTACTTAAATGCCACTTTTATACTTAATAAAAATACTTTTGTTTATTATCAGACCCAGAGTAAATAATTATCACCAGCTGGGGGAGCACTCACGGTGCATATCTCTCTCTCACAGATAAAGAGTTCAAACCTACAAACGTTCTATATATAAAATTTTATACAGAGAAAGACAGATTTATTTCAGGTTATGGTTCCTTTTCAGTGTTTCATTCATGGGTGCCTCCAACAGTCCTACAGCTGAACCCTCCCTAAACTGAGCTGTTTCAGTGTCTATGTTGTTCTGCTGTGGGATGGTTACCCCAATCCTGTGCCTTGTCTGGGGGAGACCAGAGTTTCTGGTCCAGAAGGACAGGATGGTGAGGAAAGCAGGCTTAGTGACTTGATCATTATACTGGGTAACAATCTGAAGAGGATTTCTGTGATCT
Source organism: Pelodiscus sinensis (assembly GCF_052426305.1). Taxonomy (NCBI): domain Eukaryota; kingdom Metazoa; phylum Chordata; order Testudines; family Trionychidae; genus Pelodiscus; species Pelodiscus sinensis. The sequence goes on from NC_143057.1 coordinate 66,492,443, forward strand.
AACCCATCACATTAGAGATCAGGTTTAAAAATGTAGCAAAACAAAACAAACAAACAAAAATCCAAAGAAAAGCAAATAGAATCAACCAAACAAAAGAGTTGGTTGAGATTAATGTCTTTCTGCATTGTGTTTTTTTTTATTCATCCCAGAGTCAAACAAAATACAATGTCCATTTTTAAATTGGTCTGTCTTCTAAACCAGATCGGTGTTTGTTAACAAAATACATGTTATAATTCTTGAATTTTTCTTTCTCTTGAACCTCATTATCTGTTGCATTGTGACAGTCCAATTTAATGACATATCTTTTGTTTTTATCGCTTTCATATGCTTTGGTCACAGTTCTCTATTAACATAAAGGTTTAATTAGATAATAACAATGTAGCTAGTGGATTTCTATTTTGCATATTTTTATGGTACCTGCCTTTGTATTTCATGTATACAGGGGATTATTTTCACACAATATTAACCCAATAATCAAAGGGTTAACCATTTCATATTATCCACAAGAACTAATCCCTGACTCCAATCTCAACCAAACCAGTATTATACCAGTTTAACTCCATGATATTTAAATAGAGTTTCCAACTCTCACTGAAGCTATTATGGGAAATATTTTTCTAGTGTGAAGTAGTTTCATTTTCTTAAAGTATCCTATTAAAATCACCTGGATTACTTCCACTCATCACAGAGAGATTGGTGCCCATTACAGGAAACTCCAGGCCAGTCCTAAAAGATTGGTAATGCATAAAAGGAGCTACTTCTAAGTTAGGGTATGTCTACACTACCACCCTAGTTCGAACTAGGGTGGTAATGTAGGCAACTGGAGTTGCAAAGGAAGCCCGGGATTTGAATTTCCCGGGCTTCATTTGCATGGTGCCGGGTGCCGCCATTTTTAAATGTCCGCTAGTGCGGACTCCGTGCCGTGCGGCTACACGCGGCACGGACTAGGTAGTTTGGACTAGGCTTCCTATTGTGAACTACCGTTACTCCTTGTGAAATGAAGAGTAATGGTAGTTTGGAATAGGAAGCCTAGTCCGAACTACCTAGTCTGTGCCGCGTGTAGCCGCGCAGCACGGAGTCCGCACTAGCGGACATTTAAAAATGGCGGCGCCCGACAAGATGCAAATGAAGCCCCGGAAATTCAAATCCCGGGCTTCCTTTGCAACTCCGGTTGCCTACATTACCACCCTAATTCGAACTAGGGTGGCAGTGTAGACATACCCTTAAAGTATTGAGGTGAGAAGAAAACTAGGCCTTCTTGTGTTCTTGTGGCCTAGAATTGCCCAGGAAAGTGCAAAATAGGGCACATCATTTCAACTAATTTTCTAGTCAGCACCTATGTAAACTGGATATTTAGATATTTACACAGCACCTGAGTAAAAGATATTTAGATGTTTCTGTTAAGAAATATGGTAAGGCCTACTTCTTGAAAGTATTGTGAAGGTTGCTGATTAATCAGAAAAATTGACCGTTCTGGTTTCTCAGGGTTATTTATTTATTTATTACTTAAAGCTATGTTATTTTCTTAAGAATTATATTAATGGATAATTTAGGATTCCAATAAAGGAGGCTAGAAAGTAAAGCGATATCAATTACAAAATAAATCTCTTTAATAGCATTTATTTATTCCTCCTCACAGTTTAATGCACTCTTTTTATCCCAAACTTCTTTATGTTAAACAACAGTGTTCCATTTCTGTAGCTGTCTTTCCTGGAGTCTTGTACATTGATGATTTGTTTTTTCCATGAGTATTGTGTTTCTTACCAGATCACTTTTAATGTGATGACCTCACTTCTCCCTTTTTTTCTTAATGCGTGATAAGTACACATTATTGCATGTTCCACTGGTGGTCAATAGGTGTTAGGAAATAAAATGGGAGTAACTTTATATGTTATGAAATTATTTAAAAAATACATCATATCTCATCCAAACTACAGTTGGGAGTGCACTTACTGAAAACTTTCTTTTAATTGGTCTGTGTTATTTCAGTTTCTCTCCTGTTGTTACCATGGTATAACCATGATCATAAACAAAATATTAAGTTTTGTCACTTGACAGCCTTAAAAGGTATATAATTTTTGTATATAATTTCAAGCTCATTTTTTCTGGCTTCAGCAACTAAGAACAAGTCACTCTTAGTTTTTACAAAACAAGAAAAAGAACAAAGAAAACTATGTCAAGAAGTAAAAAATAATGAAATAATACTTTTCACTTTTATTAAACTAAATAACATTGTTTCAAATGGAAGGCAGATTTAATCTTTTGGCATTTTGCCTTCTTTAGAGATCAATGTAAATGCAAATCTTAAAATCTACAGCTTGCCAGTTTTCCAGATGTGCTAGTGATCACAACTGACATGGGCTAAAACAGATTTTTTTTAAACGAGGAGTAACGGTAGTTCGGAATAGGAAGCCTAGTGTAGACATACCCTTATAGTCCTAGCCTTCACAACCTCCTCTGGCAAGGAGTTCCACTTTTTGACTATGTTCTGCGTAAAGAAGAACTTTCTTTTATTAGTTTTAAACCTGCTACCCATTATTTTCATTCAGTGTCCTCTAGTGCCCCCATCATACTGTACATATAGTTGGGGTAAAATATCTTTGGCATTGTAGTAGGATAGGAAGAGGGTGGGATCCCTCATTCCCACCATTTATTCAGTATTGAAAAGGAAGGCAAGCCAAGGTATATAATCATTAAGCAAAATGACCTTTTAGGAGGATAATGAAGAAGAGACACTCAATAATAATGGGAGATAACAATTATCCACATATTGACTAGATATCCTCATATTTTACCTCAGGACTGGGTGCAGAGATAAAAATTCTTGACACCTTAATTGTCTGCTTCATGGATCAGCTGATCTTGGAACCCACAAAAGGAGAGGCAATTCCCGATTTTATTGCTAAGTGGAACTAGGACTAAAGATCTGGTCCAAGAGATGAACACAGCTAGATAGCTTGGTAATAGTGTCCATAATATAATTATATTTAACAGGAAAAACATCAAAGTAGACCAACACAGTAGCATTTAATTTCAGAAAGGGGAACTACACAAAAAAGAGAAGGTTAGTCAAAAAAATTTAAAAGGTGCAATGCCAAAAGCAAAATCTCTGGTAGCTACGTGGAAATTTTGTAAATGCACCATAATAGAGGCTCAGCTTAAATGTATACCCCAAATTAAAAAACATGAAAAGAAAGAAAATTGAAAGAGTGCCACTGTGGCTAATCAACAAGGTAAAAGAAGATGTGAGAGGCAAAAAGGCATTGTTTAGAAAGCAAAAGTTAAATTCTACTGAGAAATTTAGCCAGTGGGGCAATTGGATGATTAAGATGCTAAAAGAGCACTCAAGGATGACAATGCCATTGTGGAGGAACTAAATGAATTCTTTGCATTGGTCTTCAGGGATGAGAATGTAGAGCAGGGGTGGGCAAGAGGCTGCCAGTGGGCCGGATCCAGCCTGTCAATCCATCAGATCTGGCCTGCAGCCCCCTCGCTGGAATGCTTAGGCAGAGATTAGTTCATGTCGTAGAAAGCCAGTTGTTCTCTGCTCCTGTGGCTGGGAAGGGAGGAGGGAAACTTCTCATGCTGTTCCCTCATCCCCCTGCCTCCCAGCAAAATATCACTGGCCAATCTCTCAGTTTCTGGACAATAGGAGCCATTAATTTTGGCTGGGAGCAGGGGCAGTGTAGGAAGCCTTCTCCCTCCCTCCTTGTCTCCTCTCCCACTTCCCTCCCTCTCAAGCCTGGAGCAGAGCCACATGGAGCAACAAGCCACCTTCAGCCACAGCCTGCCTCTGGCACCCCAGCTCCTCCCTTCCCCAACACTCTACCCTCTACACATACTCAAATCTTCTGCCCCCTCCTGCACTCATACCCCCTCCCAGATCTGACACCCCAATCTCCTGCCCGAAATCACAAGCCCCTCCTAGCCTAGGTCACATCCCAAAATCCTGCATCCCAGTCTCCTGACCTAGGTCACAACTGCCTCCTTCACTAAAACTGCCTCCCAGACCCTATTCTCCCTCCTGCACCCCAGTCCCTTACTCCAAGTTCCCTTCTGCACACAACCTCCATCCCAGATCCCACACCTCCTCCATTAATATCCTGGAAGAGTGCAGCCTTCGACCACTTTCCACAATCTTGGAGAGCCCCCCCCCCCCCATAACAAATTATTGTCCATCCCCTGATATAAGGAAATTAAAATTAAAAATACCCAAACCTGAGCCAAACTTTTTAGGTAACAGACCTGAGAAATTGTCCCAGACTGACATGTCATTAGAGGAGTTTTTAGAACAAACTGATAAATTAAATAGCAATAAGTCACATGTGCCAGATGGTATTCACTCGAGAGCTCTAAAGGAACTTAAATGTGAAATTGCAGATCTACTAACTGTAGTCTGTAACCTATCATTTAAATCAGCTTTAGTACTAAATGACAATCTCTCTGCAAAGGTTCTATGGTGGAGAATGGCTTGGAAGTTATCTGAGGAAAGGGATCAGAAAAAAAAACTCCATTAAACATAAGGCATGAGATGCATTGTCCTAAAGGTGAGGGTCCCAATCCCTCCACCCCCAAAACGAGGAGATGGGTGGTGGAGGTTGGGGAGTCTCTCCAAAGGGGGATGGAGTCATCCATCTGTTGCCCAGATTGGTAATCTCAAGAAGTGTACAGCTTGCCTGGAGATGGAATTCAGGATGTGACTGATTGTCTACTTAGGCTGATCAAGCCATTGCACCATTACCCTTTCTTACTTCTTGATGTGGGCACCAATGATACTAAAGAATGATCTTTAGCAGGTCATTGCACACTGCATGGCTATGGGAGATGGCTAAAGAAGTTTGAGGTGCAATTTGTGTTCTCATCCATTCTCCCCACTGAAGGAAATGGTCCAGGTAGGACCATCAAATTGTGAAAGTAGATTCATGGTTGCCCAAGTGGTGTTGGAAAGAGGGTTTGGATTCTTAGACCACAGGATGTTGTTCCAGGAACAAGGACTGCTAGGAAAAGATGCACCCAACAAACAGAGGGAAGAACATCTTTGCATATAGGCCTGCTAATCTAGGAGGAAGGATTTAAACAAGATTTTCCAGGGCATAATGGGTAAGTGGACTACTACAAAAGGATCTCTCAAAATTAGGTGACTAGGAAACAAAATGGCAGAGAAAATGTAATATTATAATCCCAATTCTACATACAAAATGATGGGGATATAAATTAACTGTTACCACTCAAGAAAGAGATCTTAGAATCATTGTGGATAGTTCTCTGTAAACATCCACTTATTTGCAATGTAGGGAAAAAAGCAAACATAGGGTTGGAAATCATGTTAGGAACAGAATGTTAGAAATGTTGGGAAAGAGATACTTAATAAGACAAAAAATATCATATTACTTATATATATCCACAATATGCCCACATTTTGAATACTGTGTGCAGATATGATCACCCTATTTTATTAAAAGAAGATCTATTGACATTAGAGATGGTTCAGTAAAGGACAGCAAAATGATTAAGGATATGGAAAAGTTTCTGCATGAGGAGAAATTAATAAGACTGGGACTTTACATCTTGGAAAAGAGACAACTAAGGTGGACCATGACTGAGATCTATAAAATCATGACTGGGGAGAGAAAGTAGACAAGGAACTGCTATTTACTCCTTCTCATAACAGAAGAACTTAGGGCTCACCTAGACTATGTTAGACTGTTGAAAGAGGAATTTGCTGTTTGGCAGGAATTTGCATATCTTCTTCTGATCTCACTTTTTAAAGCTCTGCTTTCGAAAGTTAAAGTAGTTTAGATGTGGCTTCCTCAAATAATGAGGTTTACGTGGCTTTTTCACAAAGGAGGGGGTTCGCCGAAAAAGCCAAGTCTAAACTACTTTCACTTTCAAAAGCTCTGCTTTCACAAGTGAGATCTGAATAAGATATGCAAATTCCTGCCAAATTTGCATATCCTCTTTCGACACTCTAGTGTAGTCTAGATGAGCCCTAAGAGTCAGCAAATGATATTAATAGGCAGGCCGCAGATTTAAAACCAGAAAAGGAAGTATTTCACATAATTCACAATCAATTGGTGGCACTCTTTGTGCGAGAATGCCGTGAAAGCCAAGATTATAATAGGATGTAGAAATGAACCAGATAAATTCATGGAGATAGGGCAATCAATGACTATTAGCCAGGATGGGCAGGGATAGTACCCCAACTGTCTGTTTGCCAGAAGTTAGTATGAGTAACAGGGAATAGGTCACTTAGGGTATGTCTACACAGCAAAATTATTTTGGAATAATGGCTGTATTCCAAAATAACAATGGGTATGTCTACACTACCCTCCTAGTTCGAACTAGGAGGGTAATGTAGGCATACCGCACTTGCAAATGAAGCCCGGGATTTGAATTTCCCGGGCTTCATTTGCATAAGCGGGGAGCCGCCATTTTTAAAACCCCGCTGGTTCGGACTAGGATTCCTATTCCGAACTACCGGTACACCTCGTGGAATCCTAGTCCGAACTACCTAGTTCAAGCCCCGTGTAGCCGCGCTGCATGGGATTCGAACCAGCGGGGTTTTAAAAATGGCGGCTCCCCGCTTATGCAAATGAAGCCCGGGAAATTCAAATCCCGGGCTTCATTTGCAAGTGCGGTATGCCTACATTACCCCGCTAGTTCGAACTAGCGGGGTAGTGTAGACATACCCAATGTGAGTATCTACGCAGAAATTCTGTTATCTCAAAATAATTTTGAAACAACAGATAGCTTATTTTGACTTCTACGAAGAATAAGGACTATTCCGAAATAGCTATTTCAAAATAAGGCTTGTGTAGATGCTCCACTTCTGCTATTTCATAATAGCTCCTTATCTGGGCCATTCTAAGTTATTCTTCCTGGGGCTCTAAATCAAGATAGCATGTTTAAACTGGGGAATCCTGCCACGGACTAATTTTGAGGCTTTCCTGCGGTGTAAATGTGCTATTTCTAAATAAGCAATTTCTGAATAACTGTTCCAGAATAGCTTATTCCAAAATAACTGTGCAGTGTAGACACAGCCTAAATTATCTGTTCTGTTCATTCTCTATGAGGCACCTGTCATTGGCCACTGTCATAAGGCAAGATACTGGGCTAGATAAAATTTTGGTCTGACTCAGTATGACAATTCTTCTGTTTTAAAATTCTTAGGACACTTAGGAAAAAGACTGGGGATTACTGGGGATCAGCAAACTAGATATTCACCTTTTCTCCTTATTTTTGTAACAGGACAGAGACTAATCAATAGTAAAAAAAAAATGAAGACCCTCTTGTAGAATTGCGAGTAAATGGACAGTGTGATCCTGTACGTCCCCTTCACTCCGACTCTGTTCTAAAATTTGATTTGTCAATTTCATATGCTTTCATTTTTTTTTATTGTACCACATATTGATCTGAGGAAGTGGGTCTGGCCCACGGAAGCTCATCACCTAATAAACCATCTTATTAGTCTTTAAAGTGCTACATAGTTCTGTCTTTGTTTCAGCTAGACCAGACTAACATGACTGCATCTCTATCACTATTCTACAAAGTAGATTGCAAGCTCTCTGAAGCAAAAGACAGAAAAGTGTGTGGAAAGGATGAGTTTATTTAATGTGAGTTTATTTGTGAGTTTAATAACTGCTGCTGGCACATATATTGCTTTATTTCAGCTGAGTGAAGCTCATTGGACTCATGCTGTGGAGCTATACAATTACTGTGCAGGCATTCATTCTATGTCTAAAGCCTAGGGCCTTGATAAGTGGGAGATTTGGCTGTTTAGCTCAAAGACTGGAGAAACCCTGTAGCCCATCCACTTGCTGGGGATGGTGAGCAACAATGAAAAAAAAAGCAATACGCCCACTTTACAGACCATTTATGTAACCAGAGCAGCATTAATTGGCTCTTTGTAAACCACAATCATTCCAGTGATCTCTAGAATTTCAAATCAGAAATCACACCAAAAATAGAACTGTGTTAGGAAATGTTCAGTACATATAACTTGTTCTTCTTTCCAATTTTTTTCTACAAATCTTGTTATTTTCCATTTGATGCAACCACACACTTTCAAAAACTTGCACAGGGTCCATGATGTGGACTAAGCTGCTAAAACATTAATTTCTTTAGGCTAAATGTATGGTAAAAAAAAGGAACAGAAAATTCTGATTTGAAATAAAAGTACCTACATAATCTTTGAAAACATTGGGCCCAGAGCCTCTGAAGAATGTTATCAGTCCACTTTAAATAATTATAGCAATTCACAGTTCAAATGAAGTTGTTTCTGAAAATCAAGAGGGCTCAATTTTTCCTCACAGGACATACTTCACAGGAGAGACTCTACTCATACTTCAGATCAAGTCACTTGTATAAATGTGAATTGGGCCCACAAAGTTTATTCACAGCACTTTTGTCTTGTAGCAGTTATTGAAAGGTCATTGCCAGTCAGGGAAAATTTTAATTTCCCAACAGTCTGATAAGTTAAATTTACGAAACCTACCATCCAGTGATCTGAAATTTAGGTTGTAGGAGCCTAACATTTTGAAAGTCAGAATTTCTATTGGGAGTTCAAAGGAGATGATCTATAATTGAACATGGTGATCTTCACACATTTCTCCTAATGGGAGAATATTTCAGCTTTTAAAATCAATTCAGAAAGTTGAAAAAATATCCAGCCATGCAGATTCTTAAAAAGCCCCCAGAAGTCTTAATAGTCTCTTATGAGAACTACTCAGCAGGAACAGTGAATTTCTCATGCAATTTTTTGGCAAAGAACACAAGGAGCCTAATCTCTAAACTACAAATAGATGAATAATAAATTCAAAAGAAACATTAACAATGAACTGATTTCCTCCTAAGATCCAATTTGTTCCTTCATTGATCACCTGGTATTAGTGTATTTCCAGTTTTCCTAAAGAATGTGTAATAAGAAATATAAAACCCACCTTTCAGGAGAAATAAGCCCTATCTTGTTAATTCATTACACATTTACTCCTAGGAGAGGGCGAGTCTAGAACTGAACTTCTACTCTAAGCCCAGATGAAAATCCTTCAGCTCATTTTGTAGTGGAATCTTCCCTTTTGGTGGCAAAAAGTTAGTTTGCGAATATGAAAGCTACCTTTAAGATTAAGCCTTTTTTGTGTGAAATTGGTACTTTGAAATTATGTTAAAAATTTAATTCAAGAAATGCTTTGCCCCTGCTAACAACTTCTCATGAGAGATTAATTGAAATATATTTTTTAATTTAAAAATACCCACATTAGATGTTAACCTTCTTAGGGTTTGTCTACACTAGCCACCCTAGTTCGAACTTGCTAATGTAGGGTGGCTAATGTAGTCATTTGAACTTACAAATGAAGCCTGGGATTAAAATATCCTGGGCTTTATTTGCATGTTCCCGGAGCGCCGACATTTTTAAATGTCCGGTAGTTCGGACTCCCTGCCCGCGGCTACACGTGGCACGGACTAGGTAGTTAGAACTAAAGCCCCTAATTCGGACTACCGTTACTCCTCCTGCAATGAGGGGCTGGCGGCACCCAGGAACATGCAAATAAAGCCCAGGATATTTTAATCCCGGGCTTCATTTGCAAATTCGAATGACTATATTAGCCACCCTAGTTCGAACTAGGGTGGCTAGTGTAGATATACCCTTACATAGTTAGCCATATACACAGTCTTATTTAATATCCATCTGTCTATCTATGGCACAAATGTAACATTACATTTGAGATTTAAAAGTAGTCAGAAAATTCTTTACTAAAAACAAAACATTCTTATTCTCTTCTCCACTCATTCTATGTTCTCCTTTTCTGTCCTTTCTTGTTTCACCGTTATCTTTTACATCCCTGCACAGCTATCAGAAAACTGGAAGAAATACAGGCCCCATTGAAGTCACTGAGAATTTTGAAATTGACCACAATGGGGCTAGGATTTCACCTGGTTCTTTGATTGCATGGCCCCATTTAATCAAAGAACTAACTCACTAACAATGTAACTAACAGATTCCAGAATGAAATTAGTAAGGGGAATTGATGGAAGAGTTTCATCCATCAAGTCAGTGCTATATGGATGCCACAGTAAGTACATCTAAGCAATGTTGTCTTGAGTTACTCTACTAATGTAATTCAAAATGAGTCGCTTAGATCGACTTTTCACAGTAGTTAGATCTGTGGCATGAGAAAAAAGGGAAACGAGAGAGAAGTGAAGGGAGGAAAAATAGAGTATGAATGGAATGAGAAGGCAAGGAAGACAGAATCAGAGATGTATTTATCTTTCCCAAACTTTTGGGAGTTTTTCTCTTGCATTTACATTTCCACTCTTCCTATTTCCACTATTTTATAGTCTATTTCTGGAGTGTGTGTTTTTGTCTCTGAGAAAAATAAAATAAAAACAGGAAGTCTGATGCCTTGAGAATGATCAAAGTACTGTAAATTATATTTATATTACATGCAAATCTAGTACTGATACCATGTTATTATTTATTTAGTATTGTGCTCTCAAATCTGCATGTCAAGAGCATAGTAAATTTCAAATTAAGAAATCATCTATAAAATAAAAAGTCAATACATTTCCAAAATTTCTATTTCTAACACATGAATCATTTAATAATTGTGTATATGTATTAAACAGCATACATTACAATTTTAAAGGGACTCTAAGATTAGGAAATTCCACATAAGCACAATATTATATTTTTTTTATTTTTAAGTGCTAGATTTCTCAGCCTTAATATTGCATTAATGCTATCTTCTCAACGTCATTGCCTAGTTCTTTTTAAAGAAAAATAATCAGGAAATAGGAAGAAAGTACTGCTGTTATAAATTACTTTAAAGATATCCCCGTGTTACAAAAGTGCTTTAGATGCACCTCAGCTCTGCTACCAATAAAGCACTTTGGCAATGCACCTTGACTAAGCTTAAAATGAAGTGAGGTTCACAGGTCATGTCTACACTGCTGGGGTTTTTTCGGATAAGGTACATAAATTGAGAACCTCTATTTGCATACCTTTTTCCGATTCTTTTTTTGGAAGAAGTTTTTCCGATATTTGGACTGTCTCCACAGGGCCAAATGTCAGAAAACCCTCCTCTTTTGGAGGAGCCCTTCTTCTTCATAAAATTAGGACTACAGGACTTCCAAAAGAGTGCATCTGCTTTAGTATCCTGGAAAATCTCCGCAGTGTAGATATTGCCAGAGACATCCTTAACTGAGAGGCTAGTGTAATATCATTAATGAAATCTCCTGAAAAAGACATCCTTGTTGAACATGCCACAACTCCAAGTTTCTTTATGTTATATGTATGGGGAAAAGCCAACGGAAAATTCTTATGTGAAAATATAAACTGGATACACAAACATTGTAAGTACTGAACCCAGGAACAACTGGATTTTATTTCCTTCTTCATAAGGATTGATTATAAAGCCTAAATATTATCATTTCCACATAATTTCCCAGGGGGTGACAGAGTGACATCACCATCATGACTGCTCAATGTCTAGTTCTGAGACGACATGTCATCTGTAAACCTGGTGGGCTCGTCTATACTGGTCCCTTTTCCGGAAGGGGCATGTAAATTTCATGAGTCGTAGTAGGGAAATGCGCGGGGGATTTAAATATCCCCCGCGGCATTTAAATAAAAATGTCCACCGCTTTTTTCCGGCTTTTAAAAAAGCCGGAAAAGAGCGTCTACACTGGCCCCGATCCTCCGGAAAAAGCGCCCTTTTCCGGAGGCTCTTATTCCTACTTCAAAGTAGGAATAAGAGCCTCCGGAAAAGTAGGAATAAGAGCCTCCGGAAAAGGGCGCTTTTTCCGGAGGATCGGGGCCAGTGTAGATGCTCTTTTCCGGCTTTTTTAAAAGCCGGAAAAAAGCGGCGGACATTTTCATTTAAATGCCGCGGGGGATATTTAAATCCCCCGCGGATTTCCCTACGACGACTCATGAAATTTACATGCCCCTTCCGGAAAAGGGGCCAGTGTAGACGTAGCCAATGTGTCTGGGTTTAAGAGAGGATACAAGTTTTGCCACTTTCACTTCAGTGTCTGTTACTCCTCCATGCAGAGTCCCACATCGATGCAGGGGTTGTGAAAGGGGAATGGGAAGTATTATTCCACAAAAGTAGCTTATCCCTTTTTCCATAGAAAAAAGTATCCGTGCACAGAAATAGGGAACATAATCTTTTTCATGGTAATTTTACTATACTATACCAGCCAATAAAAAGTGCAAATGATTATTCTGTGATTTTCCTTCAGTAGGTTCTTTAGTAAGAAATCTTTCCTAGTTAGAACTTGTATCTTCATATTGCAAAGTAAGAAATAGTTTTACCTATTAGTCACCCTTGACACTCATTAAGCGTGAAGAGTTGCCATAGTTAGCAACTGTCACACTAAGGTGTGTCTAGACTACCTAGTTTTGTCGACAAAAGTGGACTTTTGTCGACAAAACTATACCAGCATCTACACTACCGCTGAGTTCTGTCGACATAACGTCAACAGAACTCAGCAGTTTTGTCGACGCTGGTATACCTCATTTTACAAGGCATAACACCTTCTGTCGACAGAACTCTGTCGACAGAAGGTGTTATTGCCTGTAACGTTGCGTCCAGACTACGGAGCAGCTTGCTTGCTTTGTCGACAGAACTCAATGTGTCTGGACGCTCTTTGTCGACGGAAGTTTTGTCGACAGTATCTGTTGACAAAACTTCCATCGACAAAACGCGGTAGTCTAGACGTACCCCAAGATTTTGGTCAAAGCAGAAGGCTTTACCAAAGCCCATTTGTCCTAATCTGAAGAAGAAGGGGCTAAAAAACAGATAAATGTTACTGTAAATGAAATGCCCTGGGCATTGCTGTTTGTAAAACTCCACACCTATATAGGTTCATTTTGTTAGTTAATCATATAGCTGCATTATGGGCACAAAACTCATAACCTTCTTTCAAATCATTCTGTGACCTAGATTATTTATTCATTATTTGTTAGTAGCAATGCCATGGCATCCTCTTGGAGAGAGAGGAAAATTTACCTCATCCTTTATCATTTCCTCATATATTTTTATTCACCCACATTGACATCAGCTACTTACATGTGTGCACATTCTTTTTAGCTTTGTAATTCTAATTGATGTGGATATTAAAAAAAAGATAGAAAAGGGACTTTAATCCAATCTGTAGGAGCAGTAAGTGGTTGACATAGACAGGAATAGACAGAACTCAGTTTACGGGGATGGAATTGTGAAATTTACTTCAAGACAGTAATGGCAAGATGCTTAGCTGCTGAGCAAATGAGGGCAGATCACACCACTTAAGATGATATAACTGTGAAAAAGAACCCCTAGAATGACATAAGTTTCATGCTGCCACCAACTGAGATGAAGTCATAACGTTGACAGGAGAGCTCGGTCTCATCAACATAGTATATCTTCACCAGAAGTGCTACATCGGCACAGCTGCATCAGTGTAGAGTTGCCCTCACAGAAATCAGAAATGGGACACAGGTGCAGGAAACCTTAAAGTTGTTATACATGCATTGTTGACACATGTGCATACAGAAGATATTTACAGCATATGTCAAAGATTAAAAGTTCTAGGTGAGAGTAGAGACATGTTTTCTGTCTGCCATTTACTTTTCTGTTCCCCTCCCCATCATCATATCTAAATATCACCTGAGCATTTAAAAATGAAGTCCCAAAAACAAGCGTCAGAGGGGTAGCCATATTAGTCTGGATCTGCAAAAGTGACAAAGAGTCCTGCAGCACCTTAGGTTATGTCTACACTACCCCGCTAGTTCGAACTAGCGGGGTAATGTAGGCATACCGCACTTGCAAATGAAGCCTGGGATTTGAATTTCCCGGGCTTCATTTGCATAAGCCGGCCGGCGCCATTTTTAAATGCCGGCTTGTTCGAACCCCGTGCCGCGTGTAGCCGCGCGGCACGGGGTTCGAACAAGCCGGCATTTAAAAATGGCGCCGTCCGGCTTATGCAAATGAAGCCTGGGAAATTCAAATCCCGGGCTTCATTTGCAAGTGCGGTATGCCTACATTACCCCGCTAGTTCGAACTAGCGGGGTAGTGTAGACATACCCTTATAGACTAACAGATGTATTGGAGCATAAGCTTTTGTGGGCAGAGACCCACTTTGTCAGATGCTGGTAGTGGAAATTTCCAGAGGTAAGATCTTGTAGGTGTTGGTCTCTGACTGAGGGGTTGGAGCAAATACTCCAAGACAAGCCCAAGAAAGAAACCAACAGAACACCACCGGCCATCACTTACAGTCCCCATCTAAAACCTCTCCAGTTGTGGCCAGACAGCCCGCCTCCATATCATCCATCTTATTTGCCTTCCTGAAGCATACAGGACAGAAAAGGAGCAATAATATCAGCATAGTCTATGCTGGCTCATCTGATCCTGAGAAGCTGAAACACAGATATGTGGATAGAGAGCAGTTAAGTCAATAAGCTGGCCTCGAGGCTGCGGCTGGCACCTATGTTGATTCGAACACACACACAGTCCCTGGGAGGGGAATTTCCCACTGAGAAAACAATGTCCAGTACTTCAAAATTTAATCATCTCAATTCTCTCTTACAAGTGTAAATTAAGTTCACAACTTCCTTGTAAGAACTGGTCTCACAGCAGACAGACCAGCATCAATTGGCATGACAGATAAGAAAGAGAAATACGTGACCCCATGATTATAAAAGATGGGCCCAGCATACACTCACTTTGCGTGTCATTCTACCCTCTACCTGCTGGTCGGGTTAGGTGTTTGACCTCCCGAGGTTCTATGGGGACGCCCACCTCGTATTTTCGTCTTTCCTAGGAATTGAGGGACCGGCCCTGGCCTGACATGCTGGAGTCGAGAGGCACAGAAGGGGGTAAAAATGGTACCTGGATGTGGTCCTCTGTCTTAAGTGTACACATAGCAAGAGTAAGCTGTTACTTGGTACCATTATTTCTATTTTTCTATCTTTATCTTCTTTGTAACCATTTTAAGACCTATATTTTGCTAATAGTTAAGAAATAGAACAATAGCCATTGCAACCATATGATTTATAAGCTTCCTCAATAAACCTGTAACTGTTTAAGCTTTAACCTGCCTCCTTCAGTTGCTGTAACAGAACCAAGCACAATTTAAAAGAACTTCAGCCGGTCTAAAGGGACAGTTATAGGAAGAGCTTGGGCGTTTGGATCTGTGTCACTCCCAGGTGACAGGATCCACTGGGGCATCTTTCAGTCTTTCCCCAAGGCTGCCTGCTGCGAAGGAATTATGAAATTCTAGCAGCTGAAATCTAAGATGTAATAAGCTCTTCCTATATAACGGGGCGTCTGTTGGCCTGCTGGCCACCCTCTGCGATGGGACCCCGGTCCTAGCAGTAAAGGCACGGACGTTAAACCTTTTCTCGGAAACATACACACACACTGCCCTGACCGTCGGCTGACACCAGTGCATCATCAGTGATCTACAACCCATCCTGGACAATGATCCCTCACTTTCACAGGCCTTGGGAGGCAGGCTAGTCCTCACCTACAGACAACCCGCCAACCTGAAGCAAATTCTCACCAATAACTATACAACGAACCACTGTAATACTAACTCAGGAACCAATGCAACAAACCTCAGTGCCAACTCTGTCCACATATCCTCACCAGCAACACCATAACAGGACCTAACCAGATCAGCCACACCATCACTGGTTCATTCACCTGCACATCTACCAATGTAATATACGCCATCATGTGCCAGCAATGCCCCTCTGCTATATGCATGGGCCAAACTGGACAGTCCCTACGTAAAAGAATCAATGGACACAAATCAGATATTAGGAATGGCAATATACAAAAACCTATAGGAGAACTCTTCTATCTCCCTGGATACATAGTAGCAGATTTAAAGGTAGCCATCCTGCAGACTTCAAAGAGAAACTGCTGAGCTACAGTTCATCTGTAAATTTGACACCATCATTTTAGGATTAAACAAAGACTGTGAACGGCTAGCCAATGACAAAAGCAGTTTCTCCTCTCTTGGTGTTCACACCTCCACATCAGCTGCTAGAAATGGGCCTCGCCCTCCCTGACTGAATTAACCTCGTTATCTCTAGCATTATTCTGGCCTGCATATTTATACCTGCCTCTGGAAATTTCCACTACGTGCATCTGATGAAGTGGGTCTTTGCCCACGAAAGCTTATGCTCCAATATATCTGTTAGTCTATAAGGTGTCACAGGACTCCTTGTCGCTTGTGCCAAAAACAATATCTCCCTCTTGTTTCCTTCTCAGGAGCAACAACCTGGATTTTGAAGTAAGTTCAGAACATGGTTGATTCTATGGTTATTCTTGGTCTCCTAGGTTACAGACTTCCAAACTTTAGGTACAATTCCCATGGAAATTCTGACTCATGAAATCACAAACCTTCAGGAGCTAGTCGACAGTGTCATGATTCCAGTGGAACAAGGTTGTGGAAGAGTCATGTGGGACAAATGGTATCTCAGATAGCCAGTGATATTCTGAGGGAATATGAATATATTAATAGGGGAGTGTGTGTTCTATGAGGAGTCATTGCCAAGAGGAGAATCATGACAACCCTGCACCTTTAAGCAGAGTGGGGAGTGTTTGGCTGACTTGTTGAATGAAGAAAACCACACTTCATGGCTGGGGAGAGAGTGGAAAACTGCAAAGAGTCAGCATAGTCACTGACCCATCCTCGAGGAATACAGATTCTAACAGGAGCGATAAATCCCTTATCATAAAAGGCTAAGCAATTTGTGCATCATGGGGCACCAAATTATTCAGGAAGGTTGGGTTTCCCTATAAAGAGATCGATACCCCCCCTTTTTTGGCCAACCTAAAAGGGTGAGGCAATTGGATGTCTGGGAACCTGACTGGGTTTAGAGGAGAAGTAGCTAAACTAATGGCTGGTACCTCCTTTTGACCGATGTCCAGTGCAGGTATTCCATACTAAGGGTGCACTGTGACCATATAAATGGATTGGAAAGGACTTAAAAGGTATGCCTACAAAGCAGAGCTAAAGTCGAATTATGCTACACAACTTCAGCTATGTCAATTGCATAACTTAAGTTGAAATAGCTTGACTTAGCTTTAGGTGCAGTCTACACAGCAGGATGTCAAAGGAAGAACACTCTTGTGAAATGAGGGTTATCATGAATCACAGGAAGAAGTCCTCAAGGTCGACATTATTTCAAAATAAAGTCTTGTAGTGTAGACACACTGTGGGTATGTCTACACTACCCCGCTAGTTCGAACTAGCGGGGTAATGTAGGCATATCGCACTTGCAAATGAAGCCCGGGATTTGAATTTCCCGGGCTTCATTTGCATAAGCAGGGCGCCGCCATTTTTAAAACCCCGCTCGTTCAAACCCCATGCAGCGCGGCTACACGGGGCACGAACTAGGTAGTTCGAACTAGGCCTCCTAGTTCGAACTACCGTTACTCCTCATTTCACAAGGAGTAACGGTAGTTCGAACTAGGAAGCCTAGTTCGAACTACCTAGTTCGTGCCCCATGTAGCCGCGCTGCACGGGGTTCGAACGAGCGGGGTTTTAAAAATGGCGGCACCCTGCTTATGCAAATGAAGCCCGGGAAATTCAAATCCCGGGCTTCATTTGCAAGTGCGGTATGCCTACATTACCCTCCTAGTTCGAACTAGGAGGGTAGTGTAGACATACCCTCTGTTATTTTGGAATAACGCTGCTATGTAGACATACCCAAAGAGGGGTGTTCATTAAACGAATGGATGGGGGAGGGGAAGCAGTTGGGGACTCTATGATTGGTATGGCAGGGAGCCAAACTTCCATTCTTATAATCCACTTTAACTCTCCTATGAGGGAAGCCACCCCAGTAATTACAGAATAAACACAGGATTACCTGCATTGTTTACTTTTATTTTCTGGGTAGTCCCAGATATCTAATAATAAGTTGTGGCCTGAATAAAGCCATGTGAAGTGTTTCCTGTCCTTTTTTCAGTATGACCAGACAATGAGACAATGTGCTCACAGTGAACTTTGTGTTGCTCAGCAGACAAATTACTGTGTTTTTACCAGTTGGAGCATTTTCAGGTACATGGCTTTGTTCCTAGACATAACTAATTGCAATAATCAAGCCTAGAGGTCACAATTATGTGGAGTGCTACAGCCTGCTCTGTGCCTGATACTATAGGAGACAATTTATCATCAACTGCAAATGTAAGTGAATGTCTTTAAACTGTCTGGGTTGTATGGTACTAGAGGCTCACAGACTGTGGATCACCTTGACAATTAGGGGAAAATGCAGCAGCTCTTTGAATTGCTTCCTCATTTCTAGAAATGCTTTTTCAGTCTTACCTGGTTTCAGCTTTAACCAGCTGCACTTTACTCAGGTGCTGATTTTGACAATACATTGAAGCCTGGTCTACACTATATGGAAAGGTTGAAGTAAAATATGCAACGCGACATATCTTAAATCTCCATCTTCACAGTGGGAGGTCAATGGGAACATAGTCTCCTGTCGGCTTCCCTTACTCCTCACAAGGAGTAAGAGTACTGGCACCAATGGGGCACCCTTTGAGTTTGATTTAGCGGGTCAATATAACACCAGCTAAATCAAGCCCCAGAAGATCAGCCACAGCAGCATCAATCTTTCATGTAATAGAGACACGCCCTGAGAAGATTTCATATTTGATGTAAAAGAGAGAGAGAAGGGAATTATCTGCACAGTGATGGCACTTCAGGTTGTGTTTTCTTTGTCTCTCAATAGTTTCCAATGAACAGTTAGTTATATAGGGGAATGTGTGGAATTTCAACAGCTAGGGATTTGGAGGTAAAAGTATCATTGCATATAAAGACTTTGTGGAGGGTCAGCATAATAGACATGAATTTGTTTGTATTGTCTGAGTAGATTATCCACAAGGGCTGTCTCTGCATTACACCTGAAGCTTTAGAAAAACTCATGATAGTAGTGGCACAATTGTTGGTATTTTACTGATTACTTTGCTTAGAGAGGGAAAGATAGACATGGGAATATATGTTTTATTAATACAAATTGGTGTACTACTTTCTATTTTATCACCTCCTTAAATCTGACTTTGTCTCAACCATATCCTTATTTAAGTAACTTATGAATGCACTATACACATCACCTTATTCACAATTTATTAAGCACTGTATGCATGAAACAAACAGTGAAGTTATGAGAGTCCTTGGTTTTATTCCTTTATTGAAGATCTAAAAAAATTGACTTTAAAACAGCTTCCAGTTAAAGCTTATGCAATCAAACATGTTTTTGTTTTCAAGATTTTTTTAAATTCCTTTTTATTCATTTATTGGGAAAGAGAATACTGAATTCTAAAGATCTCAGCTCAGAGCTTGTTTTCTGAAAGCACTCTCTAGGTAACTAGGATGACAAATGGTTCCAGTTGTGACAGTGGACTTACAATGTTGACATGTCCCCTAGGAACTGGATAAAGGCAGCTAGTTCAATTCACATGGTGAATTAAGCAGCCAAGATGGTAACAAAGATGGTTATAAGATAGTAATGAATTTATGTCCAAATTTATGTTCAAATTTATGCTTCATTGCTTCCCTTGAAAGATCAAAGCAAAATGTTTCCCTTTATGTGTTTATTAATATAAGTACAAAATAATGCAAGAAAAATGACACACTCTATTTGTTTTGTCTAACCAATGAGTCTAAATTAGAAGGAAATGAAAGATTTTTTTCTTAAATGTAAGAGGGAAGTCTTTGAAGTGTTTCACCCTTTCAGAATTCCAAAAGGGATTGATAAAGATAATATGAATGAATTGTACATACTTGTGGAAGGTTCAAAAACAAAGGGATATGATAGTAAGTCTCCAATTCTGCAGAGCACCTACATGCATTCCTAATTTTTAGCACACAAATTGTTTCAATGAAGTCAGTGAGATACTCATGTGCTTAGAGTTAAGCACATTTAATTGTCTTGCCAAAATTGAAAGCATAGCAGAAAAACAAGACTTAAGAACCATTAAATATAAACTGTAAAAAATATTGTCACATTATCCGATAAGGTAACTGAATGAACTAACAGTATAAATGGATTCATAAAACAGCTAGATTTGCTTCTGAAGGAGTGGATTAAATATTATGATGAAAGATTAAGAACCTAGGATTTTAAATCAAGCATAAAAAGCACACCGGTATTTCAGATGCTCTTATAAATATTAATTCAAACCAAGCTGTGAAATTATTTTCATTTCAAGAAATGTTTAGTATTTTGACCTCTAATAATAATTTTAAAAAATTCAGCTAATACTTAGATGACCAAAATGTTTTTAGTGAAGCAATCTTCTTAAAATTGCTAAGTAAATTAAACTCTTCAAATGATGCAGCTTCTGAGATATATAACTGCCTGTTTCCAAAAGAATCAAGAAGTGAGCACCTAAATATCACCTGATACTGGGGATGATTTGTTCCATTTAAAAAAATAGTGTACTGCTGGTCAGTAATTTATATTTAATCTAATAAAATAATCCCTCATCTTTATTGTCTCCAATTCCATGTTGAAATTATTCAACCAGTGTAAAGTTAAGAGGAGTAAAACCTGCAAAAAACAGACAAACCACTTTTCTCAGTGTAAAGAAAATATTTTAAATACTATACTGAAGAAGGCAGCAGCGAACACAGATGAAGTTTGAAACTTTTCATGAGTTAAGGAATGTCCTGAAAACACTTGCTTACACAAATAATTATACTCCTAAAAGTAATCCCATGGCTTCAATGGGACTACTCACATGAATTAAGTTTCTCACATACATTTCAGTAATTTTAGGCTCTTAGTCATCAATGAGGACCAGAGATTCAGATTTAGGGAGGAAATATAAATAAAACAGTCATAAGTGTTAGAAAATTACCCTCACTGGGCATACACTAATATTTGTAGACGAGCCTAATGGATTCATGGACCTGCTGCTTTTATGAGGATGACTTTAAAAGTCTCATAAACACACGTCAATAGCAACTCCCACATCCCAATACCATTATAGCAGGAAAAAGAGAAAATAAAATATAAAAGCATTTAAAATAGTGATAGAAATGTAGCCGTGTTAGTCTGGGGTAGTTGAAGCAAAATGCAGGACAATGTAGCACTATAAAGTATGGTTGTGACTACTTTCTTCCACTATTTGATCTGAGGAAGTGGGTCTGGCCCACGAAAGCTCATCATCTAATAAACCATCTTGTTAGTCTTTATAGTGCTACATTGTCCTGCAAAAGCATTTAAGACACCATTATTTGGCATATCTTCATACTTCTTACCTGCATCTTTACGCATTCCTGCTGGGTAAGTAAAGGATGTTCCATGACATACCCTTACCTATTCCTTGTGCCATCCATCCTCTATTGTGTCCCACTAACCACATACTGTTATACGGAAAGCTGTTATAGAGCTTGGTTATGAGACACACAGAGATTGTGCATTCCCTATACCTCTCCCATATCTAGTCTACTACCACCCTCTTCTACAACGGTTCTGCAGTCCATGGTCCCTTGGCAACCACCAAGGAAGAAACTGAATTTGCTTCTCTATATGTATATAATATTCTGAACTAATAAAAACTTGAATTGAAAAGTTGGCTGAACCGCTTATTTCATTGCAATGCATCTTATTGTAATAGTCTGGGTATTTTGCAACTGTCATCTTTGTCTCCAAAGAGTAAGGACCACAGAGGAAAATAATGCAGCAATATCATTATACAGAAGAATAACATTTTGAGAGATGTGTTACAGATATGGATCTCTTGCCCTTATTATAATACAATTGAATGGTTATTCATGCTTATACAAATCTGAAAACTCTTTAACACTCAGTTTTTGTTATATCTTCATGTGCAAAAATGGAATTCTGTTACACTGCATCAGTTATGTTATTTCTGCCCTTCACCTTTTCATCATTCATTATTTTGTCATTTTAAACATTTTCATAAAACATTTAGTAGGTTCGCAGACTCCTTATTGCTCACTGACCCCAGTAGAGATGCTAGAGGCAGCTCTTCATTTTGTTGAGAGTGGATAAATAAAGGACAGATGTGCTATTTTAGGGCACATATTCAAAAATGGTAAATTGTGTTCTTTCAAGCAACGGATTCAGCTACACATTAGGTATACTGATTTTGCATGGATTTCAAAAGAGAGTACATTTCTATGCACCAATGC
Organism: Pelodiscus sinensis; assembly: GCF_052426305.1. Lineage (NCBI taxonomy): Eukaryota > Metazoa > Chordata > Testudines > Trionychidae > Pelodiscus > Pelodiscus sinensis. The sequence goes on from NC_143057.1 coordinate 66,514,604, forward strand.
ACATTATTTTAACCTCTTAAGAGGAGTGGACTGAGTTGTTTGCTGATTCGTAAGCAGGACAGAAATTGTTCACTGTACTATCTGTTTGCATGCAAATTACAACAAAAAAGAGTTGTTGTTTGGGTATACCAAAAGGACAGGAATCACTTGATATGGGTATTAATCAAGCTGCAACTGTATTATACAGATGTTTGGGACTTCCCAGCAGATAAAATGTACTGAGCAGGTCAATCCATGTTACTTTAAATCGTTACCCAGGGCTCCACCAGCCCCTTTGACTTCCATCCAGGTCCCCCAGCCAACCCATGGCTTGGACTTTACCTTCCGTAAGCTTTGTAAAAGGGTTAAGGTGGGAAATGAGAAGGAGTTGGTAGGGGAGCCCCCCCCAAGACTCTACCTCATTCTATTCCTTTTTCCAGTACCTACTTTACCAGGCCATTTATCTGGCTGATGGATGCCTTTTTTATGAAGTACTTGCACTGAACATCTGCCCAACCTTATGAAATAAGTTGACATATGACCTGCCACCTTTTCTACTTACCTGAAAATATTCTTTCTGACCCTTCCTGTGGGCAAGGTAAAAAAACTTCGCTGCACCAAAGCCAATCTGATGGCGCAGGAAAAATTCCTTCCTAGCACCCCTTAGCATGATGCACACAGCAGGTCCTAACACAACATGATGCTTGTCACCAACACAGAAGGGAGGGTGGGTGCTGGTTTGCTTGATGCATGAAACAAAGAGGACCTTACATTTCTTAGGAGGTGAGTCAATGCTGCAAACTGCAGGTAGTCCACCTTATCCCCCCCACCCCCTTCTTCCAACCATCCTTCTCTGGTAAACCCAAACAATCTCTCCCCCACTTAATTATGGTGCAGGCTTTCTTGCAAAAGAGTGAAGTACATTCTCATCCCCAGTTCTCTCTTTTATGTTGCCTTAGTGGTGTAAATTGGATATAACCCTCTTTATAGATAACCAGTTAAGGAATCCCCCATGGAAGGACTGTCAAATGGTATAAAGTTAAAAGATCTGGTGTCTGTGTTGAACTCCCTTCCCCCCTTCCTGGCCTAGTCATTGTGATGGAGAAAACTAGGGGATGGAGGTTAAGAGGTGGGAGGATCAGAGCTCCCCTATGGCAATTTTCATTTGGCATATGGTCCCTTAGACAGCTGTCATAAGTCAGACTAGTCCCCAGGTTGTTCTAATTTGTATCAATGCGGGGGGTAGGCCAGCTTGGAACTCAGGCAGCCAAAACTGGGTCCCTTATGGCTCCCCTCCAGTTCTTGTGCTGAACACATGTTAGTGCAGGAGAGATGCTGGTTCAGTGTACTTTCAAACACATATTTAGCCTGTAATTTTTGTGTGGCACAAATTTGGGGTGAATACTACTAGAAAGACAAAAGTCTGATATTCACAAACTGTAAAATTGAGGGTGAAAGGCAAATAATATATTGTCAGATTAACTTTACTCACAAAATTTTTCCAAAAGCTCAGCAGCTTTTATCATTATTATTATAACTGCTGCATTTTAATTTAAATGCAATTTTAATTGAACACGCTGCTGGAAAGACATTGCACATTTAAAACAAAAATCTTCTTTCCAGCATTCATTAACTACAGTGATTACTCCCTCTAGGCAGTGGAAAAATCACTTTTTCTCTTCTCTGCCTTCCTTTCTGAGAAGAGTATGAAATTGTTACTTATTATATGAATCTCAATTTCCATATAAGTAGCTGCACTGCTGTTGCCATCCATTCCATTGGCCAGAATAGGAATTATATAATGTCAATAGGATAATAGATTTCAGATATAATTTGCAACTAATCGTCTTCCCTTGTATGAGGAACAGACTGATAATAATTACCAATAAATACTCTCAGCATTGTCAGTAAGTATAGTGCTCTTTTCCCTCATGTATTTTTGTTCAAGGCTACTCTTGAAATATAAGGGTGATTTATTTGTTGTTGATTACTTGAGCCTCATTATACCTTGTAATGGCAGTAAGAGTGCATGCAAGAATGGCAGTAAGAGTGCATGCAATATAGTTTCTATAGGTACTCAGAGGCATGCTGTACATGTAATTTCATTTTATCTACTGGGCCTGTTGTGCATACTTAGAATTTTCATCTCTCCTTGGAGCTGAAGGAATCTAGTGTATAAAAACAATATTTTCATAGTGCTGGGAGGCACATAAATATTAGTAGTAAGACAGATCATTAGATGTCTTGCAGCTTTTAGTGATATAAAGGTGCTTTATATATAGCTCTGCTGCTTAGAGGTTATTTTTGTACTTGTGATCCTTACATATTTCATAGAAACAGAGAGGTTTGGAAAGCAATACACTAAAAATTAAAGCCAGAATTCTTTGCTATATGTTTTGTGGACACTAATGTCTAGACTACATCCCTCTTTCAAAAGAGGGATGTAAATTAGACATATTGAAATTGCAAATGAAGCCAGGATTTGAATTTCCCATGCTTCATTTGCATAATCACGTCAATGTGTTTTTTCGAGAAATGCTATTTCGAAAGTGAAACCACAGTCTACATGTGGTTCTTTTGAAAAGAAAAGCCTCTTTTGAAAGATCCTGTATACCTCATTTTTTGAGGCATACAGGATCATTCGAAAAAGGCTTTTCTTTTTAAAAGAACTGTGTCTAGACTGCCATTTCACTTTCAAAATAGCATTTTTTGAAAAAACATCGTGATGCGATTATGCAAATGAAGCATGGGAAAGTCAAATCCCCACTTCATTTGCAATTTTGGTATGTCTAATTTACATCCCTCTTTCGAAAGAGGGATGTAGTCTAGACATAGCCTAAGAGTGGAATTTTACTCTGCTCTCAGTAAAGTCAATTGGAGTTTTAACATTGACTTCAAGAGCTGAACTCATTTGAAAATTTCATCAAAAATATTCATTTTGCCTAATAAAGGGGAAAGCTGAAGTACATTTAATATATTTGGGAAGCAGAGTTTTTTTATGTTATGTACAATATGGTTGGCCATCTATAGATTATTTGCACAATATTGCTAAATCTTTTTCTTTTTTTACATCATAACAACAGCAGTGAATTTAGATTTTATTTTAAGAGGTAAATGGACAGTATTGTACTTGGCTGAATTTACCAACTGTATTTCTGACCTGTTTCACCATTTTAGCCCCTGTGATTATATTTAACCAATTGTATCAATTTCTGAAAAGTAGGAGAAAAAGTCAAAACAAAAGCATATAGGAACAAATTGCTGTAGCCCAAATTTTACAAAAGAATTTGCCTTCACAAGTGAGCATCAAGACTGTGAAATAAATTGCTTTTGAATATGTTTGTAACAGATGTCAGCCATTTTGCTTATCACTGAACAAGCCACATTTGAACTAAACAGCTCAGTATCACGTTGAGAGATGTGGTTGCTGATTGAACACAGGTGTAATGGTTGATATACTGTCACATAGTCTGACATTAACCTAAGATCTTTGTTGAAATACTTATTACTGATGGCACAAAATGTAATTGCTAATTTTCTGCCTGAGTGGTTACATATTTTCTCAAAATCTTAAGAGTTATTCATCCTTTTTCCACTGCCCATTTCTCAGAGTTTAAGGCAGATGTGTCATTGGTCCACAGGCCAGTAATTGAACCTGTCACTTGCAATCTACTGACTTCATTCCTCAGAAATGTGACTACTGCTTCATTCACTTTCCTGCTTATTTTTCTCCAGGTATCAAATGTCTAACTTGAACCTAAGCTAACAGATATTCATTGTTTATCTTTACAGATCTCTGGTCACAGAGCAAATAAATCAGGAGCAACCTAGTCTGATTATTACTTTTCATTCACTATGGGAATCTTATTCAAAATGAGCTGGCCATTACAAGTCTAATTTTAATAAATGAATCACTTAGATTGTAGAACTCAGTTCAGAACCAGGTAATAGAAAATACATAAGAAAAGTTTACACAAAATTCAGGCACCCCACTTTTTTTCTGAACACTGGAAAGTGATCACCTACCTAACAGGTAGTTGGGTTTTAATAATTTTGATGGCTAATAACCCAGAAAGATAGCACAAATATAAACATATCTTCTGAGTCGTCTTACAGAGCTACTTTAAATTAATCAGGATCAGACACGCATAGGCTGTTACATGAGTAATCCTATTGAGTTCAATTGGACTACTTGAGTAAAATTAGATACATGCATAAGTGTTTTCACGATTGAGATTAGGTGAGTATAGAGATGAGTAATCTCTCTGAATTCACAGGCATAATTTCTTGCATGATCAAGGCCATAATTCTGATCAAAATGAAGAGAAGTAAGTAGCAATATGCAATTGAAATAACACAGAAAAGCTTTGCTCCCCCTTTTTTTTACATTTGAAAAATTAAATTAATAGAATATGTGGAAAATATGCAAACTCCCCATTTTCTTTAGAGTATTTTATTTCAGTGGGGAAAATGTTGATAGTAACAGAATTTCTGATTCTTATAATGGCTGGGCAATATAGAACATCAGCAGTCCAGAACACTTACTGCATGTAGTGTCTCAAAATTTCTTTTGTAAGTCTGATATTTGGGAGCTGTTTCACTGTCTCCTTGCAAATACATATTCATGGTCCTGTCAAAGGCATCATACCTCTGATGTGTGAGGGTTATTTGATGGGGGAGGCAGGATATGAGAACAAGTCATCTTCCACTCAGAACATCATGAATAGCTGCTGTTATTCAAATTATTATTTTCTCATTCAGATAGGTAAAGAGTGGTTGCTAACACTATGGTAGCTTAACATAGAGTAAGCTTGTACAATGATTTTTTCCCCAGTACAATCAGAAGTGAAAATGATCCAGAGCTCAAACTACATTTCATTTCACTGATTTTTTTTTCTGTATAATTTTATGGTTATAAAAATGCTAGGTCAGCATGTATGCTTTTATCTACACTGATCAAATGGTACTTAGTAGCACATTGAATGTAAGACATACTGTACATAACATAATCACATATCCAAACAGAAAAGAAAACAAAGTTCATATAAAATGTGCTGCTAGGCATTCAAGTATATTTCAACTATTTTAGAAAGTAACATTTTAGATGATATTCTTTAAAAATGCCAGTATGAGATAGTTAATCAAAATGTCATTTTGTTTAAAAAGGATTTCTTATACTGAGTTTCATTGATTTTCAAAAGGGGTTGGGTATCTAATTCCCTGGTTTGGGGGAAGATCCTGAAGTCCACTAGCAAAAACTCCCAGGAAGCTTTTTGATTTGGTCTCACAGGTAGCACAGAAAAGCTGTTTTGCTTATTTCTGCTCTACATTCCCTAAGCACTGGAGCTTTGATCTGCCAAAGCTAAAGCGCAGGGACTTCTTCGGTTGTGTGAGGTGACAGGGGAAATAGAGACCGTTGAGCTGATGTTTTCTTTTCTGAAAATTGGGGATAATTTAGCCATATTTCTTCCCCCTTTCCTATAGCACACAGCAGGTGTGAATATGAGATTCATAGATGTAAGAGATGGAAAGACTTGTTGGGTCATCTTTAAAGCTGTGCATAATATTGTCAATAGAGCTTTCCAGGGGATGAGAATTCCATTTAATGATGACTCTCAAAGCTTTTAAATATGTTTTTAGTTGGCATGGGAATGGAAAGAAAATATTCTCTCTTTCTTCTTTCCCTATCTGTCACCTAAGACAAAGGAACCCCGGGAAGGAGTTTTGACCTGAGAATTTGTATAGCCCTGTTGCTGGGAACATGTGGTAAGGATTTTACCTTGAAGCAAGTCTAGCTTGTTAAGTTTCGTTTCTAGAAAGCATACTATTTTTATTCCCCTTGCAACCATTTCTGACGTTAATGCCTTACATGTGTACTCACTTAAAATATCCCCCTTTGTAGCTAAATAAGCTTGTTATATCTTTAAATCAAAACTAATTGGCTACGTCTAGACTGGCATGATTTTCCGCAAAAAAAAAGCATTTGCGCAAGAGGGCTTTTGCCCGAACGGGAGCAGCATAGTATTGCCGCAAGAACACTGAAAATCTTACATGAGATCGTCAGTGTTCTTGCGGAAATTCAAGTGGCCAGTGTAGACAGCTGGCAAGTTTTTCTGCAAAAGCAAATGCTTTTGCAGAAAAACTTGCCAGTCTAGATGCAGTTATGTTAAACTGAATTGTTTGGTAACTTCAATTAAAATAGCAAACTGTTGTATATTGATCCTGAGCCCTAGTCTATACTAGGGTGTTATTTCAAAGAAACCTTCCCTTATGATGATGTAAGAAGCAGAGTGTCCACACTACCAAGCCCCTTATTTTGAAATAACTACTTGGTTATTTTAAAATCTGTACTCCTGCTTTCCTTGGGGAATAACACTAATTTCAAAATTGTTACTTCAAAATAGCATTGGTGTGGATGCTCCGCTGCTGCTAATTCAAAATAATTGGTCTCCAGAGGCCTCTCACAGCTGCAGTTCTGACCTGTCTGGCCATACCAGGCATCTCCACTGCTCCCCTTCTCTTGTAGAGCTTAAAACTCCAGGAAGTAGGAGAAGGCTGTGTTGCACATTGGAGAGCTGTAAGAGCCATGTGTGAGACAGTGGGAAGCAAAAGAGCCACGAATGACCCCAATGTTTCCTCAGAGCCTCACACGGCTACCAGCACTCCTGCTGCTCCCTCAGCTGCCACTGGCCAGGGATGCAGGAGAGCTCCAGCCTGGACTGGTGCGGAGATCCTGGACCTCACCAAGTTCTGAAGGGAGCAGACCAACCTCCAAAATCTCTGCACCAGGAAAAGGAGTGAAGAGATCTATGGTTGGATCATCACCAGCCTGGCTGACAAAGGCCAAAACCAGACACTCAACCAGGTGGATGAAGATCAAGGGTCTCTGGCAGGCCTACACCAAGGCCAGGGAGCAGGGCTCTGGAGTGGCACTGCAAACCTGCCTCTACTTCAACCAGATGGAGGCCATCCTGGGATGGGGGCTGATCTCCTCCCCACTGCTGTCATGGAGTCTGGCCAGAACGCACCCAGCATCAGCCCCCAGGAGGGCGGGCTTGTGAAGGATGAGGAGGAGACCAGCCAGGTGACCATGCCTGCCACCTAGGACCTGCTCCTCACCCCGAAGCCAGATCCCCCTCCCCTTCCCTGGATGTCTCCCAGGCTGCAGACAAACCCAAGAAAGGCACCTCAGGTGAATTCTATAACTTTCCCTATATACACGTGGGGGCAAGTGACGGGCTGCACACTCCTCTCTTGGCCTACACAGCTTGAGGTCTGCACAAAAGCCTATCAATGTGGGTGCACAAGAAGTGCCAGTCAGGAGCACTCAGGTCCATGATGCACTTACCCAGGAAAACCTCAGTCCTTCTCATGAAGAGGACTGCCTTTTTCCTGCCTCCATGGTTGGACATCACCACTAAGGAGGCTGGGGTCATGGGACCCACCTCAGTGCTACACACAGCAGAGGGTGATGCCTGCACTTAGACAGCATCTGCTCCCAGTCACATGCAGTGATGTGGAGGAGACTGATCCCCTGCATGGGAACCTGCCGGGGGGAGGAAGAGGTGGGAAACCCAGTGGAGCTCTCTCTGGCAATCAGAATCTACTGCTCATGCACACCTCACCAAACACCCCTCCCTCTCTTCAGTGGGCAGGTATGGAAATTCTATCCCTGAGGAATGCTGATAGTGCTGAACCCAACGTGCGTAGGATACAGAAGGAAGCCAAGCCATCCCACTCCCCTCCCTGCTGCAGGCTTCAGGCCTGGGTGATACCTTCCCCTACTGTCCCTAGGCTGTGGGTGTTGCAATGCTCCCCTGGGATGTCTCTGCCCCTGCTGGAAAATGTACACTGTCTAGGCAACATGTTGCCTTGATCGAAAGACATTGCCTCCATATGTACCGATACCTTAGTTGTTGGCTCAGAGATTAGGGCTAGACTTCACATATAGTGTCTCCTGTGATGACTGAAGTGAGCTTGACATGTCTCCCACCTGCTACACCATTTGCATGACTCCGAGGGGTTCACAGGTGGAAAAAAATCTGCAAAGACCTGATGCATGATCAGATGGACAGTCCCTTGTCCAGGGGTTTGAGGAGGAGCACAAGATGTGGGCTGTTGACCAGAAGCAGCACTGAGCTGACCAGGAGCAGAGGAAGGCTGCCTACCTGCCAAGGTCATGTGCTCCTCCTCACCTTGGTGATTGAGCACATGGGCTTGTGCATGGAGTGGACCACCAGCCACTTCCTGGCCTCTCCATAACTTCCCTTCCTAACCCCTCAGAGGCTGTTGGGGCTCCAGAACATGAGGTGGTGGGACCACTAAGGCAGCCGAAGCCTCCCAAAACTTGGATGAAGGTGTCACTCCCAGCTCCATCCCTGAACCTCCCTCCCCTTACCTTCTCTCTTCCCCATTCCAGGTTCTTTCCCGAGTCCTTTCCCTGTTCTATATCCCCCCCAATAAACAATCTTATTGTTTCAAAAAAGAAGGCTTTATTATTTGCTCAGCAGGGGAGGGGGAAGGTGGAAATGAAGGGTAAGGATAGGAGAGGTGGAGGATGAAAGGCACACAGAGGGAATTCAGGGGCCCCTTGTAGAGAGGCACGGGGGTGAGACTCACATCTGGCCTTGGATGAAACTCTCCCTCAAGACCTCCCTGATGAGCACAGTTCCTTGATGTGCTTTTCTCATTGTGCTTGTGTCTGGCTGTTTGAATGTCCTGGCCAGTCGTTCAGACTCCGACCTCCATCCTGGTAGAAAGGTCCTCCCCCTTGTTCTAACAAAGGATGTGGAGCACACAACAAGCTGCCACCACAAAGGGGATGTTGTGTTTACTGAGGTCCAGGAGGGTGAGGAGACTCCTGAACTTCTTCTACAAATGGTCAAATGCATACTCCATCACCATGTGGCACCTGCTTAGCCTGGCATTGAAGTGCTCCTTGGTGGGATCCAGGCTCCCCATGTAGGGCTTCATGAGGGAAGAGAGCAAAGGTAGGCTGCATTACCCAGGATGACGATTGACATGTCCACCTCCCCGACTCTGATGATGTGGTCAGGGAAAAAGTGCCAGTGTGCATCGTTCAGAAGAGACAGGAGTTCTGGAAGATGTGAGCATCATGTGCCTTCCCTGGCCAGCTGATGTTGATGTCAGTGAGGCATCCCTTGTAATCCATGAGGGACTGCAGCACCATAGAGAAGTACCCCTTTCTTTTTATGTAGGTTTGAGGCCCAGTGGTCAGGATGGGGATGTGTGTGTCATCTATGCCCTCCTCTCCCAGTTGAGGAAGCCCATTGTGGCAAAGCCATTGATGATGCTTTCCATGATCCCCAGAGTGGCAATCCTCTATAGCAGCACTTGGTTGATGGCCTTGGCTGCCTGCAGAAGCATGGCCCTTACTGTGGATTTCTCCACCTTGAACTGGTTCCCGACCAAGCAGTAGCTGTCAGGCGTGGTGCTTCTGCACAGGGCTGGCGAGTCTCATATGGGTGTCCTGTCACCTGAGGGTAGGGGCAAGCCACTCACAGAGCTCCAGGAAGGTGGCCTTCTGCATGCAAAAGCTCTGCAACCACTGGTGGCCATCCTATAGCTGCAAGATGATACAGTCCCACCAGTCCAAGCTGGTCTTCCACCACCAGAAGTGGTGTTCCATGGTGTCCAGGAGATTGGGTATGGTCATGCCCAGCAGCAGGAACACCAGGGCCTGGGTGATCACGGCCTGTGATCCAGGCTAGTTTTCATCCTGCTGGAGCAGCATGTGGGAAGTCTGGATGAACTGCACCATGAGGTACAACAAGAGGCTTGTGAGCTTAGCACTGCTATTGTTAATGCAGGATTATTCCTACAGTAAATTTTCATTCCCCACATCATGTATCCAAGCGACACATAATTATTCCCTCCTAAGTCAATATAAATGGTCCTTAACAAATATCTCATTGTTTAAAAGTTGACCAACTTCCTTTCAGCCTCATGTGGGCACTAAATTTGGTTCTAGGATTCAGAATTACTTGTTTAGAACAAACTCACGCGAGTACTGAGATTTTTCCTTCCACAGAAGTCCAATACACCTGTGTGAGTGCATTACAGGCGTCATGTTTAATACTGCTGCAGAAGAATTCTCCTGATACAAGATAAAATTATGGGGTTAACTTTTACTTAGTCACAAGCCTTCTGAATATAAGCAGTGCATTGGTACAATGCCACAATTACATTTTGGGAAATAGTTGTGATTCAGATACACTAACTCCATTTTCTTCATGGGGGGAAAATATGTTTGATGATTCCTACACTTGGTGCAGGACACATTCTTTGGTACACTGTAGAATAAAGACATGGCTCTGATAATTTCCTGCCACTTCTTGCTGTAATGATTGGGGGAGAGTGAGATAAACAAGTGTGATTGCTGCTCTCCCATCCATGTTGTTACCTACAATGTGGTAGCCTCCACAAAGGAGTAAGTGCTTTTAGATCCCCTTGCTCTTGAAAGTCACTGAGTTACTTTCAAAAAATTTAATCTGAAATTCTTCAGTTTCTGTAAACTGTGGATTATGTACCCATTTTGTTTGCAATAACACAAATATGACAGAATGCAAATAATTCATAGGACTGAAAGGGACTTTGAGAGGTCTTCTAGACCAGTTCTCTGATTTATCTTTGCATTTTTTCTAACAATGTACTATTTATTAATCCCTCTATAAAACTCCACTGGAGAAAACTCCAAGGGTAAAGAATCTCTCACAGAAAGAAAACATCTATGTTTCATCTGGGCCTTTTGAGCACCATAGAATCTATTAACTTCAAGTGCTAGTCCCAGAGTTTTGTGAGAAAGCCCAGTTCTTTTATCTGAATATTATCTTTACATGTCATTTGTTGTTAGTAGGTTGGCATCTCATCATACTGGAGACAGTGCTAATTAAGTAGTCATGTCTTAACATTCACATCCTTTATTTAACTGGTAATGATCAGATGGAACAGTAGGCTTCAGCTAGATTAAATGTCTAATAAAAGACTTGTACATACATTGTTGTAACATGAAATGATATTCACCCTTAGAAATTATAATTGGAAACTACATTTTTTTTTAAAGATTTCTCTTCCATCAGGCCAAAGTACTGGCAAAGCAGAAGTTACTTTGTCATCATTCTTGGTTGAAAAAAAATGACCTTGAAAAAGCTGAGCAATATGGTTTCAATGGAAATGTGCTGCTGGTTTTACTTTTATTATTTACATTATCCTGACACAGTACATTAATTAATCTTTCACCTCTGGATATCTAAACTCAAATGCTGGCTTCTTTTGTGGGGAAGAGATTAATTTTCTGGTAATCCCTTGTAGACACGTGTCCACAACGCAAAAACACTTTATGATTGACATTATATACAGACGACTAAGCTCAGACTAGAGTAGCAAGCATGGTGTGTGTCAAAATGGTCAGCAAGGCGGGGAAGCTTGTGCTATGCCTCTCAAATTATTAGGCTTTCGTTTTCACAAGCAGTAAATTTCTACACACCACTAAAAAGAAAAACATTTCAAATTAAAGATGTGAAGATGTAAGTAGACTTAAAATCCAGATCTTATCGGTTCAGAAAGTGTATTGAACTAAGCCTTTTCAAAAGTTAAATATATCATAAAAACATTTCCAGCCTTAGCAAGAAAGTCTGTGCTTGAAATTTTGTAGGGAAGATACCCTAAGTATATTGGTAGGACTTCAGCTATTAGAGATTTTTTTCCAAGCATAAATGCTTTCCATAGCCAATCCTGACTGAACTAGGATTAAGTACCCTACTGTGACATTAAGTCCCTAGGAAGGGAATTGCAATGCACAGCCACATCTACAAAGCCAGTGACAGCTGAGTGCCGTGCTAAGTTGGTCAGGGATGTTCAGGGAAGTATTTCACGGTTCATTAGGAGACCCACAGAGCAATAGCTTGCTTTGGCCAGTGGGCCCTAATTCTGTCCTCTTCGACTTGCACTTTGCACTGCATTATTAATTCATGTGTTAATAATAAACTGCCATGATGAATTCCCTATGTCAAGATATCCAGAACACTTAAGTATATTGCTCCTGCATTTGTTTTCCTGCAGGAAATATTGACTGGGAATAAAATAAGCAAATATTAATTAGGGACAAAAATGATATCTCACTATATTATAGACTGTCACAAATGAATAGTTATTTGTTTAAAAGTAAAAGCTGAGAATACAACCATCCATATTTAAAGTATATGGTCAATCTTTTCAAAATATGTACGTCTAGGCCTACGTTTAATGTTGTTTGATCTTCTAGTTATGGGCGATGAAAGTATGCCTTCTAGTAGATTCTACTAGAACAACACTAATTAAGTTGGGAGCAGGTGTCTAGTGGCGTAGCAGAGACAGGTTTTGAGCCCTTCTTATTTAAGACCTGAGGGTATGTCTACACTACAGCACTAATTCGAACTAACTTAATTCGAATTAGTTAATTCGAACTAAGCTAATTCGAACTAGTGCATCTAGACCTAAAAACTAGTTCAAATTAGTGTTTTGCTAATTCGAACTAGCATGCCCACATTGAGTGGACCCTGAACCCAGGTTAAGGATGGCCGGAAGCAGTGCCGGCAGGGCATCAGATTAGGACTTAGAGCGTGGAGCTGCTGTCTCTGGCTAGCCGAGGGCTGTGCTTAAAGGGACCCGACCCCCACCCCGGACAGACAGTTCTCAGGGGTTCCCCGCTCGCTTGTCTAACTTGATGAGGGACAGCAAAGCAGTCCTGGCTTGGAGTGCCCTGAATGCCCACACTTGGAATATCACAGGACTCGGCCATCAGCCCGGCTGCACTTGCCGCAGGCTGCCATCGGGGGGGGGGGGTCAATCGGGTGGCTGTAGGAGAGCTTCCACCCCGAGGGGCCCGCACAGCCACCCCAGTCCTCCCCATCAGGGGCTCGTACCCCATTCCTCCCTCACCTCCTTCCACTTACCTCTCCCTAGCCCCCCTTGCTGATGTACAAAATAAAGGACACGTGTGTTCAAAAATAGAATCTATCTTTATTGAACAAAACTCGGGGAGACTGGGAAAAGGAGGTGGGAGAGGGAAAGAGAGAGGGTGGGAGAGGGGAGAGCAACTAAAATGATCAGGGGTTTGGGACAGGTCCCATATGAAGAGAGGCTAAAGAGACTGGGACTTCTCAGCTTAGAAAAGAAGAGACTGAGGGGGGAATATGATAGAGGTCTATAAAAGCATGAATTGTGTGGAGAGGGTGCATAAAGAAAAGTTCTTCATTAGTTCCCATAATAGAAGGACTAGAGGACACCAAATGAAATGAATGGGTAGCAGGCTTCAAACTAATAACAGAAAGTTCTTCTTCACAAAGCAAATAGTCAACCTGTGGAACTCCTTACCACAGGAGGCTGTGAAGGCTAGAACTATAACACAGTTTAAAGAGAAGTTAGATAAAGTCATGGAGGTTGAGTCCATGCAGTGCTATTAGCCAGGGGGTAGAAATTGTGTCCCTGGCCTCTGTTTGTGGAAGGCTGGAGATGAATCACACGAGACAAATGGCTTGGTCATTGTTTCATTCCATCCCCTCCAGGGTCCCTAGTGTTGGCCGCTGTCGGTAGACAGGCTACTGTGCTAGACCCAGTACGGCCATTCTAAGCTCAGGGCTCAGAGTCGGGGGTCTCACTGGACCACCCTGATTTTCATGAAAACCTGTTCCTGGGTGGCCAGGCTGGCAGCTATCCTGCCCTAGACGGCCACTTTCCTGTGCCTAGTGCGGAGGTCGTGGATGATGTCCACAATCTCCGCACTAGAACTGGTGGGTGCCCGCCTCTTGCGGACCTGCTAGCCTGGTCCCGGGAAGAGGCGGAGGGCTGGGTGGCAGCGGGTGGCTGGTTCATGCCGTGTCAGGTGCAGGGTCTGCTGGCTGGGTGCTCGCAGGCTTGCACCTGGCACTGGCACTGTAGCCAGACTGTGCCCCTTTAAGGCACGAAGCCGGGAGGGGGGGCAGACGAGTTTCCCTGGTAGTGCCCAGAGTGGCCACCAGGGAAAGCTGGGCAGGGCTAGGCTCCCACTAGTTCGAATTAAGTGGCTACACAGCCCTTTATTTGAACTACTTAATTTGAACTAGGCGTTAGTCTTCGTAGAATGAGGTTTACCTAGTTTGAATTAAGTTTGAACTAACGGAGCGCTAGTGTAGCACCTATCAAAGTTAATTCGAACTAACGTCTGTTAGTTCGAATTAACTTTGTAGTGTAGACATACCCTTATTCCATAAGGCTATGTCTACACTGCCCCCTCTTGCGCAAAAAGCATATGCAAATGAGGCAAAGCATGAAATAGCTATGTGCCTAATTTGCATAATTAATGAGGCTCAGTTTTTGCACAAAATTTCCTCTTGTGCAAGAGCCATTCTTGAAAAAATGTGGAAGAACGGCGTTTGCGCAAGCGGGGGTTTTTGAGCAAAAGCCTCTTGTGCAAAAAGTAGCATTAGTACTCATTAATTATGCAAATGAGGCATGGCAATATTCCATGCTTTGCCTCATTTGCATATTTTTTTGCAGAATAGGGTAGACATAACCTATGAGGAAGAAAACAACATGTGAATAATTGAAACTCACACATGATACTAAATTGGGATACACTGCAAATACCAGAGGAGACAGAAAAAGAACTCATATTGACCTGAATAAATTCAAAACATGGATATGGTGGATAACAAATTAAGCACAAAACGTTGCAGTAAATGGTTAGTACATATCAGCTCCTATTAAACTCAACTTCGGTTGTGGTAGGCATTCCAAAATGTGGATAATCTGAGTAATGTAATAATCAGTATTTGAATAATCTTTGATACAAACTTTGGCATACATACCATGTTCATTAGCAGCACATCACAAGGCAGAGAAGTACAATACTAGATGCTTTTCACATAACTCTTTTTGCATTCAGCTTAGACTCCTCATTACCAGAAAGATATCAATACCTCATAAAAAGTTCAGCAAAGAGCATAACAATTATTGTGGGAATGGAGTGAACTGACTTGTGTGAAAATGTAAGGAGAATAAATATGTATAAATTGGTGAGGTGAATAAGGGGCATAGAGTTCCAAAACATAATAACATTTACAAATATTCAAAGAATGTATTGTAAACACCAGAGGAAGATTGTTAGTCTTGTGAACAGTTAAATAAAAAATATTAACTTGGATAGTGGGAAAAACTTTTTTATGTAATCAGATATATTAGGCTGTGGCAGATTATTTTAATGAAATGGTGGAAGCTCCCAAAACTGTACTGGACAAAACATAGGAAAATATAATTTTGGTTTCTATCCTATTTTATAGGCTGATATCTTAGGGCCTGATTCAAAGATCTTTGACATCATTGGAAGTATCACTCTAGGTTCTAAATGACCAAGCACCTAAAGGGTTTTTTGTTCACAGCAAGTGATCTTCAAGTATTCATACAATTACTTTTAAGGGGAAAATGCTCCAACTCCAAATACCAAAAGGTGAAAAATCGTCCACATTTCACAAAATAGAAGGACAATAGTAGAAAGTCTTAAAAAGTAAAAGCCTTAATATTATAATTGGTGACTAGCTAATGTAGTTGGGTTTAGTGTCAATGAAAAATTATAATGCTGAGCCATTTTGGTTTACACTGGGTATTCAGTTTATCTGTTTTGTAGATAGAACAAGTATAGAACATTTCAACACATCAGACCTGAGAGGCTGATGGTTTCAGGACTTTGCCATTAATATTGGTCTGATTTACTGTAATAGATTATGTGTCTCGTAATCCAAGATGGTCCATAATCTCAGTCCCTTTACTGTTACCACACAAAGGAGATACATGGGGTTTGCAATGGTTATCAATTAGTATAAAAATCACATTGACACATTAGTACAGAAATATGCAGGCAACTGAACATTTGTTTAATGTACAACACAGCAGCAGGGAAAGAGATTATTAAAAAAAACCATGAGAAACTGTCTTTTAGAGTGAAGCATGCTGGCATAAGTAATTTCCATTTTTAGAAATATATATTAATCTTGATGTGTCTTCTTCAAAGCATATTACTTTACATTAGAAAACTGATAAAGTGTTTATTATTTGTTCCTAGATTTCACTGAGGAATTGTTTTTTCATAAGGGTGACATGCAGAAAAGGGAAAATTGTTTGTGTTGAGATGAATGTCTGATGAGTAAGAGAGAAAACTTAAGACACATAAGAGTGAGTTTGTCATTAAATACATAGAAAACTTTAGATAAGAACTAATTTATTAATTTTAATGTGTGGTAACATGATACTGATATATGTTTTTTAATTTTAGATACAAATCAAACCCTACCCAGTTTACTCTCAAAAATTATATTGTTTTCAATAGGACTACAGGTTGGATCTCCCAAAACTAGGACTGGGCTGGTGGCTTGAAGCCCTGTGGTGCTGGGGCTGGGACTGGTGCAGGAACACAGCTGGAGCTAATCAGCTGTTTGTCGGCTCAGCGCAATAGTCTGGACGCGCGGGTGTTGACATCAAAGGTATTTGTCGACCACCCAGGTATGCCTCCTGGGATGAGGTTATACCTGGGTGGTCGACAAATACCTTTGATGTCGACACCCGCGTGTCCAGACTATTGTGCTGAGCCGACAAACAGCTGATTAGCTGTTTGTCGGCTCAGCGCGGCAGCCATGTAAATTTAAATGAAGCGGCAATTATTTAAATCGCCGCTTCATTTTCCTATGTCTGGTAGCCTAATCTACATGCCTCTGGCGACAGAGGCATGTAGTCTAGACGTACGCACAGTATGGGAAGCGACTGTCTAGGAAGGAGTACGGCAGAACGGGATCTAGGGGGTATAGTGGACCACAAGTTGAATATGAGTCAGCAGTGTGATGCTGTTGCAAAAAAAGCAAACATGATTCTGGGATGCATTAACAGGTGTGTTGTGAGCAAGACATGAGAAGTCATTCTTCCGCTCTACTCTGTGCTGGTTAGACCTCAGTTGGAGTATTGTGTCCAGTTCTGGGCACTGCATTTCAAGAAAGATGTGGAGAAATTGGAAAGGATCCAGAGAAGAGCACCAAGAATGATTTATGGTCTAGAGAACATGACCTATGAAGGAAGGCTGAAAGAATTGGGTTTGTTTAGTTTAGAAAAGAGAAGATTGGGGGGATGGAGACATGATAGCCGTTTTCAGGTATCTAAAAGAGTGTCATAAGGAGGAGGGAGAAAACTTGTTCATCTTGGCCTCTGAGGATAGAACAAGAAGCAATGGGCTTAAACTGCAGCAAGGGAGGCTTAGGTTGGACATTAGGAAAAAGTTCCTAACTGTCAGGGTAGTCAAACACTGGAATAAATTGCCCAGGGAGGTTGTGGAATCCCCATCTCTGGAGATATTTAAGAGTAGGTTAAATAAATGTCTATCAGGGATGGTCTAGACAGTACTGGGTCCTGCCATGGGGGCTGGAGACTGGACTCGATGACCTCTCGAGGCCCCTTCCAGTCCTAGTACTCTATTATTCTATTATTATAATAAGGCTCCCATGATACTCTTCAAACAGAGGGGAGAACAAGTTGCATCATGGCCTGTGTGGTCCAGCCAGAGAGCACAGACCCGAGAGGAGAATGAGTGCATGAGGTACATGAACTAAAATCTCATGAGGCATTGTGACAGTTCAGGCAGAAATATATTAGAGTTCAACTGACCAGAAGCAAATGTTTCTAGTCATTTTGTCAAACTAAAATGTTTGAATTTGAGTTCTCTCAATTTAAAACAAAACTCTTTCATTTTTATTTTTTCCAGGAGAATGCTTAAAAAAATAAATTGAAATTTTCCCATGGAAAATATAAGTGTATATAATACTACTTCCAAACCATTTTGATAAAAAACTTCCACCAGCTCTAATAAGTATTTACAGGAATGAATGCAGCATGGAATACACAGTCACAAAAACCAGCATTCCACAGAGAAGCATACTAGCTTCACTGCCTTCCACAGTATCTCTGTCCATAGCCAGAGATTGGTATGGACAGAATTTCAAGTTATGTACACGGAGGATAAATTTAGGGGGAGGGATATGTTTGTCAGATATCTTTTTTTTCTTAACATATAGAAAAGAAAAAGAAAAAGCAACAACAAGAAATGTTTCATTTGGAACATCACTGAAGGTAAAACTTAGTGGTGTTAACTTTATCCTTGATATAGTTGTGCTCCTAGGAGAGGCAGTTTCAAATTAAGTCAGGTTTAAGTCAGTTTTTCATTTTGCAATGAAATGGATAATTGAGCTTGATGCAGTTTAGTGTGTGGATTTCTCACACAAGATTTTAAACACTGAATCTCTCCTTGCTGTTGGTGTGGACATTAAGAAGATCATCATGCATTTTGGAAAAGTAGTATGAGAAACCCTGAAGTCATTACACATAATTTCTGTTTCCTGTATGGAATGTCCTTTTCACTAGTTTGCTTCCACCATCCACGCTAGAAGCCACTGCAGTCATCTGTGATGCCAATAATTTAATTTTGAAATGCCTCAGGATGAAAAGTGATATATACATTTTCACTTTTCTTAGTGAAAATGTTATCATGGTAATCCATGAATATTATCTTTTTCAGAGTGCTCAGTTGTAAAAGTAAAAAATTCCTTTTCTAACTGGCATCCAAACAAACTTAGCCTGAGGTCTGAAAAAATCATGCTGGGTCCTTTTGTCTCACAAATTATCAATAGTAAAATCTCTACAGGACTTCAGTGACACTTGTGCAATACTACATCCAGTAATGAAGTCTCATGGGTGTTATTGATTTGCCCTGTAATTGGCTTTCATTAAACAATCCTGTTGATGATACAAAAGAAAGAGCCGAATTTACGGCTAAGATAGTTGCAGTTCTCTTAGAAGCATTGCTTATACAGTGCTTAGTAAAAGCAAAACCTGTCTCTCTGCAAAGTAAGTAAGCTTAATAATAGTAACATTGCTATCAAACCAATCTTTTCATACCTGGTTTGGTTTGTCACTGACCACTGAAAATCAAGCCAACTCTGAGGACCATATATGCTGTACTATAAAGATATGTCTACACTTCAGTTAAATACCCCACAGGCATCCAGAGTCATCTGATTGGGCTCATGGGGTGGTTTAATTGTGGTGAAGATGTTTGGTCTGGAGCCCAGAATATGGGATGCTCCCACTTCAGCCCTAATCTATGCTTCAATTATACAGCCCCATAGCCTGAGTTAAGCAAGCTGAAGTCAGCTGATACTGGCCAGCCATGAGTGTTTAATTGCAGTGAAGACATATCTTTTGTTACCATGTGTATGGTTCAAAAATATCCATTTGTATTACATTGTACTTCGTGTTAATTGACAGAAAGCAGAGGTAAAGTTACATTTCAAGGTTTGATGCTGCATTTACTAAATGTAAGTGTTTGATTATTAAACTTAAAATTTAGCTTTTAGCTAACCTTTATCTTTTAGCACAAATAAGAGAAAGATTATCAATTGAATTATGGGACTTTCTTTGGTTGAACCATAGATAACTGCATTGAGAGATGCCTCTTTTGCTGTACCTCTTTAAATTAGAATGTTATCTTGAGAGTTAAAAGAGGAGTCTATCATGAAAGCAAATAAGCCAGGTCTCAGTATATTTGGATATGTTTAAACAGCAAAGTTATTTTGAAATAACAGCCCTTATTTCAAAATAACTTTCCTAGTATTTACACAGCCAAACTGCTATTTGAAATACATTCAAAATAGCCGAGCACTTATTTCAAATTTGGTAAACCTCATTCTATGAGGAATAATGCCAAATTTGAAATAGCTATTTCGAAATAAGTGCTGTGTAGACACTTATTTTGAAATAGGGGACCTCCCTCCAGCCTTCCCAGGGTGCCCTGGTGGCCACTTCAACCTCAGCTAAGAACACTCCACTCCTTCCTCCACTCCCCAGAGACCTTAAAGGGGTAGACGCTGGCCACAGTGCCTGTGCCAGCTCCAAGCCTGCCAGCCCAGAGCCAGCAGTCACTGCCCCTCATTCCACGAGGAGTAACGGTAATTCGGACTAGGAAGCCTAGTCCGAACTACCTAGTTCGTGCCGCGTGTAGCCGCGCTGCACGGGGTTCGAACGAGCAGGGATTTAAAAATGGCAGCGCCCAGTTTATGCAAATGAAGCCTGGGAAATTCAAATCCCGGGCTTCATTTGCAAGTGCGGTATGCCTACATTATCCTCCTAGTTCAAACTAGGAGGGTAGTGTAGACATACCCTCTGTTTGTGGTATTTTACCAAGCTAATCCCATGTGACCTCTCTCCCTCTTTAAAAGTTTCTTTTTAACACTCAGACTCTGTGCTTGCGAGTGGGGAAGCATTGCCTCTCAGAGGCGCCCAGGGGTATGTGAATTTGCCAGGCTACTGGGTGGGGGCTTGAGCCAGTTCTGTGTGAGATGGATAAAAAGGGACCCATAGATATTGAATCTAGCCCAGGCTGATGCCAGCGCTACCTGGCAGAAGGATAAAATTTGCATCCAAACTTAGTTGCTTCTGCAACCAACTGCAAGTAGAATATTAAAGACTGTTTAACCCTTTTTGAAAATTTAAGGTGCATTCCATGAATAAACATACATACCTACACTCCAGACCTAGGGACCTATGACATCATTATAATCCACCTAAAACTGTACGCACCTTAAAGCTCAGTTGGTGCCTAAATTTCTACAATTGCTCTTTCCTTAGTTAATCCAGTTAGGTGCCTCCATGCCTACCATGCTGATTTTAATGATCACGTTCCCATTCATTTTTCCTTCCTTCAGAAATGTTGGGGGCCTGGACACCTAATTTGTCTTTGGGAATCTTAGTGGTGTTCCTGTGATTTTCTAGATGCTTAGAAGCTAGGTACTATGATGATCAACATTGTAAAACTGCATTCCCTTTGTGTATCCCACTCCTTGGTCTATGGTATCAAAACCTTCTTAATGCCATAACCAACATATTTTGATACATTTAAGTGCTTCATACAAAGCCCGTAGATAGGTTTGCTCACACCCTGCTACTGGTTTGTATATCTCTCTATGATGTTTCTGGTGTTTCTTGCCAATTAAGTTTGTTAACATCTCCCAAAAAACTCCTGTACCCTTACTAAGCCTAATTAGTGAATTACTGGCAACATCAGCAGAGCTTCAATGGCTTAGGGTAGACATAACCCTTTGCTTGGTGGGTGTTGTATAGGGTTAATCCATTTACTCATACACAATGTTATCAATAATTACCTCACTCAAGCAGATACAAAATAGTATGCTTTTTTGAAAATTACATGTTTAATAGATTTTAATTGTTTAATTGTTTCTCGGGGAATGCAAAATAAAAAAAATATATTTATTTAGGTCAATTATTTTCTTAATTTTTTATGTTTACATCGGAGGATGGTTTTTTTTTTGCCATTAAGGATTATTGGGTAAATCCTCACGGATGCATTTAAAGAATGTGATCATTTGACCCTTATATATTGTCTAAAAGAAAAAGAATGACAACTAAATTAATTTAATTACTGAGTTTCTTGATATACTGTCTAGGAATGACACATAGGAAAGGTTACATAAAGAGAGAGGGAAGAAGAATTTGCTTCTTTGTCAAGGAAATTGATTTGATGTAATTATCATTTCAGGTGTTTTTGTTAATAACTAGGCTAAACATAGATGATGAACTAATTAGTATGTAAGAAAAGTAGGCAAACTAACTTCATTTAATCTAGAAAAAGGTGTGTGTGTGTGTGTCTGTGTGTACAGATTGGACAAGGAGCTGTGAGGTGGAGGGAGGATGACTGGGACCAGTTGGGCAAAGATACTGATGTAAAGAATTAGGTAGCAGGGAGAGTGGTATAGGAAGCCTGGAGAGTATCGGGGATATTTAGATTGGATTGGGAGAGAGATTAGTACTAGGATCCAATAGAGTATGGAAGGGAAAAACAAATCAGAGTTATTGAGATAAGGTAATTGGAACCAGGTGGATACAAGAACTGGTGTGGGAGAGAGAGATTTGGGATTATCTGTGCAAGGGACTGGTATGGAGATACTGGGAATCTGGAGAAGATTGGAATTCAGATAGTCAGCCCAGAGAAAGACTTTGGATGGACAAGGAGACTAAGATGGGGATGGTAAGCCTGAAACGTGGAGAATCGGACTCCCTAAACAAAGCAGACAGACCTGAGACAAAGCTCCCTGGTTGGAGAAATGACATGATTGGAACCTGTTTGGGGAAGCAGTAGAAAATTCTGTGTCCACAACCCGGGTGAGCATTCCTGAGTTTATTGTGCCATTGCAGTCAGCAAATATCTAGAAATCCATAAGTGAAATGTTTGTGTCATTCCCTACTAGTGCTGAATGATGACAATCTACTATTGTTTGTTAAACCTTAATTTGATCCCCTCTTGAATATGACAAGATATTTACATAATTACATTATTTTACTGCTGGACCTCAGTCTCTTTCAGTGCATGCGGGAGAAATCAGGATGATATAGTGTGTAATGATAGAAGATCAGGTGCTGGCTTATGCTAAGTGTGGCTTTCCTGTGTGTTAATCTTGTTGGGTTATTACAATGAGTTTGAATTGTTCAAAAGGCTTGTAGACATTGCATGTATTAATCTTACTTATAATATTTATTGCCCATGTTATAAAATAATGTTTACATATGTGTTCTGTAACTATACAGAAGTTTGCTGAAACTGTAAACCTACACAGTCAAGGGAGAAGCACTGCCCAGTTAATATCTCTTGTGGTATTCTCTCCAACAAAAGAAGACCTATCAACACCAGATACATAATTGTAGAATATAAGTGAACTTTGTTGATCACTTCCTTCATACCCTTGAAAAAAGTATGTGTATAACTCCTCACCCTATTACAGACACTGGGGGAAGGGCAAAAATCCCGGTTAAAGAGAAATTATCACTATACTACATGGAATGTGGAAAGGACAATATTTCTAAGTATTAGTAAGGTTAAATTAGCCTTAAAGAACATACAGAGCTTATATATACAGTGGGTAGAATTAGCTTTTACAATTTAAGATTGCATATTATTTGTATGTGTATGTTTACCTGCTTGAAATCTCATCAATAATTCTCACTTCTTTATTCCTAGTTAACAAATCTTTAGTTAGTTTACTACACGATTGGCTACAAGCACTGTTTTTGGTGAGGAATCTAGGGTGCCCTTGGCTTGAGGCAAGTAACTGATGCTTTAGGTCTGGAAGTAACCTGAATATTTTGATTTTTTTTTTACAGATAAAGGGCCATCTATCACAAAGGCAGGCTTGTCCAAGTGGCAGGATAATCAAGAGTACCCAAAGGAATTCTACATGATTTTATGATAAGGTGTTTAAGAGTTTGTACTTGTTACTTGGATGGTAAGAGAACATATATCCAATTTGGGGTTTTATATCCTGTTTCTTGACAGTATCTCTATCACTGGCCACAGTTGTTACCCCCTTCAGCGCAGCTTGACATAATGAAAAGAAGACTGCTGTCTTTGGGAAGTCACCTTCATTTTTTGCAAAAACAGGAAGGCAAGGGATTGCAGAAAGAGAAGGGAAGATCTCACAGCTAAGGCAGGTGAATTTCAGCTGCCCTGGAGAACTGAATTTTACCGCTGTCTCTACCACAAAGTTCTAATATGATGTTTAGCAAATCATTTAAACCAAACTTTTTGCAAGTGCTAACTAATTGTGTATCCCTCATTTTTCATATGAGATACTTTTCTATCAGAGCTTCAGGACTATAGCATTATTAAAATGCTTTTTTTAGCAAATATTTTATGTAAAAAAAAGTGGAGATTTAGTTTCATGCTGGGAACTGTTCATTGTAGTTTCTTTCTGGAAAATCAGTAATTCCACAAGGAAGTAACAGATGGTGGCCCAGGAAGGCTGAACTACGGAAGAAATTAGAGGGAATAATGAGGATATAGATAGACAATTGTACCTTTCAAACAATTGGGAGGTTTTCTCTTTAATTGGGCATACTGCTGGACAGTGAATGAAGCCTAATTTAAGGAAGATGAATGGCAAATCAAGGCTCAGAAGTCATCTGAACTGAAAGAAAAGCCTAGCCAGAAAAACTCAGAGGCAACATTAGAGGAATAAGTGTGAATGACTATTTGGCTTTATTGCAACAAAGTTCTTTTCTGTTTCTTAAGCAAGTATTTCTGTATCCATACATCCCTTCTGTTCACAACACAATATGTACTCACTGTCCCATTTTCTTTAAAAGGAAAATTTCAAAACTCTTGGGCTGCTTTAGATGCAAATTAACATAAAAATAAGTAATCTGTCTGGCTGAGTATAGATTGAAAATACATTCATGCTTAACAAAAAGCAATTATTAGCTAGCTGAATAGAAATGGAAATTGAATAGAAATTGAAACAGAAAGTGTTAGAGACATTGAAAGGACTATGAACTGATAAAGATAGTTTTATTCATTACTACATTCATTTTCTGAAACAACAACAACATAAGAAGACGACACTGGATAATATCTTTAATAAGGGCAAACTTACAATACGTTATGAAACAGAATTTTCATTAGGTGCTCAAGAAGACTATAAGCAACGAATTCATGCAGCAAGACTGAAAACAAAATAGTGAGCTTTTCACATTTACTTACAGAATGATCATCATTATTTATTCAAAAGAAGTTTATGAACAGGGATTGGATTCTTTCAAGAATTACAACATAGTTAATGCCAGTTTGGGGGGTTGATTTCATAGGAGCTGAACCTAAAGTAGGGAACTTACTTCCCAAAGAGATAAGAATT
Source organism: Pelodiscus sinensis (assembly GCF_052426305.1). Lineage (NCBI taxonomy): Eukaryota > Metazoa > Chordata > Testudines > Trionychidae > Pelodiscus > Pelodiscus sinensis. Next base: position 66,539,353 of record NC_143057.1, read on the forward strand.
AAAAATGTACAACGTTTAGTCACTAGGTGGTGCTGTATGAAGAATACTATTGCACATCTTTAGTGAATGCTGAAGACAATCTTTTTTTTTTTAAACAATAAAGTTGTCATTTAGCCTGTCTATCTCTGTGTGACTAACCTGACATGGTGTCATAAGAAAAACAACAAAAACTGCAAAATTTCATCAAAATACTAAACTTTCATGCCCCAGAGAGCTTCAGATTTGATAGACTATCAGACTGGAGTGATTGGAAGGAACAGTTTGCACAGTTTTGCATCAAAACCAAGTTCCATAAGTAGAGTGATCAAGTGCAGATTAGTTCCCTGGTCTATGCTCCATGTATGGAAGCTGAACACTCTTTAATCCATTAGCGAGTAGAGCCACAAGAACAATTATGCTGTAGTGTAGGCTGTGTTTGATGAGCATTTTATACCTCAGTGTAATGTGCTTTATAAGCCTGTGTGCATTGACCAATATGTCTAAAACCCTGGAGACTCTGGAATCTTTCATAAGAAGCTTGTATGACAGGGTAGAAAATTGTGATTTTGGAGACAACAAGAAACAGGATGTTAGAAACAGAGCCATGATTGGCATTTTGAACAAAGGATGTCAAAGGAACTGCAAGTGGAGATTTAGTCCTTCATACAATAATAGAAATGGCAAAACAAATTATTAAAAATCATCACAGAGACCAGTAGACACCTGAAAGATACCTAGAAAAAGTGACTTTACATGAAGTCACATAATGTTGGGATAGCAGATATGTCACAAGTTCAAAAAGTAAATTGTCAAAGAGGATGTTGGGTACATCCCAGGCAAAATATAACACTTTTCAGCTAGATGCACAAAATGTAGGAAATGTCATATTTCAAGAAGGGATTGCTAGCTATAGGAGCAAAAGGTCATAGATACACAAAATTTGGAGATTTTGCCACTGCTGCACAAAGACATGATGGGAAGTGACATCTAAGACTGAAGAGCCATTTTTTTGGCATCAATCAAATGTAACAACCCAGGGCCAATGCAAAGACTGTTAATTTTAAAATAAGTATAAACAGTTGCATCAGTGAGGACTTACAATCACCTTCAACCCTTCACAGAATTGAAATTAGCAAATTCTGTCCTAACTAGCTTGAGAGGTATTGTGAAAGTCATTGGGCAGTTTTCTACAGAAACAACATCCTGTGGGAGACTAAAGACAGCAGGCTGCAGTAGTTTGATGGAGGGCAGGTATACAGACCATTGGGTGAGCAGGTTCCTGTTTCCTGAACAGATTGACAGAGACTGCTGCCCAGCAATTAAGTCAGGCAGGCACCTGGGACTCATTAAAAGCCAGCCTGCAGTAGCAGGTTAGTGGGATACCTGCAGCCAGTTATGGCCTGCTGGTCCTTTATAAAAAGTTTCCCCTCAGGACTGGAGCGGAGGAGGAAGCACAGAGCAAGGCACACTGAAGTTGACAAGCAGGAGCAGTTTTTCCAAGATGCCAGGGAGAAGGCATCATGGGAGTGGTTAGGAAAGTGGCCCAGGAAGAGGCTGCTATGTGGTGGGGTTAAGGGCAAGAGCCCACTAGTAGCCACTACCTATGGCTCTGGGCCGGAACCTGAAGTAAGTGGATGGGACTGGGTTTCCTCCAACCCTTCCCACACCTGGTGGACTGCCACCAGGGAAAAGGGGACTTTTGGACAAAGGAAGGGTTCCCCCGCCAAGCTAGAGATGAAAATGGCTCATTAAGAGGGGAACCTTCACTTCTGAGAGAAACAAGAAGCAGTGGGAGGGTCACTGGGAGCCTCTGAGGCTTCTTAAAATCTGCCAGCAAGCACAGGACCCACGAAGCACAACCAGAGCTCTGCTACAATACAAAGACAACACATTAATTTTAATGTTTATGTGATTAGAGGATTCAAAGCTGATAATCTTCTCAATCAGAATATGGTTGCCATGATGGGTCTTGTGAGTAAGATGGAAGAACTTGTTGAATATTTGGTGAAATTGGATATCTACAAGGAGATCCAGTAGAAATAATTTCACGACAAAATGCTGAGCCAAATAATATATACACTCCCCACATAATTTCTGTTCTGTTATTTATTAAGTAGAGAGTAAATTAAAGAGAACAGAAAAGAATAGCATTATTGAGTAAATCGCTGAGGCTATGTCTAGACTGCAAGCCTCTTTCGAAAGAGGCTCTTTCGAAAGATACTTTCAAAAGAGCCTCTTTAGAAAGAGAGCGTCTAGACTGCACGCGGAATTTCGAAAAAGCAAGCCGCTTTTTCGAAAGAAAGCACCCAGTGAGTCTGGATGCTCTCTTTCTAAAAAGCCTGTTTGCTTTCAAGAACGCCTTCTTTCGAAAGAGCACTTTCGAAAGAAGGCGTTCTTCCTCGTGGAATTAGGTTTACCACCGTCGAAAGAAAAGCCGCGTTCTTTCGATTTAATTTCGAAAGAACGCGGCTGCAGTCTAGACGCAGGTGAAGTTTTTTTGAAAAAAGGCTACTTTTTTCGAAAAAACCCCTGAGTCTGGACACAGCCTGAGTCAACTGGATGGTAAACCAAATGGCAACTGACGAACTACGAATCTGTGTGGATCTTAGATTTAAAGCAGTGATAAAAGAAAAATATATTCTCCCAACACTGGATGGCTTCCTCCCTCACGTGGCAGGAACCATTGTTTCTTCAAGTTGGAAGTCTTAGTGGTTTCTGGTGAATTCCTTTAGCCAAAGAGAGTGCTAACCTGACAATATTCATTACATAGTCTGGGAGGTTTTGCTTTCAAAGGTTATCTTATAGGATTATACCACCACTCCTGACATTTTTCCAAGAGAGATGGCAGAGCTGCTAAGGAACATAAATGGGGTTGGCATTTGTCTAGATGACATTTCAGTCTATGGGTCATCAACGGAATAATGTGAAAAACCCCAAATGAAGTCCTGAACTTAATCAATGAGTTTGGACTCAAACTAAATAAAGAAAAATGTGTTTTCCACCTGTTCCAGATTGAATGTTGAGGACAAATAATAAACAAAGATGGAATTTGTCCTAGCCTGAGAAAGTTAAAGCAATTAGAGATGCTTTTAGATGCAATTAGAAAAATTGACTGCTCCAACAAATGTATCAGAACTGAGAGCTGTGCTATGCATTGTAAATTACCCTGGTTGATACCTGCAAGATCTTTCTACAGTAACAGACTACTGAATAAACTATTAATATCCATCAGATCATGGCTCTGATGGCCAAATCAGGAGACTGCCTTCACAACCTTAAATAATGTGTATTCTCCCTCTGTGCTTCAGCAAAGGCATCCAGTCTAGGCTGCCAGCTCCTCAACCATCTGCTTTTGAATTTGTCCCTCATGATTGGGTTTTTTATAGGTGGCACAGTTCCCTTCTTACTCTGAGATATCTCAAAACATCAGAATTCATTCAGTTTGAGTTATCTCTGAGGGCTGTATCCATGTAATTGCTCTCAGACATATGTTATCACACAAATCTTTCTAAGCAAGCACATTTATGCTTAAAGTGGAAGCATTACAGAGAAAAAATAAAAACAATGAAAACTTTGCTTAAAGCTCATCAGATGCCACCTAATAGTCTTGTGGGATTCAATAGACCTCTTATGAACACTTCTATAACCAGCAGCACTCAGTGAGTTGTCTGTTCTGAAACCTGGTAATTATGCTTCTGTCAGATCAGATTGAGGAAAAGGATGGAGAACTGCAGCTATTTTACAGAAAAAGAATGCATTGCCCAGATCAGACACTATTGAGACAGACATTGGGGAATGCATCAGAAACTTGCATCATCTTCAGTTTGTTCCAGAGACTGAACAATCAACTTAGCAAACTTTACAGATTGCAGCTGCAGAATGAGAAGACGATACACCTATCCATTCCTGCCTGAGGCTGATGTTGCAAACAAAAGCATGGAGTATAGTGGCAGTGGTGTCATATTGTCAGTTCCAGGATATTAGAGAGACAAGGTGAGTGAGGAAATTGGTCCAACAAAAGATATTACCTCGCCCACATTGTCTCTCCATTGCAAATAAAATGCAGCCTAAGTCAACAGGTTGCAAACTGTTCTGGCCATAGTTGTTTGTTTAAGTATAATTTAGAGATAAGTAAGAGATGAATGCAAGTTGAAGTTTAATTTAGTGTGAAAATAGTCTTATAGGTTTAAAATAAATAATACAAAAAAGCTGGAGATGATGGTTTATTTAGTCACTACATGGTGGTGTAAAAAGAATACTGCCGCACATCTTCCACTCCATCTTGAATGATGGAGACAGCCTACATGCTTTTGGAATAAAGTTGTTATTGCTAGTTTCTATTTTGCCTCTGTATGTATAATGAATATGGTTGCCAACTCTGACTGAAGTTATTCTAGGAGACTTTTCCCCCCAACATAACCTAATCTCATTTTCCTAAAATATCCTATTACAATCTCCAGGAGCAAAATGTAGGACTATGTAGCACTTTAAAGACCAACAAGATGGTTTATTAGATGATGAGCTTTCGTGGGCCAGACCCACTTCCTCAGATCAAATAGTGGAAGAAAATAGTCACAGCCATATATACCAAAGGATACAATTAAAAAAATGAACACATATGAAAAGGACAAATCACATTTCAGAACAGAAGGGCGATGCAAGGGGAGGAGGAAAGGAAGGTAAGTGTCTGTGAGTGAATGATATTAGAGGTGGGGAAAGGTAGATGTCTGTGAGCTAATGATGTTGGAGGTGATAATTGGGGAAGCTATCTTTGTAATGGGTAAGGTAGTTGGGGTCTTTGTTAATCCCCCCTGGAGAGTGTCGAATTTTAGCATGAATGACAGTTCAGAGGATTCCCTTTCAAGTGCAGATGTAAAAGGTCTTTGTAGCAGAATACAGGTAGTTAAGTCGTTGAGACAGTGTCCTTTCTGGTTGAAATGTCAAGAAATTATTTTTTCTTTGTGATCCTGTCTGATATTGGTTTTGTGGGCATTAATCCTTTGGCGAAGTGTCTGAGACGTTTGTCCAATGTACATAGCAGACGGACACTTTCGGCACATGATAGCATAAATTATATTTCTGGATGCGCAGGAATATGTGTTCTTGATCTTATAACTCACTTGGTTAGGTCCAATAATGGTATCGGCAGAATGAATATGTGGACAAAGCTGGCAACGGGGTTTGTTTCAAGGGAAGGTACCAGGGTTGGTATTAGTGTGGTATGTCCTGTGGTTGTTGGTAAGAATCATCTTGAGGTTAGGTGGTTGTCTATAGGAGACTATGGGTCTGTCTCTCAGAGCCTCTTGGAGTATGGTATCCTGTTCCAGTATAGACTGTAGTTTATTGATAATGTGTTGGACAGGTTTAAGTTGGGGGTTGTAGGTGATGACAAGTTCTATTGTTGGTTTTCTTGGGTTTGTCTTGAAGTAGATGGTTTCTAGGTATTTGTCTGGCTCTTTCAATTTGCTTTTTTATTTCTCCGGGTGGGTAGTTGAGATTTATAAATGCTTGGTAGAGATCCTGAAGCTTCTGGTCTCTGACAGTGGGATTAGAGCAGATGCGGTTGTATCCAAGGGCTTAGCTATAGACGATGGATCGTATGGTGTGTTCTGGATGGGAGCTGGAAGCATGTAGGTAACTGTACGAGTCAGTGGGTTTTCTGTAGAGAGTGGTATCTAATTTTCCATTGCTGATTTGTACTGTGGTGTCCAGGAAGTGGACCTCTCATGTAGAATGGTCCAGGCTGAGGTTGATGGTGGGGTGTAGGCTTTTGAAATCTCTGTGGAATATCTCCAGTGCTTCTTGGCCATGCGTCCAGATCATAAAGATGTAATCGATGTAGCGTAAGTAGAGAAGGGGTATCTAGGTCAGCCATAAAGATGTTAGCATACTGTGGGGCCATGCGTGTACCCATGGCTGTGCTGCTGATCTGGAGGTATAAGTTGTTCTCAAACTGGAAATAATTGTGGGTGAGAACAAAGTTACATAGGTCTGCTATCAGGTTGGCAGTGGTGTCCTCTGGCATAGTGTTTTTAATTGCTTGTAATCCGTCTTCATGTGGGATGTTGGTGTATAGAGCTTCTACATCCATGGTGGCAAGGATGGTGTTATAGGGGAGGTTATCGATGTTTTGTAGTTTCCTTAGGAAGTCAGTAGTGTCGCGGAGATAGCTGGGGGTGTTGGTTGTGAAGGGTTTGAGAAGAGAGTCTACACAGCTGTATAGACCAGTAGTGAGCGTGCCTATACCAGAGATGATGGGACGTCTGGGGTGTCCAGGTTTATAGATCTTGGGAAGCAGATAGAACAATCCTGGTCGGGGGTCAGAAGGTGTTTCTGTGTGGATTTGTTCCCGAGTAGCTGTGGGGAGGCTTTTAAGGAGACAGTGTAGTTTCTTTTGGTATTCCGAGGTGGGATCAGAGGAGAGAAGTTTGTAAAATGTGATGTTTGAGAGTTGTCTGGTTGCCTCCTGGTTATAGTCGGCCTTATTCATAATGACCACAGCACCCCCTTTGTCTGCTGGTTTGATTATAATGTCCAGGTTGTTTTTGAGACTTTGGATGGCATGGTGTTCAGCGTGGCTGAGATTGTGTGTCACTTGTTGTCGTTTGTGAATAATGTCAGTCTGTGCGTTGTTGCGGAAGCTTTGTATATAGAAATCCAGATTGTAATTCCGACCATCGGGGGAGTCCATATAGAATTATTTTTCCTTTGGTGTTGATAGGGGGGATCTGGTAGGTCAGATTGATGTTCATTGGTGGTTTGGAAATATTCTTGGAGGCGGAGGCGGCGAAAAAAGCCTCAAGGTCACTACAAAATTGTATCCAGTTTGTGGGGGACGTGGGGCAGAAAGAGAGACCCCGGGACAAGACAGACTCTTCTGCTGGATTGAGTTTGTAGCTGGAGAGGTTAACAATATTATCTGGTGGGTTGAGGTAGTTGCTGTTGTAGCCAGTGGTATGGAGCAGGTTAGAAAGTTTATTGTCTTTTCTTTGTTGTAGGGAATAGAAGTGTGTATAGTAGATTTCTTGTCTGATGGAACAAAAGTCTTGCAAGGTGTCAGTCGGTGTGGATGTTTGTCTTGAGATGAGACGCTCTAAGTTAAAAATGTCATTCTTGATGTTTTTCTATTTCTTGTATAAAATACTTATCAGGTGATTCCTTAATTTCTTGGACTCCAGGACTGCTTTCAATAGTCACCAGAAGATTGTTGCCAATTGTAGGAAACTCCAGGCCAATCCTGATGGGCTGGCAACCCTAGTGATGAATTCTGATTCTTCACAGGGTATTTTAGCCATCTAGGAGAACAAAAATAATAAAAAATTAAATTACTGTGATCTTCCAGAAAACTATAACCTCTGTAGATTTTTTTATATTCATTTCTCTGGTTCCTTATTTTCTGTATGACCTTCAATCTCTATAAACATGAAAATCCTCTAGTTGCAAAATGCAATTGTGCTGAACTGTTCTGTAAAAATGGCATTGTTGTATCCATGTTCATTTTTCTTTCAATGACCTCCAGATCAAATGGACTCAGATTGCAAGTAAAATATAGGTTTTCTTTTTTTGTGTGTTTTCTAATTACAAAACTAGCAAGCTCAACCTCAGATCAGAAGGTCAGGCTACAGTTACAACATCAACTGTAGTATAACCATTTGAATGTAGTTTAACAATTATACAGATGATGCATTAGCCATATAGAACTTTAGCTCACTTTCCTATAGCTGTATTGAACCTTAAATATTTACAAGAAATTAACAGAAGAAGAAATTATTTGCATCACTATCAGATGCTATTCTGAATACAGGTTGCACCTCTCATATCCAGGATTCTCTAGTCTGGCAACAGCTGTGGTCCAGCATGACGAGAGATGTTCCTCGATGAGAGAGACCTGGGGCAGAAGGATCCGTAGCTGGGAAGCTGGTGCAACCCTGTGAGTCTTCTAGGAGTGGGGCTGCCACAGCTTGGGCATAGCGCGATCAGGCCTGTCTGCTACCTGGCAGTAGGGCCGGGACTGCAGCAGCCCAAGAGGGGAAGCCTGGCTGGGCTACATCAGCTTGGGAAGTGGTGGGGCCATAACAGCCCAGACAGCGCTGGCAAGGGCAGTTGCAGTGTGATTGGGGAAGGGGAAGCCAGCTGCAGCAGCCTAGAAGAATCAGTGCAGCCAGAGCCACATGCCACCCAGAAGTGGTGTTAGGGCTTCAGCAGCCCAATCAGGCAATGTGCCATTCTCACGGTGGGGCTAGAGCTGCCTGGCCAGCCGGCAGTGAAGCCAGGGTTGGGGCTAGTCTGCAGACAGCCTAGCTGAGCTGAAGGAGCCAGCAGTGGGGAGGGGCAACGGGCTGAAGGGCTGGTATCAGGGGACCTCCTGTTGTCTAGCAAATTCCCTCTTTAGGGACTGGTCACGTCCCCAGGGTGCCCAAATAGAGAGGTCCAACTTGTGTAAGGTAATATAAGTTGGGTAAAAAATGTCATTTTTACATAGTTACCTTTAAAATCTACCAGGGTGGCTCCAAATTTGGATCCATAGGCCAACATTAACCTGAGGAGCATTTGCTTGTAGTCTGTGCAATGCTGCCTTGTGACATGGAGCCAACTTAACTAGCTTGTTTCTACCTGCTACAATTTTTTAAAGGTGAGCAAAATACACTAAATACTTTCTTATTAATTTTACACTGAGCAGAGGCTTTATTGTCTCAGGGATGCTATTTGACTGCACATACATGAGGAAGGTATCTACAAGGCAGTCTCTGTAAACTTATATTTCATGTTATGAGAATTTTTTGAAACTCTTCGTTTATCAGTGGTATTATTGTGATCATTAGCAACTTAAATGTAAACTAGTGCTTTCTTAAATGTATGCAGAGACCAGAGCCGAGTCCTATTGGCCTAAATAAATAACAATATTTTGGTCACAATAGAATCAACACAGCTATAGTAAAAGGACACACCACTCACAGGTCTAGAAGCCATCTTTATATCATTTTAATCCACTTTGCTTACCATCGACAGAGTAAGCAGCTGAAACTACTATTATGTGGCCCAATTCTTTATGCATTATTCAACCTTGGTTGCACTTTCCGGCACAAGTAATCCCACTGAAGTCAATGTATGGTAAACTTGGAAGTACAATTGCATATATGACCTCCTGAAGTCCATGAAACTACTTACATCAAATGCTATTCAGTGGGAGTAAGTGATGCATAAATAGGATCTCAGATAGGCAGTGTACCACAGGAATGAGGACAGCTTTTTAGGCCCTCTCTGACGTGGCATTTATTTGATGTTTTTCACTGCCAACTGATTTTATGATTTCATCTAGATTAAACTGTTCATCTGAAATGTCTGTGTTTGATTGACCTTTTTGACTGTATATTAATGCAAAGAAAATATTATAGAAGAATTGTTTTTGTTATGAGAATACTGATCATGTGTTTCATTATATAGTTGCCATATAAGCTGAATTTAAAATTCTCTTTGTCCCAGAATCTTATACCATGTTATCTGAATGCCTTCCAGAGGTAAAATGCATAGGGTAGCCAATGGCTGTCAGTCCATTAATTCTCTCTCTCCCCCAAAATACAAGTATTTGCATGCACTGATTGGATTGGATGCTAAAGGCCATCCAATCCAAATGACCTTAACTCCCACCAAACTGAAGTGAAAGGATTTCCGGGAATTTAGCAGATCTTCAACCTCACTTAGGTAGTAAAAAAACTGAAGTCTCTAATTCAGTAAGGGTATGTCTACAATACAGCATTATTTCGAAATATCTTATTTCGAAATAGTTAATTTGAAATAAGTTATTTTGAAATAATGCATCTACACACAAAATGCATTTCGAAATAGCACACAGAATCTCATTTAAGGCCATCTGGAACCAGGTCCGACAGGGCATCAGGTCAGGAGTTATTTTGTTTGGCTGCTGCCTGAAGCTATCTGAGGCCTGTGCTTAAAGGGATCTCCCCTGGACAGCCGGTTCTCAGCTTTCCCTCCTTGCTTCCTGTGACAGACTGGGCCGGGTCTGGGCACAGCTGAGAGCATCTGCTCAGGACGAATTGCTCAGATTTGGGGCTCTTTACAGACCCCAGACTGGAGACCTTCCCAAATATGCCACAAACCAGACCCACAGAACACTTCAGCTGCCTGTCTAGCTAGCCAGAAGCCTCATGAGCAAAACCCCTCCAACATCCCAGCAATATCTGTGCCCCAGATGACCCTGGGCCTCATACACAGGTGAGGTGTTTTAGAACCCAATCTCACCTACCCCAAACAAGTTCTGTCCAGTTCCAAAAAACCAGCCACAGATTCCAGGTCAATTTATCCTCTGGACATTATCCACAAGATCACGCTGAGCCAATCCTTTACAATCTAAAATCTAAAGGTTTATTACTAAGAGAAAGAAAAGCATGAGAGTAAGGTTATTAAAGTATCATACATTACATGCATCGAATCTCCCAGTTCTCGATGCAGGCTCACAGCAGGATGTTATAATTGCTGGCTTAAAAGTCTTTGGTGTACATCCTATTTCAGGACGGGTCCACAATTCTTTCCAGCTCGTGATTTCTTGCGAGGCCGCATCTGGGGTCAGGAGCAGATCTGAAGACAAAATGGAGGCTGACACATGGCATCTTTATACCTCCTTCCTGGTCTCCTCTTGGCTGCAGCAGGTCACCTGGACCAAGGCTTATCCCTGTGTACCCTGCTGGTAGCCCTTAGGTATCAGTCATCATTCTTGAGGTATGTCCTTGGCCTATAGAGGGCTATTGTTCCATGAATACTTGCTCATTAGCATGTCCATAGGCTGAGCATTCTTCGTCTACTGCTCAATCCCATACAGAGAAACTTCCAGTATTAACACAGAATACATATTCATCACTCCATGCACAGACATTATACAGATATATGAATAGCATATACAGAATTAGTAGAAGGCTAGCTTTTGTTTGACACCTTACATGGCCCCTTTTGTACCACTTTTGGGGCACCCCCACCCCATGGGCGCAGCAGTGACCTGGCTGCTTCCCTTAAACTCTGGTAACGTTACATTTCCCTACCTCAATGAGGGACAGCAAATCATTGTGTCTCTGTGTGCTCTTGTTGCCCTCATTTGGGACACCACAGCACCTTGCAACATGGAGCTGGAGCCACCCTGGGCACTCTGATGCTTTTCATGGATACGTTACTGTGAGCCTGGCTGCCCTTTCTGCAGGCTGCCATCCGGGAGGTCCATTGGGGGGCTGTAAGTATCCAGGTGGCTCTGTGGGAGAGCGTCCACCCCTCGGAGCACTAAAAGCCTCCCTGGTCTGCCCCACTGGGGGCTTGTGCCTCATTCCTCCCCCACGTCCTTCCACTCACCCCTCTCTAACCTCCCTTCCTGATGTCAAATAAAATACACATATTTTTCATGAACACACTCTCTTTATTTAAAAAACCTGGGAGGAGGGAATGAAACTTTGGTGAGACTGGGGAAAGGAGGCGGAAGAGGGGAGCATAGAGGGAGGGAGATCTGTGAGGGAAATCTTGGAGGAGGGAGCTGCAAGGGGGAAGCAAGAGGAAGAAGGAGGAGAGGAATCTCAGGGCTCAGGGTTGGGGGGTCTCGCCAGACCAACTTGATTGTCATGCAAATCTGCTCCTGGGTTCACATGTGGCCTTTAGTGGCGAAGCTGGAAGCTCTCCTGCCATAGATAGCCGCATTCCTCCATCTAGTGCAGAGATCATTGATATTGAGGGCATACCCCCCAAACCTGAATAAGATCCATGATCTCCACCTTGGACCAGGAAGGCGCCTGCCTTCTCCGGGCCCTGGCAGGCTTCTGGGAGCTGGTAGACTTCTCCTGGGGAGTGATGGAGGGCTGGCTGCCAATGGCTTGCTGGCTCATGTTTTGGGTCCACTGGGTCAGGGGCAGTGACTGCTGGCTCTGGGCTGGCAGGCTTGGAGATGGCACAGGCACTGTGGCCAGAGTCTGCCCCTTTAAGGGCTCCGGGGAGGGGGGAGGAAGAGGAGTGTTCTTAGTTGAGGCTGGAGTGGCCACCAGGGCACCCTGGGAAGGCTGGAGGCCCCCTATTTTGCCTACACTGCTCTTATTTTGAAATAGCTATTTCAAATTTGGCATTATTCCTCATGGAATGAGGTTTGCCAAATTTGAAATACGCACTCTGCTGTTTTGAATTAATTTCAAAATTGTGGTTTGGCTGTGTAGTTGCTAGTAAAGTTATTTTGAAATAACTTTGCTGTGTAGACATACCCTAAAGTACTTAAGCATATACCTATCTTTAAGCACATGAGAAGCCCCACGGTCAGAAGGAAGAAATATCACTTAAAATCCTTAATTCATATTGTTTGGGCTCGACACTCATCCTGTTTCATTTAATTTTTCTTAAATTTAAATATGTAATTTAACTTTATATATTTTATTGTGGACAGTTAATGGTAGCAGACCAATTGAGCAAGAAAAAAAGTGTCCAGAATAATTTCTACAAAAATGGACTTATTATCTTGAATATATATTATGACCACATAATATGCCCCTTTAAAATTTCACACTTTTGTAAAGCTGTAAAGAAGATGGGTGTGAACAGAAACAGTGTGTATAATTAGAAATATTGCCAAGTGATAAACATAGGTTTTATGTATCTTTGTAGCAATGTATGTGTTTGTGAGTGAGAGCGAGAAAATGAGAGAGAGAACTGCTGCCACTTAAAAGGTATTTCATGAGAAATGAGAATCACTTTGGATAATTACCCATATTTCTCTTTGAGATGCCCCAGAGATTCATTGGTAGGCACTCTCTCATTTTAAGAGAAACATAAAATTGCCAAAGGGCATGTCACCGTGACATACTGTTTCTGCAAAAGCCAACAGCATGGGGTGAGGTTACTACAGCAACAATAGGTATTAAAATACAGCCCCAGTCTACCTGGACATGTGAGATAGTTAAAAAGTTTCATTAAGCTTTTATTAGAATTATGACAACTGTCCCAACCTATTTGCAGTCACTAGCCTACCCAGCAAGTGTTTGACTTCCATCAGACAAGAAATAATGATAGTATTCAAAATGACTAGAGGCTATTATTTCTGCAGAAGCCATGGCAACCAGAGGTGACTACTAACACTGTACTCCAGGAGCACAGCTGCATTATCTCTCAATAACTGAGAAAAAATAAATGTATATTTTATTTTGTCTATATCTGTGCCTTATTTTGAAGATTGGAAAACCAATGTCCAGTAATATTTTGCAGATTTTTCCCAGTGTTTCACAGTTTAAGAAGGAAAACAATAAGATTAAAGCAGTAACTCTAGGATCTAATTCTGCATCATTGAGACAAGCACTCTGCTACCACAGTGATGAGCCGAGTATAAATGCTTAGATTTAGGACTAAAATGAGCTACATGATTTTAACCCTCCTTTATAACATATCCCCCCCAAAAAATCAGTTCCCTTAAAATTCTGTATGTTACATCTCATCCCAGGGTAACTTTTTGATCTCTTGCACCCATCGCCTACCCAGAAATGTTTGGAGAAAAAATCAGAAGGCATTTTAAAAATACAACTTTTTAATATTCTCCATCTTATCTCAGATATAGTGATAGAGATGCAGTCGTGTTAGTCTGGTCTAGCTGAAACAAAAGCTAGGACTATGTATCACTTTAAAGACTAACAAGATGGTTTATTAGGTGACAGGCTTTCGTGAGCCAGACCCACTTCCTCAGATCAATATGTGGAAGAAAATCGGCACAACCATATATACCAAAGTGATACAATCAAAAAAATGAACGCATGTGAAATTGACAAATCAAATTTTAGAACAGAGTGGGGGGGAAGATTAGTGTCTGTGAGGTAATGACATAGGGGTGATAAGAAGGGAAGTTTCTGTGAGGCAATGACATTAGGGGTGATAATTGGGGAAGCTATCTTTGTAATTACCTAATGTCATTACCTCACAGAAACTTCCCCTAGGATTGAATTGGTATACAAAGGGTTAGAAAAGACCCATTCCCAAAGTAAGGAGCTGCTTATGGTAGGATGATGGAAATTCATGCAAACCCAGCAATTATATGCTAACAACATGCCAGAAGTTTGTAGGAGTTACAGCAGTGCTAGAGTCAGCAATAGGCCCGTCATGTTTATAGCAAAGATTCTGTGGTGAAAATGGGATAGGCTTTACTGTTTGCTTAATTTACCAGAATGGGATATCTAAAGTTCCAGAAGACTCATTCTTTCTTGCTCCATTTTGTGTGGTTAGCTCTTTCAATCTTGCTGTCCCTAGCTAAGTGTTAGTTAGATAGTATCTGAGTAACCTTTCCTATTCTCAACTCTACATCCAGAAGTATCACAGAGGTATTGTGTGTGCACAGCCCCTCCCTTATATAATTTTCCAGTGAGACAACTATTGTAGATTTGAATGGAAGAAATTCTGTGGAGGAAAAATTTGGGCGGGTGTGTAACATGTAAATGGACACCTCCTAAGGGCTGGCCTCTCTCATCAGGATACAGTAAAGTTACCTTTAGCTTAACTCAGCTGAGGCTTCAGGACCTTGACTTTGGCTGTAAATGAATTATTAGTCTGAAAGATAGTAGCATTTTACTGCCTGAAAAATGATTATTCCATTATGAAAAGGGCAAATTCTAAACATATTTTGTTTTCTTCTTGTAGCAGTGGCCATTAGAGTTGCTCTACCACACCTTTCACTGTGACTTCTTCAGCAACCCCTTAAGACAATACAATTTACAAAGTAATTGAACAAGTCCAAGAAGAGACCCTGCTTATTAAGTCCTCATGTACAAACTGCATCTCCAGGACCTAACTCAATTTTGGGGGTACCTATCTATTTAATAGTAGCCAAACACAAAGTCTTTTAATACAAGGACCCATGCAGCCTTCACCCAAGTTTCCGCTGAGCACAGCTTCCTTTTTTTCTGAGAGTGAGTCAGTCTGTCAGTCAATATCTCCCTTATTTCTTAGGTAGGGACTTTCCTAGTCTGCCTGCCTACTTAGAGAATTTTCTCCTACTTCTTGCATTTTCCTTTGCTGACTCAGGAGACTCCTGGCTCCTTACAATGCATCTATATATCCAGCTGCAGTTTCCTAAACTTTCCCTACTGCCTGTAACTTCATTCTCCTTTAATGCTGGATCACCTGATTCTATCTAGCTGTGGCTCATCCTGTGATCAGGGCTGGCTTAGCACCAGGCTGTCCAGCCCACAAGACAAATCATTCTTTTACACTCCTGCTAGCATTGGTGGCAATCTTTCATACAGAATGGATAAAGAATGTGCCGTTCAGTCTTCTTTAACAAATTCCAATGGAAATTCAGTGTTTAGAATGTGTGAAGAATATTGCCCTACATTTTGCAGAAATATCTCAGATTGATATCCTTTATAGATATGAAAGGGTTTCTGAGTACAAACACTGCTTACTTCTTATAAAACAAAGATCCAAACATATCAGATAATGTACAAATATTATATTTTAATAGGAATATTGCGTAGCCCAGGCCCTGTTTCTGTAAATACTTTTTAAAATATATCCTTATATAAAGGACATGTGATTAAATGATCACATGTGATTGAATGATGAAAAAATATAATGATATTTAGATTTATAGTATCATAAAAAGATAAAAAGATCTCCATTTCTATGTAGTCTATTGAGTGATATGTTATGAGAAACATTATAACATATTCTTTTAATGTGCATATCTGATTGAATAATACTTATGAAATTACTTATTTATAAAACATAAACAACATGAAAATAAAGAGTTTTATAAGATTTAATTTGCATCATTTAATATGCTAGGTATCATTGGTACTAATTAATATGGAATCTAAAATTCTGTTACTAAATTGCTACAAGACGACCATATTCTGTGTCCTATTACACTATTTCTGTAACACTAAGTCCTTACTGGATTTTATAATGAAGTTGTAATTCTAAATAGTTGATCATATAAATTGCTGGTTTTGGTAGAAAACTATTTGGATGAGATTACCAGCTTTCCCACATCGCACCAGTGTTTTCTTGCATGGTAGGGGATCAGGGATGGTGAAGGAGTCATTAGATTTTTGCATTGTCCAAGGCAAGGAATCTATTCACTGAAATGCAGAGCACAGCTCTGTCTGTGATGTGGCAACTTAATTGTCTTTTGTTTTCATGATGCATATTCTATATACTAGGCAAATTTAGATTATGATGATTCCTTCTTTCTCTTCATTGCCAATCAGTAGCTCATTACAAACATTCTTTCACTCTTCCATCTTCTATTACAGACTTGATTTAATGTGACAACCGAATAACATTTTGTTTGCTACTAGAAAAGACTGAGATTTTGGTATTGTTATGTAAACCCAGAGTACTAGTGTTTAAAATCTACAGGAGTCAGGAAAAGAGGTGCAAATAGACAACTCACTCTTGAATTGAGACCAGCTGTATTGCAGAGTTGAATTTATAGGACTCCTCTTGAGAGTATGTTTCTGTACTACATGTTGAAACTCCCTAATCCAGGCTTCCGTTACCTAGCAACATCCCTAGTCTGGCATCATCCATGCAAGCACTCATGGGGATAAGCCGCTGAGGTGGGGCCAAGAGCATTGCCAAATTAGGGGGTCGCGATGGAGCAACAGGGGCAGTAGAATCACTGAGAAGAATGCAGAGTGCCCGGTCTCTGTGCAGAGTGGGGGGAACAGAGCTTTCTGTCACCAGAGGGAGGGCAGCAACATGGCTGCTGTAGGGGAGTGCAGAGCCTCCCCGGGCCATAGTGAAAGTGCTGGGGAGGAGACCGCAGAACCACTAGGAGGAGCACAGAGCCCCCCGAGTGGCAGTAGAGATGCTGTGCATCTCAGATACAAGCCACCCATATGTTCCAGTCTTGCTTTTGTTGAGTCTTTCTTCCTGATAAAAATCATAGATTTCTCTTTAACTGGATTTTTTTTCTAATTCAATCAAACTGTGAGAGAAACAAAACACCCCTCTCTCACAGATTTCAACTGCAGGGGGAAAGTCCTTGGCTAACTCATACTAGTCTTTAGAACCTTGCAAAACCTCAAACAGCATGACATTCATCAATCTCTGCTCTGAGATGCACTTATATTCAGAAAATTAGTCGAAATAAATGTTTTTATATTTTGGCTGTGGTTGACACAACTAACATATGTTTTTTTTCCTCTTAGGGCCATACTGTAATTCTTAACTAAGGCCACAAATCAAATGAGCCTCTTGGTCATCTCTAAACACCAAACAGTATAATGGCTCAGTTAAGAAAACTGCACAATTTACTGCAATCATAACAAAATGGCAACTCTTTTGCTCAAAAGGTCCCCAAAATTAGGGAGCATGGAAAGCTCAATAATCATCACAATGAAGGAGGGGCTGTTTTGTCTAGGTCAAACTAAAGCTATTTCTGAAAAAAAAAATCAATATTGCAGTCATAACAGCACCATATACTTTCCATAATGTACATATTCAGCTTCCACTGCTGTGATAAGGAAATGACAGGAGATATACAGAAGAAAAGAGAAAGCTATGACCCCTAACGAAAACCTTGAGTGTTTCATCAGCAGTATCACAATTGCTGGACTCACCCTGCAAATGTCAGTACTTCCATTCTACATGCCGGTTTTTTTTCTTATTTTATTTTTAGGGCTTGCAACTTGGCCATAACATTTTACCGGGAGCTGAAACTTAGCTTGCTGTGTACAAAAGTGATGTTTGGTGTTTTATAAATTTTACTCTTTAAAAAACACTTAAGAATTCTATAAATATTTGCATGCGTAATATTTTGTTTATTTTTTATACTCATGCAAATATTTTTAGAATTCTTAAGTGTTTTTTAAAGAGTAAAATATTGCCTGTAGTTAATCTGTGATGGGAGCTAGTGCATTTTGGGTTATTTTAAAGGGAAAAACAAATACGTTGATGTTAAATATGTATTCTTAATACAATGGATTTAGTGGTAGTATATATCACTTCTATGACCAAAATAAAGAAGTCATTATGGTCTACCAAGTTCGGTATTCACATTTTCTGAAAAGTTAACATTGTTATTGATTTTTTAAATAATAATTCTTGAATTTAAAATACAGCTGATCAGGCATATAATGGGTTTCAAAAATGCATGCATATTATACTAGATAGTTACCTGACACAATACAGTAGTTCATTTGATATGGTCTTCCGAGTGTGACTACAAATTATTAACATCAATAATTTATATGCCATGTACTAAATACATATCTATTTTAGACCATTCAAAGTTATTCTAGGTCTTTTATTTTACATATATTTACAAAGTACATCCAAAGAGCATTGTTACAAGGTTCCATAGCATTAATGTTTATCAGTGCAACATATAACTGATTCAAAAGACAGAAAAAGCTCCCAGATTTTCCTCTGAATTAGTTTTTAAAGAAAGTTCAAAATGATTTTGTGTCTGATTGAGTTTAAGATGGGAAGATATAAACAGTTAGCCCAGCAGAGATGGCATATGTTGGGGACATAGAGATATACACAGGAGGGAGAGCTATGATAGTGACCACAGCAAGAGGAAAGAGGATGGTAATGCCTTTCCACTTAACATGTGTAATCATTATAAAGGAAAATTCATACAGCAAATGTGTTAAATCTACTATTTATTTGAGAGAGTTTGTGTGTGTGTCTGACTGTGGCTATGTCTAGATTACATTCCTCTGTTGAAAGAAGAATGTAAATGAAGCAAATCGAAAGTGCAAATGAAGGCCGGATTTAAATATCCCGTGCTTCATTCGCATATTTGCGTCCGAAATACTCCTTATTTTTTCAGGAGTATGGGTTCTTTTGAAAAAGGTGTTTTTTTCAAAAGAGCCCTGATTAGACTAAGCTTTCACTTTCGAAAAACCCTTTTTCGAAAAGCACTTGGATGTGAATATGCAAATGAAGGGCAGGATATTTAAATCCGCGCTTCATTTTCACTTTCAATTTGCTTCATTTACATTCCTCTTTTGACAGAGGAATGTAGTTTAGATATGCCCTGTGTGTGTGTGTGTCCGTCCATCTATCTGTGAGCCTGTTTGCTCAAGAGGTCCTCCTAAACAGTAGGAGCTAGGACAACCAAATTTGGTATGCAGCTGCCTCTTACCATAACTTAAAGGAAGGTTAGAGTTTGGTTGTGCCAAGAGAATGACATGTGCATGGAATGTGATTGTTTCTCATCACACAGAAAGGGAGGGCTGTGATCGCAGGAACAGTTATACTGTAGAATGATCACCAGGGAGCAGCAAGCACCCCAGCCTCAGGGAGCAGCTTCCAGCTGTGACTCCCCCTGCCTTGAAAACCCTCACCCAACTATTGATTACCTGCATCCCTCTCAAACCCCAACCTTGAATCCTGCATCCCTCACCCTCTGCCCTGAACAACCCAAGTAACCCCAGGTAAATCTTTTAGTAGGGTTATAAAAGAAAAAAATAAGGGGGAGAAAGATGGTTGTAAAATTTCTCCTCTTTGGTTTTTCCATTACTGGATTTTCTTTTTATTGTGTGTGATTAGGATTGTGGTTTTCAAGGAACCCTGGGTATGTCTACACTACCCTGCTAGTTCGAACTAGCGGGGTAATGTAGGCATACTGCACTTGCAAATGAAGCCAGGGATTTGAATTTCCCGGGCTTCATTTGCATAAGCGGGGAGCTGCCATTTTTAAAACCCCGCTGGTTCGAACCCCGTGCAGGGCGGCTACACGGGGCTCGAACTAGGTAGTTTGAGCTAGGCTTCCTATTCCGAACTACCGGTACACCTCGTGGGAGCCTAGTCCGAACTACCTAGTTCGAGCCCCGTGTAGCCGCGCTGCACGGGGTTCAAACCAGCGGGGTTTTAAAAATGGCGGCTCCCTGCTTATGCAAATGAAGCCCGGGAAATTCAAATCCCAGGCTTCATTTGCAAGTGTGGTATGCCTACATTCCCTCCTAGTTCGAACTAGGAGGGTAGTGTAGACATACCCCCTAAGGGTATGTCTACAATACAATACAACACTTACAGCTGACCCAAGTCAAGGTGTTCTGGCTCTTGGGGTTTGGATGATGCTTATCCAGTGTTATTTGGGCTCCTCACTCCCTTAGGTAATATTTATAGTGCAATAAAGCACTTGTGGCTAACCCTGGTCAGCTAGGTTGGGCTTTTGGAACTTGAGACTTGGGCTGGAGGATTTTAAAATTGATGTGTAGACCTTTGACTTGGACTGGAGCCTTGACTCTGAGACCCCACAAGGAACCTAGAGATGAAGCTCTAGCAGGGTTTCCCAACCTATGGGTTGGGACCCAAATATGGGTCGCTATTACATTTCAAAAGGGTCGCCAAGTGTCTCCCCAGGTGGCTCTGACTCCCTTCCTCCCCCTGCTTTTTAATTGCCTTGGGTCACCAAGTCTTCCTGAATTGTCAAAATGGGTCCCCATCTGGAAAAGGTTGGGAACCGTTGTGAATTTAGCCCAAGCCTGAATGTCTACACTGCAAATGTATCACCCTGCCTCTACAAAATTGCTACAAAATGAAAGATGTTAACATTAGTATACAACATATTTAACTAACTCATCAGAATGAAAGGTCTTGACTAGTAATCTATATGAGGAGACTCTAGGATTGTCACTTTGTGTGCCACTCAGAAGCCTAGAATATCAATAAAAGAGTCATGTAGACTCTGAAGACGTGGGTCTGCCCCACAAAAGCTCATCATCTAATAAACTATCTTGTTAGTCTTTCAAGTGCTACATGACTGCTTTTCTTGTTTTACTAACTTTTTTTATCAGACTAACACGGCTACCTCTCTGTTACTTTTCTTTATACAAACAATGTGAAACAAGGGAATGAGCTACAAATATGGCTGAGGGCCCTTTTGTTCTGAACCTTATCAGAATGAAATGTTGATGGTCTTCATGGTTTGTTGTTATCCAATTTTTAAGAACTCAGGGTATGTCTACACTACCACCCTAGTTCGAACTAGGGTGGTAATGTAGGCAACCGGAGTTGCAAATGAAGCCCGGGATTTGAATTTCCCAGGCTTCATTTGCATATTGCCGGGTGCCGCCATTTTTAAATGTCCGCTAGTGTGGACTCCGTGCCCGGCGGCTACACATGGCACGGACTAGGTAGTTCAGATTAGGCTTCCTATTCCTGGAACGAGGAGTAATGGTAGTTTGGAATAGGAAGCCTAATCCGAACTACCTAGTCCATGCCGCGTGTAGCCGCAGGGCACGGAGTCCGCACTAGCGGACATTTAAAAATGGCGGCGCCCGGCAATATGCAAATGAAGCCCAGGAAATTCAAATCCCGGGCTTCATTTGCAACTCCGGTTGCCTACATTACCACCCTAGTTCGAACTAGGGTGGTAGTGTAGACATACCCTCAGTCAGTTTGCCATTACAAATTATATCTGTGTGGTGCACTGCTACAGTAAGGCATGCATTTACACCATGCCAAATGTCTTAGGTCATGGCAATTTCTGAAGTAACATAACCAATCACCATTGTTGCTCTACACCTAATTTGCATTCAACAATTTCATTGGGAGTGTGATGGGGATGGCAGAGATTGTATATTATTTAGCCCAACTGCCACCCACACAAATCAATACAAATCTCCTCACATATCCTCCTTCCACAAAGAAAAATCAACACAATCACCCACACAACACAATACAATAACCCCAGACCACATAGCCTCATAATTCTCCCTTATTTGCTACTCACACAAATCTCCAACCACAACCCCCAGACTCAAATATACATAACCAACATAAATGCCAACACAAATGCATGTAGCCTTCCATTGCAGTAAACCCTCTCATAAATCAACACAAATCTCCCAGATCAACCCCACTTCCATAAATCAACACAGCCACCCACATGACAGAATCAGCACATACAACTGTCACTCTGAGGCCTAAGATGTTGAGTGTCTGTGAAGTGACAAGAAATGTTAGAAATATTGGCATGAGCGTTTCTTTTTCAGAATATCACCAAGTTCAATCGTTGCTCGCATTCACAGTGTGTTACTGTACAATTTTTAAATTCTCAGCCATTTTTTACTTTATGTATGACTTACAAATTATACCCATGGAATGGCACAAGCTTTCAACTGCTGGTTATAATGATAGTATCTAGTTCTTACAGAGCACTTAATTTCAAAGTTTTAGATTTTTAGCTAACTGATATTCTTTTAACACTCTGAAATTGCAGCTTTTTTAAAAATTAAAACAAAAATAAATACACTAAAAATTTAAAATTTATTAGGTCAGCACAGCAAGCAATTAAATCTAGAACATTGATATGATGTTCCATCTTTATCTCACTTCGCAGAGCTTTCCACTTCCCTCCTCTTGACATGTGTTTGCTATGCAAAGTGATTCTCACCTTCAAATTGCTTTGCTTTCTCTTGTGTGTGTCTTAGATGCACATTATCTAGAGTTGGCTAAAATATTTCAAGTAAATTTTTTTCTACTGAAAATTGAGGTTTTACTATAAAAAATGTTTCATGAGATTAAGTTCTTTAATAATATTTTGTGATTTTTTAATGGACATTTCTAAAATAAATGAAGTTTTTTGTTTCACAGATTCCCAAATTCAAAATTGTTACGAGAAAAAGAAACGTATTTTCAGCAAACTCCATTATTCTTCAAACATAATATTGTGTTTTTTCCTTGGTTTTCCTGGTTTGTTTCTAATTTTCATATCTTTCAAATGCAAGGTTTTTGTTTTCATTTAGGGTGAGATTTTTAATGTTGTCTAATGCCCTTCAATGTCTACCTATTCAAATTCATGAAAATTAGGTGTCCAAGTCCAGAGGTGTTTTTGAAAACCTACACCCTGATATATTATTTTGTACTGAGTTGTGTAAATATTTAACAAAAGTGATCTACAGACAAGGAACTAAATTAACAAGAATAAACATCCTTAATATCTACAAATATTTGCCCTGCTATGCTCAGAAGTGCCCTGTTCTTCAGAAAAACACTTCACAAACTTTGGATGTTAGACACCAACACTTGACTCCTTATTTTGTAGTGGCAATGTCTTCAGCATGCCAAGTAACTTGTTCAGATAAAACACAACCATCAGTTTTACCAAGTGGCCAAGATAAAAAACAGAAGGTTTTTAAATCCTGATTCAGAGAAGCTTCCAAGTTTAGGATGCTTTGATAATCAGAATGCTAAGATTCTCAAAAATACAATGAAAGCTTTTATTGGGCTACATCTATACTATGGAGCTATTTTGGGATACCAGCAGTATCTGATAATAGCTATTTCGTGTCTTTAAGCAGCCCATTATTTCAAAATAGATTTTAAAATAATGGGCATACTATTCTGGTGTCCCTGTAACCTTCGTTCCACGGGGGTTAAGGGATGTTTCAAAATAGCACTTAATTTCAAAATTTGGTGCTGTGTAGACAGTGCCAAATTTCAAATTTCAAAATACCTCAAAATAAGCTATGCAATTTGCATAACACAAATTAGTAAGTTTTGTAGTGTAAACTCACCATTGGTGACAGAGACCATTTTAGAAATCTCCGTGTGTACGTTGTTATGAACTGGGTGAAACCTTGTTACGTGTTCACTTAAAAACCCATTGACATCGATAGGTGTGAATTCACCCCTCAATTAATATAACAGTGAAAATAAGCACCCATCTGAAATAAAAAGAATGTGTGAACTTGTACAGGAGCTTTTGGTTAAATTGTGTGTGTAGGTGGATGTGAGGATTTGTGCCAGAGAAAGATAGAGAGAGCATAAAATAAGAACACACAGAGAGTGAGGTAAATGCAGAAAAAAAGAAAGCCAAGAGAAGCTTACAAGTATAATATGACCCTTGAAAAAACTAGAGTATTTTGGGATCTGGTGTTATCTAAAGAGACTTGGAGGCAGTAAACTAATAAACTGCTCCTTTCAATCTTCGTTCCTTGTGTATTCAGAGAAACAGGACTTTATGGATTCCTTATGAGTAAGCAAGAGTGCATGCAAAGGAAGTCCAGATTCCATTGATTTCTGCTTCCAAGTTGTACACCTCCAGGTGCCCCAAACTTTAGCTAGCCATTCAGGTTTAAAATGGGCAAAAATAGGTTGATTTGTGGGTCAATAAATCAATGCTTAACATATAGACAGCTTCCCTGTTTTTCAAGTGAACAATGTATAAAAAGAAACAAAAAGCTAAGTTTCTTAACAGAAAAGCCTTATGAATTGTAGGTATAGGGATTTTTTTGTTGGGTGTGGTGATTTTTTTTTTTTTTTACTACCTTTAGGTTTAATTCAAACTGTGAACCATCAAGAGATACCCAGGTATTCCAGTTCAGAAATACAGCAATGTTTCTTGTGACTTGAATCTATGTTTTCACTCTCCTTCTTTTTAATAATGTTTTTCATGATTAGATTGAGTATTCCTGTGCTTCGCAGGCAAAGTCCTTCACTGAATCCTATCTCATACATTAGTCCTGTTAATTGATTCTCTAATGTGAATAGTGTGTCCAGAGAGAAATTAGAAAAATTACTCCTTTTGTGGATCTATTATCCAGCTATCATTATTGGGAATGTTGTTCATGCCATTATGCATATGATGTCTTCACTTCATCATGTAGAGCTTTTTGGTATTAGCTCACTAAATGCTAGTGGACCAAAATATATAGCTGGTGTAATGAATAGAAGTTGAATGACTTCAGGGGACTTGTATTACAAACATTATCACTGCATTTGACCTTTTATCATGTCCTTCATTTTTATAAAGCTTTTTAACAAGAAGTGTCCAGATCTGTGACAAAATGAAGTTATAGTTCTTCCTGTAGCTTTTTTAAGGTTTAGAGAATGATTTACAGTATAGCATATTATATTCACAAACACACATCCTGAATCCTCAAACAGTTCTTCTGTAAGCAGCATTTTATCTTCACTGGCATGAAATACAGGAATGTTAACTCCACCTTCTTCTGAACATAGAAGTACATGAATTAGGAGAATTCTCAAAGCAACACATGACTAATTTCTGGTGGCTTATTCACCATTTACCATTCCCCAAGCACCATTCAGTAGAACATTTGGAACCTGGAATCATTTGAAATGGATTGAAGCTCAATTATTTTTTCCCAAACATGTTTCAGAGGAAGGAAGAATGGGGATGATTATCATTCTTTGTCATAGTCATAATATCTTGTCATCTTTGCCAAGTAGACTTAATGACATTGCAGCATTTACAGAGCTTATAGTGGACTCTGATATGATGCAATTTCATCTACTGAACAATGAATGCAATTCCAGCTACCTTGTAAAGTGAACCTATGGTCATAGAATGACATTTTCTGTGGTATCAAAATGAATTTATTATCAAACACCAGTGTGATGGATGTAGTAGAAGACCCTAACTAGAGTAGACTGTTCATCCCTTCTTCCTGTGATTACACTGGACCGGATTGCAGTTGGCCCCTCTTACGAAAAATAAGGACCTAAGATGTTGTCTGTTTTAATAAGCCATGCACTCTCATCTTTGCAAATGAATGCTTGAGGCCATGTCTACACTAGAAAACTCTTTGAAAATTACTAAATTTGATTTAAGAACTCACGATTTAACAAATTTGAACTAAAGTGTCCTTACTACAGGGAAGCATCAAAATTAGTCTGAGGCAGGCTCCGTTAATATGGACATGGTACCTCAGACTTAGAGCCTCAGGAAACACTCTGGGGAGCTGTGGGAGGCTTCCCAGAGTTGAATAAGTTTGAATTAGTGGCACCAGAGCATCTAAACTAACTATTTAAAAATTGCTGTTTTGGAATTAGCATTACTCCTTGTAAAAAGAAGGAACACAGAGTTTGAATTCCATGGACCATTATTTTGAAATAACAGGCTTGGTAGTGTGGATGCACCGATTATAAATTTGAACTTGGGGGAGGGATATTTTGGAATAAGGTGTTAGTGTAGATCAGGGCCTAGATACCTCAAGGGGACATGGAAGACACGGGATAATGGTTCTACTCTTTTGTATGCAAACTACAGAGTTGGTAGTCCATCAAAGAAAAAAAGATCTTGCACCCCTTTAGGCATGTAGCAGCAGGAGTCACTTTCCCTGTGTTCAAGTTCCAGGAAAACTGTTTCTTGGGGCAGTGGGGTTCTGGTGCTCAGTGCTTAAAATCTCACAGTCTCCACTTGTAGTTGCCTTTATCTGTTGTTTAAAAGCGCTTCTTCCAGTTTTTGTTATTTTTCCTTCTTGTCATATTTTTTAATTCTATGTTTCTACATGAATTTCCTAAACTGGAAACCTTGAAATTAAAGAACACGTCATAAATCTAATGCTGATTCATGCCTGGATCATGTGTAGCATATACAGTGTGATCATGGGGTCTCTAAATATGTTGATATTACTGGTCATGTATTATCATCACACATAGTATGTGCTTTTTTTTGTCCTTCGTAAAAAAAGTAGTTTCTTATTTATTTTAAGGTTTGATACTGATCTTTCTCATGCAAGGATCAAGTCAATATATCAAGGTTTGAAAATCTGACTCTCCATTGCTATTATTGCTATTGTTTGTCTTCATGCTGATTCTTTGTGACCACCTTCTGTATAACAGTTGCTTGGAAATACTACAATATATGAAGCATAAAACAGTGTTTCTGTTTATACATTTATTATTTCAGCCTTTCATAAATCTTTGGACATCCTTTTTACTTTTGAAAACACAGTGTGGCAGATTAAATTGTGTATCGATTGCAATGCATATTTGTATTGTGTGTATTCAACCTTGTAGTTCTGTCTGGGTACAAGCATGGTGTGTTTACACTCCATATTTGTAATGGTGGAGCATTAAAATTGCTATGTGTTTCCTGCGAATGGAGTGCTGTTGTTGAAATAATCAGGATAAGTAATACATAGCAACTGGAGCTTGTCTTGACATCTTCTGACAGTTGAGAATGTATATTCATTTCCTCTAAGCATTTTAAGAATTCTGTCAGGGGTTGTATTCCCCCTTTTGGGGTGCTCTGTTAATTGCTTAGGCAGATCTTTCATAGTTTCTTTCTATTCTCTGTGTTTTCTAAACAAAAAAAGGAAAAAAGCTTCCAACAAATGAAATGTTGATTTTCTTTTTTGTCAATATGCCTTGCCAACATGCTGTATTGTTGTAACACTTGATTATAGTCATTCTAAGGGGAGGTTAAGGTAGGTTAAGGAGAGAAAAGAAGTCTAAATTTGAAAAAGTGAATGATGTTGATAGCTTTGAAGAGTGACTTACATCAACCTCAAGGCTATCTCGCCTTGAGAGGCTTGTCAATGAAAAGCTGACTTCATTGTGTCTTTGTTTACTTATCAAGAGTTATTAGTTCACCACTGTGCAGTTCTCCTTCACTCATTTATAGGATTTGTAGGTACACAGTAAGGCAAATTAGTCCCTGGTGTAACTGAACTGATTGCTTTACTTATACCAATGATGAATGAAACCCAATGTGTTCACTATTTTCTATTTAAGCTGGGCAAAAAATTAAAAATAAAAAGATCTGATCCGAATTATTTTGGAAATTTTTAAAAAATCACATCAAGAAAACTCTTCTGAGCAAAAGGTTTAACAGCCTCATTTCATTCTGTTTCTGAGAGAGTGAAAGTTGAGGTATGGCACAAGAATCATAGAATCATAGGACTGGAAGGGACCTCGAGAGGTCATCGAGTCAAGCCCCCCGCCCTCAGGACCAAGCTCCATCTACACCATCCCTGACAGATGTCTATCTAACCTGTCCTTAAATATCTCCAGAGAGGGAGATTCCACCACCTCCCTTGGCAATTTATTCCAATATTTGACCACCCTGACAGTTAGGAATTTTTTCCTAATGTCCAATCTAAACCTCCCCTGCTGCACTTTAAGCCCATTACTCCTTGTCCTGTCCTCAGAAACCAAGAGGAACAAATTTTCTCCTTCCTCCTTGTGACACCCTTTTAGATATTTGAAAACCGCTATCATGTCCACCCTTAATCTTCTTTTTTCCAAACTAAACAAGCCCAGTTCATGAAGCCTGCCTTCATAGGTCATGTTCTCTAGACCTTTAATCATTCTTGTCGCTCTTCTCTGTACCCTTTCCAATTTCTCCACATCTTTCTTGAAATGTGGCGCCCAGAACTGGACACAATACTCCAACTGAGGCCTAACTAGTGCAGAGTAGAGTGGCAGGATGACTTCACGAGTTTTGCTTACAACACACCTGTTGATACAACCTAGAATCATATTTGCTTTTTTTGCAACAGCATCACACTGTTGACTCATATTCAACTTGTGGTCCACTATGACCCCTAGATCCCTTTCCGCCATGCTCCTTCATAGACAGTCGCTTCCCATCTTGTATGTATGGAACTGATTGTTCCTTCCTAAGTGGAGCACTTTGGATTTCTCTTTATTAAACTTCATCCTGTTTACCTCTGACCATTTCTCTAACTTGCTAAGGTCATTTTGAATTATGTCCTTATCCTCCAAAGAAGTTGCAACGCCACCCAGTTTGGTATCATCTGCAAGCTTAATAAGCGTACTCTCTGTCCCAATATCTACATCATTGATGAAGATATTGAACAGTACGGGTCCCAAAACAGACCCTTGCGGAACTCCACTTGTTATCCCTTTCCAGAAAGATTTAGCACTGTTAACAACAACTCTCTGACTATGGTTATCCAGCCAATTATGCACCCACCTTATCGTGGCTCTATCTAAGTTAGATTTGCCTAGTTTATCAATAAGAATATCATGCGAGACCGTATCAAATGCCTTACTAAAGTCTAGGTATATGACATCCACCGCTTCTCCCTTATCCACAAGGCTCGTTATCCTATCAAAGAAAGCTATCAGATTAGTTTGGCATGACTTGTTCTTCACAAACCCATGCTGGCTATTCCCTATCACTTTATTACCTTCCAAGTGTTTGCATATGATTTCCTTAATTACCTGCTTCATTATCTTCCCTGGGACAGATGTTAAACTGACCGGTCTGTAGTTTCCTGGGTCGTTCTTATTCCCCTTTTTATAGATGGGCACAATATTTGCCCTTTTCCAGTCTTCTGGAATCTCCCCTGTCTTCCATGATTTTTCAAAGATCATAGCTAAAGGCTCAGATACCTCCTCTATCAGCTCCTTGAGTATCCTGGGATGCATTTCATCAGGACCCGGTGACTTGCTGACATCTAACTTTCCTAAGTGATTTTTAACTTGTTCTTTGTGTATCCTATCTTCTAAACTTACCCTCTCTCTGCTTGTATTCACTACGTTAGGCACACCTCCAGACTTCTCAGTGAAGACCGAAACAAAGAAGTCATTGAGCAAGTTTCCGCCATTTCCAAGTTTCCTGTTACTGCTTCTCCCTCCTCACTGAGCAGTGGGCTTACCCTGTCCTTGGTCTTCCTTTTGCTTCTAATGTATTTATAAAAGGTCTTCTTGTTTCCCTCTATGCCTGTAGCTAGTTTGATCTCATTTTGTGCCTTTGCCTTTCTAATCTTGCCCCTGCATTCCCGTGTTGCTTGCCTATATTCATCCTTTGTTATTTGTCCTAATTTCTATTTTTATAGGACTCCTTTTTTATTTTGAGATCATGCAGGATCTCCTTGTTAAGCCAAGCTGGTCTTTTGCCATATTTTCTATCTTTCCTACACAGCGGAATTGTTTGCTTTTGGGCCCTTAACAACATCCCTTTGAAATACTTCCAACTCTCCTCAGTTGTTTTTCCCTTCAGTCTTGCTTCCCATGCGACCTTACCTACAAGTTCTCTGAGCTTATCAGAGAAAGGCAATTTCTAAGTTAAGTTTTAGAAATGAGGACTAAAAATGGGGACCACATACTTCTGCACAAAAAAATCAAACTAATGGCAGGAAAAAATACATGCTTGGGCTACTTATGGAATCCAACAGACAGCTACACAGGGTGTGTATAAACTACATGGCTCCTTCAATGGAGCCATGTAGATTAGGCAGGACGGCAAAGAGAAAAGAAGCGATGATTTAAATAATCGCCGCTTCATTTAAATCAAAATGGCCACCGTGCTGTGCCAATCAGCTGATTGCGGCACAGCGTGGCAGTCTAGACGGGGATCTGTCGACCCCACAACCTTCATCGGCAGATCCTTTATGTGCTTACAGGATCTGCCAGCAAAGGGTTCTGGGGTCGGCAGATCCCTGTATAGACTGCCACGCTGTGCCAATAATCAGCTGATCGGCACAGCGCAGCAGCCATTTTGATTTAAATGAAGGGGCAATTATTTAAATCACCACTTCATTTCCTTTTTTGAGTAAACTAATCTACATGGCTCCATCGACGGAGTCATGTAGTTTAGACATACCCCCAGAGTCTTCATGACTACTAGGCTCTATTTATTCAAGCTATTTTGCATGGCTGAATAGTCTTTTAACCTTTTCTTGACACAATCTGCCACTGCTATCTAATTCCTTGCAGAAGGGCCCAGGCATGATTCTCTTCTCATTCTCTTTGATTTTGGGAAAAGTGCAAAGCTAAGATTTTTTCTTCCTCTCCTTAACCTAAGTGACAGACAAACTAGAAGAGGGAGTCTTGATCTCATTCCCTTTATCTCAGTGAGGGGCACTGGACTGGGAACCTCTTTCCCACATCACTGGTCTTGGAGATGGGGCAATAAGCTAGGATCTTCAGTTTCCATCCTGTGAAATCGCCAAATTGAAAACCTGGGAACTGGGCATGAATCACTTTTCCTTGGGGTGTCTTCCTTGGAGAAACGTCCTAATTTTTTTCCTATTAAAGTCTAGGGAAATAAAAATACCATTGCGTCTAGTTGAGGGAGGGACTGGGAGAGAGAAATGAAGTTGGCAGTTCACTCATGGTCAAATTTTGAGGACAGGAAGAGGCGGGAGATTCTAGGTGCTTCTCTGTCATAAAATAACTAGACAGAAGGTCTAGAAGATTGGGGTCCATTGCAGCCTCTGAACACAAAATCTAGCATTGTGGCTCCATGTGATGTTGTCTTGATACTTACTCTAGGCAGTAGCTGAAACTAAGAAAATACATCTACCAAAGAAAGGTGAAGGCAGAACAGATTGACTCAATCTAAAAAGTACTTCACAGCAAACAAAAAGCATTCATCTGAGATCTAATTTGTGTTCATGCTGATACACAGAACTAGTGGCAGTAGTGCCATCTGGTGGTTTTAGGTTACACTACATTTCCTGGACAGCCGTGAAAAAAGCAATAACTGAGGTCCAATCCAGTAACCTGGAATAGGGGAGGTGCTTTTCTTTGTCTTCTAAAATGCTGAGCATTCCACCAGGGATTAATGTATGTACTGTTGACTAAGGCCCCACAATCCTACAAGAAGAAGCTTTTGGGAAGACACCCATCAAAATCAATGGATCTTTTGGCAGGGAAGTGATCATTACTAAAGTAGTCCTATTTGTATTGACAATAGGTGTAATCTACTTTTAGATGTGCAGTCCTCTCCCAGACAACTGATGTTAAAAAGCATGGACTTTTCTGGCTAGTAAGAGTATTTCAAAGGAACACAAGATGACCATTCTGACATGCCCCTTTTTAGAAGGGAAGTCCCCCTCCCTTTCTTGCAGATAGAATAAGCAGTTTGAGCTAATATTTCATTATTAATAATGCAAAAGGGCAATAAATAGACTGAGGAGCCCAAGCAGCTGAATTACCTTTTCATCTGTTTTTCATTTTTTGGTGGTCTTAAGTGCCTGTTCTACTAAAGCTTTCAAATATCCACTCTTTGGCATGCTTCCCATCTAAAACAATTAGACAAGTTCTTGCACACAGATGCTTAAAATTCCTTTGTGACTGTGAGAGCTGAGGAACATAAATAAGTTATAGTTCTCAAGTTGAACTTATTGCTGAGGGGAAGAAAAATAACATTAAATACAGTGGCTTAAAGAACAGATATGGTTATTTGATTTGCTCCCTCCACCTTCAGACTTTTCATAGACAGCAGGTTAGTCTAAATTGATAGGTCTTGTATTGTATCTGCCAACTGGCGACCAGACAATTTGGTCAATTACCAGAGTCCCCCACTGGAGTTATTGTGTATTCCTTATGTATGTTACCATACCCGAGACAATACTTAGGGCCTTTTGAACTACACAGCCATCAGGTGAAACATAGGGGAGCCAGAAGGAACTTTGTTTAATTGGTCTCAGCTGGAAATTGCTCTTTAAGCAATTTGAATTATTATTTGGAAAAAGAGGGGAAAAAAGCCCTCAAACCTGTTTCTTGTTTCTTTTGTGTGTGGCAAACAGATAAACACTCTTCTGCTTTCCTGAAATAAAAGAGATTTTATTGTGAGGTTAGCTACCCTCATGTTTTTACTTATTATGGTGCTCCATTATGAGAAGCTGCATGCATTAGAGCTCATGAAGCTAATGATCTCGGAGTCATTTTGAGGAATTTTGAAACACAGAATACAACCCATTAGAGCCAAAAGACTGTTTGTCTTAGACAACAGTATAAGCTTTGATGTTCCTAAGTGGCTGGTACATACGGTATTGCATAAAAGCACTCCATCAGGTCAGGAGGAACAAACTCATAATTACAGTACATAATTATATTTTGTATCTTTCCTTCCTGAAACCAGCATTTTTGTATTCATTTTATAATGTTGAGTACACAAGATTCTAACTCAATTTGCAGCAGTGGGCAATCAAATAAGCAATTTATAGAATGTCAATCTTTTCCACCTTAACTCACTACACCTAACTCACTATTATCCAAGTGCTGGTTGGAAAAATCCTAAAAACAAACTGTCTTTTATATGATAAATTAATTATTCTAGTTTATCGTAAGTTAGTACTCCATGCTGCTTCTACAAAATATCATTTCTTGTGGAATCCTCTTTATCTCAGGGAAATGTTATTTATGGATCTTATTAATAAATCTATACTACTGATTAAGTTCTGGGTTTTTTCCCCCTCAAAGATTGCCTTGTTTCACAAAAGCTACTGTTTTATTTTTGCTTTATTGACTATCTTTGTCTTAATGTAATTCATGATTAAAAAGAAATATTTGTTTTGTGTTTTTAATATAGCAAACCAAGAAAGGCTAGGACTTTTTGTCATTATATGTGTTACTTTTTTAATGTCATAATCCACATTTCAGAGTCCAACCAGCTAAGCAAAACATATTCCCCAGGTGATAGTATGTCTGGAAAATAAAACAAATAACTCCATTCTAATGCATTCAGCTTTATTATATATTTTCATGTCCTCTACA
The DNA here is from genome assembly GCF_052426305.1 of Pelodiscus sinensis. Lineage (NCBI taxonomy): Eukaryota > Metazoa > Chordata > Testudines > Trionychidae > Pelodiscus > Pelodiscus sinensis. The sequence continues at coordinate 66,572,533 of NC_143057.1, forward strand.
GTTCTTCAACTATATACTGCTAATTGTCTGAAACATTAGAAGAATATGTTCAAATCTTTAAAAAACCCAACAGTTTCACTCTTATATCTAGGGATTTATTACAGCAAAGAGACATTTAAAATTACCAATAACCCCAGTAAGTCTCCTTTCACTCAAACAATGAAAGGGCAGGCACTCTGCTGATGAAATGGTATTTCAAATTGCCCACAGATTTACTCACCTTGGTTTCAGTGTCATAGAAGGTCATTCATTTTAAGGTACTGCACAATGCTATAATGGTGCAATCCACAGTTCAAATGTTCAGAAGAGAAATAATGTGTTGATACTTGAAAGAAACTTAATAGATGCTCGCTTTAAAATTCCATTTAGTCATATTCAGGGCTGCTAATTTATCAGATAATTAGACATACTCCTAATGAACTATTGCTTTCCTAAAGTTGAATTGCTAGTGTTGTTAAATTACGGAAAATAAAATTAAGTAAAATAGTAAATCTCATCTAAATTATCCTGTTTTTTTTTAATCTTGTTTTATTTTTAAATGCTTTGTCTTTCCAAGATGTGATCTAGACATTCATGTTGAATGGAACTTATATATCTATACTCACTGACAAAATGGGCCTTGAGAGAAATTATAGATATCTGGTGATATATCAACTAGGCAAACTGTTTTAATAAGGTAAGACAGTAGTAATGGATGATTGAGGAGCCAATTTTTCTGATCCTTGTTTGGCAACATATTTTTCTATAAGACTTGCTTTCCCAAACTTTAATGTCAGCCAATTGAGTAGTGTAAGTTAATACAGTCAATTCATTCATTATCAGAGAACAGTGCTTCTTCCTTCTTCTGTATAATGTTGTGCTTCACTCCCACCTCCGCTGGTTTGGTTTACATCAGATTGTTTAAAATGAATAATTGCATGAATTTAATTTAGTGTTCAGGATTCAGTTAAATTACATGGTGAAAATACAAGATCATCATTCACAATTTGCCAATTAAAATCTTGGAAATTTGGTGTTTTAGGTAAACATTAACAAGCCATTATTCTAGTAAGGGACATGATTCTTTAAAAGTTTTTACTTTAAGTTTACCAATACCTATCTATGGAAGGATAAATAAAAGGCTTGATCAAAAGAAAGCCCTCCTTCTACTTACAATCAGCAGGGTAAAAACTAAACAACTTGGTTAAACACTAGCCAGTTGTGACGGAGGTAATGCTTGTAGGTGTATTCAGGGTCTGTATTAATCTAATCTAATGCATCTAAATGGGAAGGAAAGAAACTGTAGGTTAGTTTATGTAAATACAGTTTGCTCCTGCTTTGCTTAGATTTGCTACATAGCATATTTTTCCTAATAGGGGCCAACCACAATCTGGTCCAGTGTAATCAACACAGCTGGTAATTATTGTGGTAATACAGAAAAACATGACTGTGCTTAATCTGTTCCAAAGGAGGAGGCTCACACTTAGCAGAAAGGACTTTGTTAGCAGGGGCCCAACTGTCAGAGGTCTGTGAGAGTAAGAAGGGTGGAGGTGGATATTCTGGTCAGGAGGCTGCACATCTTCTCCAAGCTGGTTGACCTTTTCTTCCAACTTTTCAAAGAATAGAGCTAAATAGGTTTCATTAGGAGCCTCTTTGTTATTTTAATTGCCACTTGATCACAGCTGAAACCAGTCATGGCAGAGCTGTGTTTCTGATCTGTCTGCTAAGATCTAAAATCACTAGAAGCTGAAGTCACTTGAGATTGGGCAGTGTTTCTGTCAAGCCTATAACAGTGTGATGTGCAGAGTTGAGAGGTGAATGGCAAGGGACAGTGACTTACAGCCAGCAAAGGAGAGACATGACAAGCCGATTTTCCGACAAAACTTGAGTTACATCCACACTGCAATCGTGTTCTTTTGAAAGTAACAGAGGGTGTTTTCCTACAGCGGTACTCCTCTTTCTATGAGGAAGAACACCTTTTCCAAAAAGCTCTAACAGAAAAAGGTGTGTGTGGATGGGGAGGAGGATTTTCTTTGAAAGAAGAGGCCTCCAAGAAATAACACAGGTGCCCTGGTGGACACTCCGTCCAAAGGAATCACAACTCTAGAGTTCCTGTTTCCTGGCACCTCTTAAAGCTGCAGGCACCCTGAACAAACCTTGTGGCAGGAAACTGGCCTGGAAGCAGCACCTGACTGCATGGCTCTGACTGCCACAGGCCTGCTCACTCATGGCAGAACCACAAGCCTCCTGAGACTCCCCTGGCTTTCACAGGGAGCAGCCCCAGGGATCCTAGGACCCACCCAGGGGGACCAAGAGGCAGGCACCCTCCTGGTCCAGAGTGGAGATCTCCGCTCCAAGTGCCACATCATGGATATCTTTGAGCACATAGACGAGTCCTTGGCAGAGTGCAAACACCCACCCCAGACCTTAGAAAAGGTCCAGAGTAAGCTGAAAGAGCTCCATCAGAGATACATCAAGGCCAAAGAGTGCAGCTTGAGCTCAAGGACAGGATCCCATACCTGCCCCTACTACCAGGAGCTGAACCAACCATTGTGGTGGACTTCAGCCTCGAGACCCCTGTCATCACTTGGCTGGAGGCCACAGAGGAGGAGGAGGAGGAAGAGGAGGAGGTGGAGGAGACAGACACCCTCACCCTGTCCCTGGAGCTGGTTCCTGTTAGCCAAGATGTTTCCCAGGCCTCATCTGATGCCAGGGAGGGATCTTCAGGTGAGTGTTCTCAGTTTGTCACACACATAGGGTGGGGGAGAGATGCGAGTGATGCTCGGGCCGCTCAGGCTGGACTTTGTCCTGCAGTCGGTGCATGTGAAACCATGTGCAGCATTAGTGTGTGCCATGCAGACTCAGCAGGCAGCCCCTGAGCATGAGTGGGATTTTGATGCCAGGCTCAGGGGAGGCCAGACACACATCTGGTCTGTAGGGGAGGGGCACCTTCCCAGTACCTGCCACAGCTGGAAGCAGGCTAGCCACAAGGGCCCAGCTATGACCCAGCACACGGGTATGCCTGTACATGTGAGGCACCACCCACTCCCAAAGACAGCGCTGAAAGCCACAGGTGTGTGTGAGGATCCCATGGAGGGCCAGGCTGCTCCCAGCTCCTCTGCTGCCTATGGAATTCCACAATGGTCAGACACTTCCCTTGCCTACTTGTCCATGGGCCCGGGGGGTAAGGAGGAGGGGAGGCGGAAGCAGGCAGCATGGTCCCCCTGACTACCTTGGGGCCCCTGTGAGGCAGGGCCTGCTGTACAGGCCACACATGGCCTTGCTCCCAGGACATCCCCTTCTTCTACCCCGAGCACTGTTGGTCACTGCTCACAGAGGAGGGCACGGCCTCAGGGACAGTGTCTGCATAGATGACTGACCGCCTTTCCCTCTTTGTGTTCTCCACAGCTGGACTAGACAGGACTAAGGGGCGAGCCACGCCACCGATGCCAGCCACCAGAGCCCAGGGTACCCAAAAGCACACCAAGGTCCAGGAAGACCTCATGCAGCAGCATATCAGTGTCCTGTGTGACATGCAGCAGACTCTGGTGCAGAAGATCTGGGAGGATGCAGAGTGGTGGAACCACGCTTGGGACCAGCTCATGTAGCAATGTGATACCATGTGTGCTGCCATGAGAGAAATGATGGCACACCTGCTTGCTGTCACTGCTTCTGCCTGCCATCCTCCTGCCCTCCCTGCTATGCCCATTCCCTCTCCCCTTCCCACCAAGTGATGCCTCTGCTCCTTTCCCAAGCAATGCCCATGCCCCCTGTTGCGGGCAAGAGTAAGTCTCAGGTCCAACACTGGGTTCTCAAAGTACAAAGACATGCTACACAGGTATCTGTCAAACTCAAGCAGTTTATTTCCTGACAGCCATCAGCTGTGCCCCTTAATTAAAAGAACAACATGATAGGAAAAGTGACATTTCTTACATCCTTTCTGCTAGCTGGGGAACCCCTTTCGGCTGTGGATGAAGTGGGAAACTGTCTCAGCTTCCGAGGTGCCAGTACCCAAAACCCATCGGTGAGGTCCAAATTGCTATGCTCTGGTGTAGCTTTAAATACTATATCTCTACCTTGTTTGTGGCAATTTGGAAATATCCGGGGATTACTCATTGCTTGTTACAGTATGGCTCAGCTGTACTGCTTGTCCTTTGACTTTGTTTACATGATCAGTACATTTAGGTAAACAAGATCGTTATGTTCCCACCCTTATCTACAATTAATTCTTGCTACAATGGTGTATGTTCCTAGAGGCTTTCTTCTGGCTCATCAGTAGTGAGTAGTAGGCTCATCAGGAATGGGGGGAGGGATGGAAAAGGGGGAAGAATGCAGGCCTCACCACCCCTATACTTCACACGTACAGATTTCTTCCACAATTGACCCCTACACCCCCTCCCCAAGTGGTTCCTCTGCTTCAGCCCTCCCACCTACCCACTGCCCTGTGATCCATGTACTGACCCCACCCCAAGAACGACAAGGTCCCTGCACCCAAGGTGGCACATCCAGCCATGTCCTATGTCACTCCAAGTCCCCCTCCCCTCCAGGTTATGAGTCCCCTCCCCCACCCCAGCTGTTGTTACTGAAAGATCAATGGAGACTTTGTTTTGTTCAAAATCAAACAGGTGTCTTTATTCTGAAGTCAGGGAAGGGGCAAAATGAGGGGTTGTGATGGGGAAGGAATAGAGCAGCAATCCAGAGGCCCCCTAGAGGGGAGGCTCTGGGGAGAATTACTGGGGTCCTTTGGAGAACCCTCAAGGCCTCCTGGATGTACACCCCAGCTTGATGAGCATTTCAGAAGGCAGCTGTCCATGGCTGCTCGAAGGGTAGCCCCTCGTGGCCGGTGACTGCCTCTCACCCTAGGAGGAAGGCCTCCCCCTTCCTCTCCACAATGTTGTGGAGGACACAACATGCCAACCCCATCTCGGGGATGTTGTGCTCCCTCACATCGAGGCGGGTCAGGAGACACCTGAAATGCACCTTGAGGCAGCCAAAGATATACTTCTGCATGCGGAAGTTTTGGAGCCACTGCTAGTCATCCCACCACCCCATAACAAGCCAGTCTCACCAGATGGAACTGGTGTCCAGCTTCCAGAAATGCCTCTTCACAGTGGGTTGTAGTTGCAAGAGTGGAGCTCCTGCACCCAGGGAAAGGGTCCCCAGAATGAGATCAGGGTCAAGCTCAATCAGGACCAGGAAGGCAGCTGGCACAAAGTGCTGCAGAAACTGAAGCATGGCCATGTGGAGCCATCACATGCCCAGGGGCAACTGCAGCTCCACTGCACAAAGAGAATAGTTGTGGCATCCAAAAAAGCGGGGTAACCACAGCAGGCACTTTGCTGTCCCTCGAAGAGGTAGGCAAGCATACAGCAAAAGCAGAGAAACGGCTGTCCAGTGGGGTCCCTTTAAGCATGTGTCTCTGTAAGGCTCCAGCATCATCACTTAAGCAACTGGTGATCTAAAGCCCTGCTTGAAGTGGTTCTGTATGGCCTTTTATGTGAGATAGCGTCCAATCAGTCTGGATGCTCTCTTTTGAAAAAGCAGGTAGCTTTTTTGATGCACTTTGGCAGTATGGATGTGGTCTTTTTGGAAGATCTCTTCCAGAAAAGCTTCTTCTGAAAGCATGAGGCATACCGGAGCAGTCGACAAAGGCTTCCGTTGTCAACCGCGGCGTGTCCAGACTGCCCCGCTTTGCCACCAAACAGCTGATCGGCACAGCAGAGCAGCCATTTTGATGTAAATGAAGCGGCGATTATTTAAATGGCTGCTTCATTTTCCTATGTCTAGTAAACTCATCTAGATGGCTCCATCGATGGAGCCATATAATCTAGATATACCCTTAGTGAAAAAGGACACTGCCCAATTTACTCTGGGTAGAACTTTTACTCATGGTTTACGATTATGAATCCTGTTTTTGGTATTTTCCCAAACTGATATCAAGTTACTTACCTCCCTTTTATTAAAAAGTTTATTTTCTACACTCTGTGTTTGGAAGTGGGGATATTGACTCTCAGAGGCACATGAGCATAGCATGTACATTTCTCAGACAACTGGGTGTGGGCTCAAAAGTTCTGCATTGGATCAACGGAAAGGCATACCTAAATATTGAACATAAACCTGATTGCTCCTGACTCCACTTGGCAGAGGGTTACTTTAGTTTAGGAAAGCATACAAAAGAGTTGACTTTGATAACATCTACAGCATTGAATGAAACAATGAGCTAACCATTTATTATGCAGATTAGTACAGAACACATTACACTCATGTTCACACATTGCACTGACATTTGGAATTCATCCCCCAAACCCTATATGGGTTAGAATCAGTTTATATCAGATACTGCCTCTGACCCTGTATGGTACTGGTATAGTTGCAGTCAGCATGGGTACTTCAACTTTCTTCAAAGTTCTTCAGTTTGGACATGATGAGCTAACTGGAGGAACATATTCTGTGAAAATTCATACTGGAATTTGCTGCTCTCTCCTCTCCTCCACTAGATCTGAAATAGCTCATCTATGTTAATATTTATAGTGAACCACAGCACCCATTTGAGTTTTACTAAGAAATAGTTGAGGGTTGGGTAATAGCTGTATTTGATTATAAATTTAAGGGATTACAGTGACAGTTCTTTCTTATTGTTATTTTAAAAATCTCTTAACCACCTAGTCCATAAAGTATGACTAGAGCCTAACTCTAGCATACAAAAACTACTACTAATAAATAATAATAGTAATTTTATGTTCATTCTCGGTTATGGCTTGGCATTCTCAGAAGTCATGTTCTTTCATTTGGCTAACCAAAACCCTCAGTTTAGATAAGCGTTATATTACAGATCTATTTATAAATGGTTTCTAAAAGACTAATAAATTGTTACTAGATTCTATACACATATTACGGTCATGAGTGGTGGTATGTTAGATTTTTTAAAAATCAGTAGATGGTATTTTGATTGCATGCTATGGTTATAAACAAACTATTGAACTTCGGAACTTTATAACAATTCGTTACTATCCCTCTCTCTATATATAAAAGTATTTCCTGCCATGTGACAGAATGACATCATCACGCTCTCATGTTCTCTGACCATAAAAGCGAAAGCAGCCAGAGAGAGAGGGGTTGGTGAGTATAGTGAACAAGGAGCACAGCCCACTAGTATATTTTAATAAACACATCATAATTAATTTTAAATTATTTAATGTCAAGTATGACTCTCTTCTTTACCTTATGAGTCATGTATTTGCCAATATTAATTATATCAAAAGTACAAAGATAGGGTCTGGATTTGATAAGGAATCTTATTCCCAGAATTTTCCTATTTGAATCACTAGTATATTTTGCTCAGAAAGCTATGGTAAAGAATACTTTAGCTTTATTGAAACACAAATGGCCAAGAAACTGAAATGTAAGTTTATACTAACATTAGTTAGTTATAAAAAAAGGTAGTATTTCTTTAAAAATAGCATTGTTTATAGTTACAATCATATACATGACTTTACCTTTGAATAGGTATCTGTGTTCACTCCTATTTTCTTCGGTGTCTTTATGCTGCTTGATATATTTACATGTATATATGCACTATGTAACATAGTTCCTGGAGGTTTTTTTCCACTAAATGGTTTAATTACATTTTCGGACAAAATTTTAATAACTATTAATATGTAAACAGAGTAAAATATTTTACTGTAATCCTATTCCTCTGTGATTTGGAAAAACGAGTTACGGGATTTAAACACCTAATTTAACTAGCATGAAATCCAAATGTTGTTTTATCTAAAATATCCTATTCTGTTTGTTTTCTTGATACCTGACACTGAAATTAAAAAAAAAAAAGTTTGCCAGCTATAAATAAGAGAAAAGGGAGAAATGTAAATTCATTACTAAGTTTATGCAAACAGTCTAACCGTATCTTGTGTAGCATATCAGCCTGGTCTACCTCCTTGTGAACCTGATGAAACTAGCTTGTAAAAAATGAGATATTTGTATAAAGGACATTTGATCCAGGCTTGAAATAGTAGTCAATTTATAGTCGAGGACATCTTGAATTAATGCATATGCTTAATTTGTGTAGTTTGCCTGCAGAGTCAAGACACTAGACATTGTTACATGCCTGTCTATGTTATTTCTGAACTGAGCATGTGGAATGAAATTCTAGCTCTGCTAATTCTATAGGCCAGAATTCCACCCATGATTTGTAAGTTAGCTGATAATCTTTGTTTTGCTCTTAAGAAGTTTGTAGCAGTAGATGTGTCTGTGTTACATTTCATGGTAATTACCCCTCCATATTTGAAACCTTCTATTACTTTTGATCCAAAAAAAAAAAAAAAAAAACTTTGTTCATAAGTTTTCCATCATCCTTTCTGTCCGAAATCTTTCTACACATAGGGTACATCTAGACTACATGGCTCTGTCAACAAAACCACATAGATTAGTGAACTCGAAAAAGGGAAATGAAGAGGCAATTTAAATAATCGCCGCTTCATTTACATCAAAATGGCTGCCGTGCTGTTCCGATCATCTGTTTGGCGGCACAGCGTGGTAGTCTGGACACGCCATGGTCGACAAGGGAAGCCCTTGTCAACCACCCTGGTAAACCTCATTCCATGAGGCATAACGGGGCTGTCAACAAGGGCTTCCCTGGTCAACTGCGGAGCTTCCAGACTATTGTGCTGTGCCGCCAAACAGCTGATCAGCACAGCGCAGCAGCCATTTTGATGTAAATGAAGCGGCGATTATTTAAATTGCCATTTCATTTCCCTATGTCTAAAAACCTAATCTACATGGCTCCGTCGACAGAGCCATGTAGTCTAGATATACCTATATATATTGGAGACAAGTACTGTGGCACCTGTTGCATTTCTGGTTAATATCCCAGAGCTAATTAGGTTAGTATTCTATCTTTCTAGGTTGTTATAGGTGATGTGAGTTACTTTCATTAGGTTAATTACAAGTTAATCATATCTATCATGTGAAATCCTATGTAGTTTGGCTGTTGCTATTTCAGCTTATTCAGGACTTCCCTTACATATAGCAAAAAATCTTTGCCCAATTCTAGGATGCTCTTGTCATGGTACTGACATTTTGCACATAAAGTATTGATTCTTCAAATATATTCATTATTAAACATTAGTTACTCATTAGTTACAAGAAAAAAAAGTTCAACAAAATGTTTGTAGACACATGAACCAAAAGTTTTAAATGTGGGTACCAAAGACATTCAGGTACAGGCAGTCCCCGACTTACGCGGATCCGACTTATGTCGGATCCGCACTTACGAACGGGGCTTTCTCGCCCCGGAGGTCGAGGTAGCGGATTGCTACCTGCGAGCTCCGGGGAGAGAAAGCCCCGTTCGTAAGCTGCTCCGGTGCCCCTGGTCTGCTGGAGACCGTCTCCAGCAGACCAGGGGCACCGGGCGGGTTCCCGCGCTTCTGAGGCTTTGCCAGAGCAAAGCCTCGGAAGCGCGGGAACCGCTGCTGCTGCCACTTGGGTGCCGGTGTCTGTGGTCTGCTGGGGACCGTCCCCAGAAGACCACAGGCACCACGACCCAAGCGGCAGCAGCGGGCGGGTTCCCGCGCTTCTGAGGCTTTGCCAGAGCAAAGCCTCAGAAGCGCGGGAACCCCCGCTGCTGCCGCATGAGACCCGGTGCCTGTAGTCTGCTGGGGACGGTCCCCAGCAGACCACAGGCACCGGGACTGAAGCCGCAGCTGCGGGGGGGAGGGGTCCCGCGCCTCTGAGACTTTGCCAGAGCAAAGCCTCAGAGGCGCGGCACCCCGCTGCCGCTGCTGCTCTGCTCCCTGTGTCCCTGGTCTGCTGGGGGGGGGGGCGCGGATAGTGTGCCCCCCCCCCCAGCAGACCAGGCTTTTGTTTTGGACCCTGGAGCAGAGCAGCTGGGGCGCTGCGGATTGGTCCTGCAGCACCCGCTGTGGGCACTACTGGACCAACCCGGCAGCACCCCAGCTGCTCTGCTCCAGGTCCTGATTCAGCCGCTGCTGGTCAGTTTCAGCAGTGGCTGAATCAGGACGCCTGGGGCAGAGCAGCTGGGGTGCTGCTGGGTTGGTCCAGTAGCGCCAAGGGGTGCTACTGGAGCAACCCAGCAGCACCCCAGTTGCTCTGCCCCAGGCGTCCCCAAGTCAGCCGCTGCTGAAACTGACCAGCGCTGACTACAGGAAGCCCAAGGCAGAGTTGCTCTGCCCCAGGCTTCCTGGAATCAGCCTCTGATCAGTTTCAGCAGCAGCTGACTTGGGGAAGCTTGGGGTTCTTAAGTTGAATCTGTATGTAAGTCAGAACTGGCGGTCAGTTTCAGCAGCGGCTGAATCTGGACGCCAGTTCCGACTTACATACAGATTCAACTTAAGAACAAACCTACAGTCCCTATCTCGTACGTAACCCGGGGACTGCCTGTACTAAAATACAAGAAATAAAAATAGATAGATATTTATACACCTAAATAAAAGTGATCTAACTTTCAGTGGTGCCGAGCAGCTGTCTATTCCCAAATCAACATGGAGCTGCTGGTTCTTGGCACCTGAAAAATCAGAGCTCCTAAATATGGATTTGCTAGCTAATTGAAATTATTTTTGAAAAACGTGGTAGAGATTTTTTTACTAATCCTTGATTGGATGATTGAAAATTTCTGAACATATGTAACAAATGAATAAGGAATACTGAAAATGCATTTCCAAAAATACTCATCTGGCTAAAATTCATGAAGGTTTCAGAACTTCTGAATTTATTCATAAGTAATTAGCCATTTACCAAATAGTTATAAATGACAAACATCACTACACAAAACAAAGAAAGTGATTGGGATGCTCTCATTAGCTAAAATACTAATAAATCATTTTTTAAATTATGTGCTGAAAGACAAAACTTTCAAAAGTGCCTATGTAACAATTAGGGTTATGGGTGCCTAAACCATTTTTGGAAAATAGCACCTACACTCTTAAGCGGAGGTGGGCCAGATATGGCCCACAGGACAGATCCAGTCTGACAAGCCATTTGATTCAGCCTACCTTGCTGCTCTTCTGCCCCCAGACCAATCAAGACCTGGAAGTGGGGGAGTATGCAAAGTCATTTGTTGTTCAAAGTAGCAGCTGATGGCTCCCTCCCTCTGCCAGGAGTGCGTGGCACATTGGGGCTACATCTAAACTACACCCCTCTGTCGGCAGAGGGTTGTAAATTAGACCTATCAAAAGTGCAAATAAAGCTGGGATTTAAATATCTTGTGAGTCTTTTGCATAATGGCGACCACCACTTTTTTCGAAACAGGGCTTTTCGGAAAAAACCCAGCAGTTTAGACAGGGCATTTTTGACAGAAATGCCCCATTTTGAAAGATCCTGTACTCCTCTTTTTTTTTTTTTTTACAGACACACAGGTAATAAATAAAGCATGTGGCAGTCTGCGAGAGGCAAGCCCTGGCAAACTGCATCTGGCCTATGGGCACACTCATTGCATACCCCTGATATAACCAATAACTGAAATTAATCCTCTTCAGCCTACCCACAGGTTTCAGCTCACATCTGAATCCTAACTCTTCCCTAGCAAGGGAGATGCAAGTAACAGTCAGTTGGGGACCCCAGCCTATGAAGGCTTCAGTTCTCCCCTTCTGACAGCAAAAATGTCTTCTAGCCGTATCCCAGGTCTCTTTTACCTCTGGAAGCTGGGCCTTTTAGCCTATTACTTCACAGGACACTGATTCCTTTATTATCTCATAATAGTAAACTGCCTGTTCTTATAGTTTTTAATCTGACCTGTGCCTCCATAATGTTATAAGAAGGTAAAAAACCCAACAACATCTGCTAATTTGTCCCCATGGTAAAAATATATTTCCTGATCCCCTGGAGATCATTGGATCCATGTATTTCTAGAAATCCAGCTTTACATTAATCTATCGAGAGGGAGGGCAGGACAGCAAGAGCAGCAAAATGATCTCATGATGTCTGAGATCTTGCATCTCCCTTGCTGGGGAAGAGTTAGGATTCAGATGTGAGCTGAAACCTGTGGGTAGGCTGAAGAGGATTTATTTCAGTTATTGGTTATATCAGGGGTATGCAATGAGTGTTCCCATGGAATGTGAGACCCAGTCAGCTCCTCTTGCTAGCCAATAGGGATCAGTGAAAGCACATTCATATACGCACTTTGAGGTGCAAGGAGGGGCTTAGCTCCAGTGCTTTCCACTTCCAGACCATGAGCTTTCCACTCCTTCCTTCTTTCAGAAACTGGCCATCTTTTAGTGAGCATGAACATCTTCCCTTCTTCTCATACTATTTAAATGAGGAATTCTTTAGGAAGATGCAGTCACATCATAACACACCATGCTCATTTGCGGATCTTCATCTTTTCTGCTATATACAAATAATTTTAAAGAGAACATTTATACAAGGAAATTTACTTCTCTTTGGATTACACTAATTTTCTCAATATCAGCTATTTTAAATGTTGGGAAAGTATTTTACAATTTTCTAATAAAACCAAAAACATGCTTTTTTGAAGGTTTTTATTTTTAGTCCTTGTAAGACACAATTGTCATTATAAGCCTCTTAGGTCTTGGCTTTGACATTTACTGATTTTGAATGGATTTAACTTCACAATTAGCCAAGAAAAATCATTTGAAAGTGTGCTCAGGGAGCTACTGATATGAATATTCTATTAGTTGTTTTTAAGTGAACAGTAGAAGATTGTTAAGTGCATGCCATTTTATGAAAAAAAAATTCACAGTAACTCAGAAAGAATAACATTGTATTATTTTATACGTTGTTTGATTTATTCAAATGTAATCTTTTAAACAAAATGAAAGACTTGTATCCTGTTGTCCACAGATAATGTTATAACTGAATTCCTTTGTTTTATTCAGTAATAATAGTGTCTCTTGTTTAGAAGATTTTAACGCATTGTACATTTTCTAGGTTTATGTAATGAAAAATATATTCTTTAAATTTTCTATATTCTAAAATCCATTGAGATGTGATCTAGTGTATCAACAAGTGCTCTAAAAATACAGCAATAATTCACCTTGAAGAAGGTACCCTTATTTGCACTTGATAACAATGAATTTGAACCTCATGAAAAGGAAGATTATCAAATGATGTGCATTGGTGTAGTATTCTTTAAGTACTTAATTTTTCTGTGAAAGGTGAGAACCATACCAACAATTGCTCCAAATACTGATTTAACATTACTGGAGAGACAATGTTCTAATGGAAAAGTTCATTTGGAATATGGTTTATAATTGTCCCCCCCCTCCCGCCCCCTACCCACACACATTCTAGCTACCACATAGAAGTGTATTAAAGAAATTCCCCTTGTGGCTAGAGAAAGCCATTGGGAAATGTCTGAGACCATTGTCATCAAGGATTTTAATTCCTTTATAAAGGAAGACAGGATTCTAATAAATTTCAAACAAGTTCTGATGTTGTCTTTGTTCAAGATACTCTATTGATATTAAAGCCCTTGTGCAGGCGCATGTGGTTTCTAACTTCTTTTTACTGGGAAAGATAACTCAGAAGGTGGTGCCTGGATAACTTCAGTAGCATCTGAAATGTCACCACATTTTAGATACCAAGTTGTGCAAGTGCTTAACTCCCTCCTCATACTCTATAGACAGCCGCTCAATTTTCCATTATCCATAAAGTGCTGCTTACACAAACTGTAAGACCTGATAGGTGTAGCTGGAATCACTTCAATGTTGTTCTATTTGTTACTGTTGAAAATGTGTCTTAGGGGGGCATTTTTGTATGTTTCATTTTTCTGTCTCTAAGATCTTAATTGTTCCATCTCACAGGGCTGAGTCTTAGTACTCCTATTGTTATACATGTACACAAAGGCATTTAAGCTTTTACTATAACAATGTATTGCTAACAGACAGACCTATGCATGCTTTTCATTTCATCTAAATACAGACTTTTCCTTTCCCCCCCATTGACTAGCAGAGATAAGGATATGTTTGAAAGCCAGTTAGTTAAACTCATTCCAGGTAAGAGAAATGTGATGCTGATTGTCATATTTGAAGAAGTTTCAGGAACTTCACATATCTGAGGGCATTTGTCCCAAAATCTCAGGGTACTACGGAATTCATCCCTACTTCTGGAACAGTAGCCAGAAAAAGCCAGCTTTCTATCAGCTTTTCAAAATGTTGCAGACTTTGCCACACTCTTCCATGCCGTTGCTACCTACAAGTGGGACTAAATAGAAATGTGTGTGACGACCACATGGAGTTTTTTAGCTAGTATGTATTAGTGAGGAGTCACTAATTTAAAGCTGTCTTCAGATACTGGCTCTGTGTGTGTGTTCTCTCTAGGTGCTACACTGGCTCTGGCCAGATAGCCATGTAACAGACTCTGAATGAACTGCCCAGTAATCATAGACCTCTTAATAGCAACTTGGTCAGGTTTCTTGTTGATGAAGTACAATATTATTGCTCTATACATGCAACAACTGCTTGTATTCCCATGGCAATGGACTTAGCTCAGGCAAAGATAAGGTCTTTCCACTGTCCCTGAAGCTGGCCAAAGACTCCACTTTATTCACCAATACAAACAAGTTATGCTCCTCCAGCATAGTTAGTTACTGCTCCCACCCGTTATCTGTATTTGTTGGTTTGATCAAAATGTTTCTGTCCATCACACTGTCATCCTGACCTTATCTTTAGAGGGGCAAGTGAGTTCCTGTTATCTTTTGTGGGGAGAGGTGTGGTTAGACCAGAGAGTCCTGGCAGCTGGGACTGGGACTGGGGGCACTAGAGGGAGGGGGTATAGCAACCAGGGTCAGAGCCAGAAGCCCAGTGCTGTGGATGGTAGTGGAGTCAGGCTTGGGACACAGAACCCAGAGCCAGCAGTGGAGCCCAGCTGAGGGGACAGCAGTCAAGGTCAGAACCAAAAGCAAAGCCTGGCCGTGGACAGTGAAATTCAGTGGTGGGGGGCAGATCAGCAGTGGAATCCAATCAGTGCCAGTGGCTTGGAGGCAGGCAGTACAATGGTCAGAGCCAGAAGCCTGGAGACACCAGCAGAATCTGGTCAGCAGCCAGAGGTGGGCTGGGGTGGGGTGGGCGGCAGAGCTAAACAGCTGCCTGACTGACACTAGAGCTGGGCACAGCATGTGGAGCCCAGAGGGAAGTATGAACAGACCTGCTGATGGACCTCAGGAGAGCCCAAAGTCTGTCAGCAGAGAGGCCGCAATTGACCTCTCCTACTCTAGCAAGCTTTCATTCAGGGCCTGTCACTTCCTGAGTGTGTCAGACTAGGGAGGTCTATCTGAACGGTAGTGAATGAATAATTCATTAGACAAATTTGGCTTCTATTTGAGTTTATAAATCATCTAAAAGCAGGTCACCATCTTCTTTAATTCATGTATTATTCAGAAATACTTTTCAAAAAATTCCAAGAATAATTCTTAGTCTGTAAAGTCATTTTACTAAATAGTTTAATGCCATTATTTATTTTAGTTTGACATATAGATCACCTAATACTGCTTATATTCCCTGGATTAGTGAGGTAACTTGTAGATTTCTGATGCAAATCCTTATATAAGTTCACAATTTGCTTTCCACAAATAAGCTCTAAAACTCACCTAACCATAACTATGTCTGAAAATATTTGTAATACATTGTATACATTGAAAATATTTGTAATACATTGTTTGCCTAAAATACGTGGAGAAAATGAAGAAAAGGGACAGGAACACAGCCAGAAAACATCCTTTTTTTAGTTGAGTAAATATTCATGGAATGGTTTGCACATTATTTGCCCAGCATTGTGCATAACAAGGGTTTCCTTTTGGGCATGGTGTATCTGCAAACCCATTGCACTTCCAGTCTGTACCCTGCACTAGAACTTATGGAAGAAATTGAAGGTACCAACTAAAAGATAAGGCAGCTATTTGGAAACCATCTTCTCCACACCCTTGCATTTTTCCATAACATTTTAAGTTGACTGTTCCCAAAGAAGAAGCTCAACAGGAGCTGGGGCAGGATATTCTGAATTGCAGTAGGAACTTGCTCTTACTAGGCATTTATAAGAGACAAGCCTAACCTCAGTCTGAAAGATTTATATTAGGCTTCCTTTTATCCAAGCATCTTATTAATTTTCAACATCAATATTGTAGCATTCAGGCTCTCTCTTCTACACCTCTCTCCTTTGATAGCTGTGATGCTCTATGGCAATTAATTCTTATTCTTTGGAAATGATTTTGCCTTTTCTCTACACCAAGGAAAATATGACCCAATACTGCACTGAAAGATTCTTTACACATTCTTGTAATAATAATAAAAGTATGCAGCACAGATTGTCTCTTTCCATGTTACTCTAACAATCTGTAAGCTTTCTAAACTTGCCCCCCTTACCACATTCTGTTACTGATCCATATAAGCTAAATCATAAACCTCTTTTCTTCATCTGGAAATATGAGTTTTCTATTGCATATTTATGGTAATATTCAGTGCTGATCTCATATTTGCTATGTAACCTCAAAAAACAAACAAAAAAAATCAAGAACAGCACAGGCACACTGTTAAAATTACTGCAATATTCTGCAATAAGAGTGCAAAATATGGCAGTATAATCATATTGCAATTTGGGGATTTGAACTTCAGAAAATAGTTGTTTACTTTATAAGGGTAGCCTAAAATGTCTAAAACCCAGTTCCACAGGCAGTTGGCACAAGAGCCTCTCGTGGAAAAACAATAGACTGAGTAGGTGAGTGGCAGAAATTCTAGTGTTACACCTCTGAAACAGAAGATTGAACTCAATTCTATTTTTATTTTTCAGTAAGCATTAGGTCGAAAGCAAAACTAATCAAGCAGCTAGGCACAGCATAGCACATGGTAGAGCAACAGCATTATCATCATCTATCCTTAAAGCAAAGGAAGAAGAGGAAGACAGGGTGAAAGCTAAAGGTTAAGGATTATTAGCACCTGTCTGCAAGGGAGCCATCACTCTTTTGAATTAAAAAATAACTTCAGATTTCAGTGTAGCAGCAAGTCCTCTATTTCTCACCAGCACCTATTTTCACTGCTGCGAGCAGACGCTGAATGAGCTGAAAAATACTTCTAACTGTTTTTGTTTCATACTGTCTCTGCTTGCCATTATATTAATTTTGCTATGTAATTGTAAGTTGAACTGATCAAAATGATGTCACCTGCTGGTTATTCTAGGAATTAGCTCTGTCCATCAGCAGAGCTCCCTCCTTTTGTGGTGTCTCGCTCTCCATCTCTCTTTCTTCACTGTCAGTGGAGACCTGTGTCACTCAAATCACATTCTCTTCAGTGCTCAGCCCCCCCTGCTCTTCTCCAACTTCCCTTACTTCCGGGGGAATCAGCAGTCCTTTACCCAGCCTCCTGCAACCGTGGCAAACTGCAGTCCCTAGTCAAGCCTTCACTCGGGGTCAAACTGCAATTATGTAACTGGCCACTTTCTTTAGCAGCCTGTGGGGCAAAGGGGTGGGAGTAGGCTGGCCTGCAACTCTGGTTTCCAACGTAGGGGCCCTATAGTTGGCAGCCACTCACTGCCTCTCCTTCCCAGCTGCTGCTATCCACTCTCCCTAGACTACTTCCCTATAGCTCAAGTACCTATGTGACCCATGTATCAAAGCCTCAGTCAGGGAGGTAGCCAAGGTGAAACTCTGCTTTCTTCCTGACACTGCTCTTTTCCAGGTACTCCTTTTTACAGGCATCAAGTTTTCATCCCTCAAGCTCTCAGGAGAAACTAAGCTCCTCTCTGTGCCATGGCCTATCTTATATTCCCAGACTGGCTGTGATTGGTTGGGTTCTGAGCAGCTGCTCCAAACACTGCTATTAATTCTTTGCCAGCCAGTGATCAGCAGCTGCTCCATCACAATAATTAACTTTAATTTTCAAATTTAGCCTAGAATCTTTAAAGTTGTTGCATTTGTTGGAACTGGGGAAAAAAGTTAAATATAAAAACAATGCAAATTTTTACTGGAGAAAATTGCAGTAAAAAGGTGAGCCCAACCTGTATTGATGTTTTCAGAGATTCTGTTTTCAACAGCTTTGTCATTTTGTCTGGCATCAAACTTCCCTTCATTTTATTGTTCAACTCTCCTTCAGTGTCTCTTCCTGTTCCACTGTTATGAACATGTCTTAAGTACACTTTTTCATTTCATAATCCTGACTTCAGCAAGCCAAGTTTGGAAAAATACTTGGCTACATCTACACTGGCATGATTTTCCAGAAATGCTTTTAAAAGCATTTTCGGAAAAGCGTGTCTAGATTGGCAGGATGCTTTTCCGCAAAAGCACTTTTTGCAGAAAAGCATCCGTGGCAAATCTAGACGCGCTTTTCCGCAAAAAAGCCCCGATCGCCATTTTCGCGATCGGGTCTTTTTTGCGGAAAACAAATCTCTGCTGTCTACACTGGCCCTTTGCACAAAAGTTTTTCAGAAAAAGACTTTTGCCCGAATGGGAGCAGCATAGTATTTCCGCAAGAGCACTGACAATCTTACATGAGATCTTCAGTGCTTTTGCGGAAATTCAAGCGGCCAGTGTAGACAGCTGGCAAGTTTTTCTGCAAAAGCAGATGATTTTGCAGAAAAACTTGCCTGTCTAGACACAGCCCTTTACTCTCTTGTTCAACTCCGGGTTTCATCTGGAGTTAAACAAGCATTCCTTGGATAAATCAGATGGAATTGAGCCTGCTTTAGTTTTAAATGAAATTATGCTTGATAATGTGCACTCTATCTATGCATCCTTCTCCTGCATCTTCTCCCTTACATCCATTGAAAGAATTGGAGAATAATGTCAGATACCAAAAGATGAATTGAATACGAACTGCTCTATTCATAAAGATTTTATTTTCAGCACTGCGAATACAGAGTGTTCTCAGAATACAAAATAAAATATAATCTTCCTGGAGATGTGTGGGCCTCAATTAAGCAAAAGTCCCCTAAAGAAAGGTGCTATACTTTGTAATAAATAAAATAAATAATGTAATTCCAGGTGTATTGTTCAGCTCAAGGCCAAAAGAGATCTACAGTTGAAATGCCTCCATTACCCATAAAAAGATCATTTAAAAATGAACAGGCTGTATATAAATAGTAAAATTCCTTTTTCAATAGCTCTTCAAGAACAAAGAGGTTCTGCAAACCAGATATTTGTTCCCAGGTGACAGACTCACAGCTTACAAAAACTGCTAGTTCATGGGGGGAGAAAAGGAAGAAAATGTTTCATTCTATTTTCTCTTTGATTTATTTCTTTTTAAAGAGAAAAATAAACAAAGGGCTCTGTATTGCTTCAGCTGAAGTCAATACAAAAATGGCCTTGACTTCAGATAAAGCAGGAGCAAGTCTCATTCATTTTAGAATCCAGTGAGAGCCTGAAACCTGTTTCAGATTTCAGAAATCAGGGCCAGTTAGAGCTCCTCTTTCTATAACTGAGAGCTCTCCTCTCAGAATATTATATTAAAATAATATATGTCATATTTTGCAAATGTTTAAAAATTGTGTCTTTGGAAGCCACTATTTGCTTCAGCAGGTTTTAAAACCTGTAAAATTTCAGTATAATTCAAGTTCATTTAAGAGAAAATAGGGGAAAATAACCAGGATTAGATTTTTCTTATCATTTCATGGTTTATTAAAAAGATGAATGAGTCAGTTTGACCCAGCTAAATGAATGATACATCAAGTTTCCTTTCTATGCCTCTGATCTTCAGGCAACTGCTGGGAGTAAGTCACATGGCAAATGTGCATGTGGGATGGATCTGCCCTAATTACTGCCTTGCAGTAATCCATGCATGGAATAGGGAGTATAAATCAGGGAAGAACTGATCTCTGGATTTTTTATATCTTAAAATAGTTCATTAGCTCAGGGACTAATTTAAGTCTCTTAACTCCTGTGCATACACAAAAATATCTAATCTGAGTTAAGTTGTCCTTTAAAATCAAGGTATCTGGATTGTCAGGAGCTGTGGGTTCATGCTGCAGCTAATAACAGAGAGGGGCACTGCTAGTCTGTTCTGCTAATTATCTTGCAATGAAAATTTTGCAGTGGAGCATTTTTCCATCAGACAAGGCAGATAGAACTTTTAGTTTTCCGTTTTGAAATGACTTTATTTGATAGCACCTAAAACATTGTAATGTCACATTTTTAAATAGTTGACAATGGCATGTAACTTTTAGAGTTTATCCAACCAGAAAGTTTCAACAAACAACAAACAAAATGCTTGTTTGTTTTGTCGGAAATTTCAAACTTTTTATAGTGTTTTTATGTTTCACTTAGGAATGGAGAAAAATGAAATAACAGAATTTCTTGTAGAATTTCCAGCACCCGCCCAGCTGTATAGTTAATAGAATCACCCCATGCTTCAGATATAATCTCACTGTGAATCTTAAGTACTGTTTTGCAGTGCAGCTCTCATTCTAGGTAAGTAACTTGAGAGGAGTTAACTCAAGTGGGGTATGTCTACACTACCCCCCTAGTTCAAACTAGGGGGGTAATGTATGCATACCGAACTTGCTAATGAAGCCCGGGATTTGAATTTCCCGGGCTTCATTAGCATAAAGCCGGCGCCGCCATTTTTAAAAGCCGGCTAGTGCGAACCCCGTGCCGCGCGTCTACACGCGGCACGGGCTAGATAGTTCGGACTAACAAGCCATTCCGAACTATCTGTACACCTCATTCCACGAGGCGTACAGATAGTTCGGAGTAGCTTGCTAGTCCGAACTATCTAGCCCGTGCCGCGTGTAGCTGCGCGGCACGGGGCTCGCACTAGCCGGCTTTTAAAAATGGCGGCGCCGGCTTTATGCTAATGAAGCCCGGGAAATTCAAATCCCGGGCTTCATTAGCAAGTTCGGTATGCATACATTACCCCCCTAGTTCGAACTAGGGGGGTAGTGTAGACATACCCAGGCAGATAACTTGCACAAACTCTTCAGTGAAGTCATACAATTCATAAAGAGGATAGTGTTCTATTCTGCCAAAGATGAGACCAAAATTCATGAATGACATCTTTGTGGTACATTGGATTGGCAGAGATGAAAACTAGTGATGCATCACTGAGTGCATGTTTTCTGTTTTTTCATGTTGTCCTCCAGTTTGTTGTGACCTTAGAAAGCTACATCTACATTACATGCTTCTTGTCCAAGAATTTTTGTGCAAAAATTTCTTGCTCAAGAACACATCCACACCTCAAAGCACATTGCAAAAGCCATGTGCTTTTGCATAAGAGAGCGTCCACACTGCATGGACTGAATGGCCATCAGAGCACCTGTGTTTCTTCTCATTGGGGTTTCTTGTGTAAGAAACTCCTCTGGAGTATCCACACTTGCCTTCTTGTGCAATAGCTGTAACTCTAAAAACAGTTATGCCTCAGAAAAGGAGGTTTACCTATGGCAGAAAAAGCCCTCTGTTCTGCAATTTAGCTACCCAGTTAATTGCGTAAGAGCTCATTTGAGGTGTGGACGCTGGTTTTGTGCAAAAACCTTGTAGTGTAGACGTAGCCAAAGTTATTGTGTGGCTTGCCAGGCACAAGATGAATGCAATATAAGGGCCTGAAAAGCCACAGAAGTAACACAAAAACTTTTGATCAAAACTTTTCTGATCCTCATCGGGCATTCAGGATAGGATAGAGGCAAAAGGAATGGATGTGCTATGTGATGTATTCTTCTGCAGCTGCTGTGGCATGGCAAACCTGGAGTCTTGGGAGAAATTCTAGAGCCTCACAACCACATGCTGAATGATTGATTACTGATTAAGAATGTTACTCTGAATGATGGGTTTGGCATTAAAAAGCAGGAAAAGAATCCCCAAATGCAAACATAATTGAATCCTTTATGACCACACCCAATCTGACCAGAAAAGTCTGAGTCACAGCCTTATGAAGACAAGAGTCCCTCTGTTTTTCGGCTTCACGTTATGGGAAAATAAATATTAGGGGAAATTGTACTAGATAGTTGGACTAAAACTAAAATGTGTAAGTGATTATTTGAAAACAAATAGAGACCAAAAAAAAAAATGACCATGCTGTTAATTGCCACAGCAGCTGAAACTTTCTATGATATGGTGCTGGAAATTAAAATCAGACTAGATTACAATTCACAAAGGACCATTTAGTTATAATGAAACTATAAACTAGGGCTTTTTGTTCATTTTGTACCCTCTAATAGAAAACCTAATTGTGGCACTAATAACAGGTGCTTGAAACACATACTATATTATTTGTCTAATCATCATCAGGAAAAAAAAAACCCTATTTCTTAATGATGCTCCAAATTTTGTAAGTTACCATCTGGCTTCAATCAAACTGTTCAGGATGCCTGGATGAATTATACTTTGTGAATGTTGTGTGGGTGATTTTATGGATAGTTGCGTAGAATATGCAGAATTATTAATAGCATATAGGATCTCAATTCAGTTATATTTAGGTGCTATAAATTATAATTATAGGATTTGAGTCAGCAAAAACCAGAAAGCTTTGGCTGTTGCAGTTCCATGGGATTTCAATTGTCACAAGCCCAAATTCTGAGTTAGGTCACAAGTATTATTGCCTTTTCTTGCTTGCAGGATACTACTCCTAAAAGTACTTGCGGCATACTTTTCCGCTTTTGCATGCACACCATACATGGAGTGGCATGCAGTCCACAAGCCAGATATTCTAATGAACTCAACTGAGCCCATGCTGAGTGTGGATAAAACAGATGGGCTACGTCTACACTGGCCCCTTTTCAGGAAGGGGCATGTAAATTTCACTAGTCGTCGTAGGGAAATCCGCGGGGGATTTAAATATCCCCCGCGGCATTTAAATAAAAATGTCCGCCACTTTTTTCCGGCTTTTAAAAAAGCCGGAAAAGAGCGTCTAGACTGGCCCCGATCCTCCAGAAAAAGCGCCCTTTTCCGGAGGGTCTTATTCCTACTTTTTTAAAAGCCGGAAAAAAGCGGCGGACATTTTTATTTAAATGCCGCGGGGGATATTTAAATCCCCCGCGGATTTCCCTACTACGACTAGTGAAATTTACATGCCCCTTCCGGAAAAGGGGCCAGTGTAGATGTAGCCATGAAGTTGATTGACAGATACCCTGAGCCTAAGGAAACACAAAGACTATGGAAATATTGTAAACATATTAAAAAAAATGGAAGAAAGTATGTCATTTTGTTTCCATTTTGACAAACCCAATAAAGGATAGACATCAATTCATTAAAAAAATAGAGCATTTGCTATCTGGATACAAGCACCTAGATGCAGAAGTAATGTCTAGTACTTAATAGTGTTTGGATGGATTAAATAATATGTAATGATGTAGAGACTCCCATATATAAAAAACTATTTCTAGCATGCTTGTCTTGTGGAAGTGTGGCTGGGATTCAAACACACACTCGGAAAGAGTCAGAAGTAGTTTTTATAAATCTAGGAACCTCAATGGCTAAGGTGTGTGGGGGGAAGCAGCCATGGGACACAGTCTTTCATCTTTAGGTCACTAGTTCATATTCAGCTCAAATCAATAGCAGCTAAAAGTAATTAGGATGGCTCTTTGGTGGCCTGGTTGAAATGAGTTACTGGTTTTCACATCACAAAATCCATCCCCACAACTGGAATTTTTGTTAGGATTCTTTTGTTAGGGGTTAAGCAGGCCATCCCCACAGTTCTTCTATGTCAGCAGTAAAGCTCACAAGCAAACTGCACAGGGAAGCTTTCACTGAGAGTGCCTCTACTGAACTTGTTATGTGGATTAAAAAGAAGACTGTGGTGTCTAGGTCTTTCAATATTGCTCCTTTCACAAGTATTAAAGTGATTCCGATTTTCTCTGACACAAACACACAGTCGTATTCTCATACAATACCCCTCATATTTTTCCCCTAGAAAAAAGTGATAACTTCCATCTTTCAAAAGTAAAGGCTTTAATAAGAATTTTAAAATACAGGTACCTTGTGATGGACTAGATAACAAACTGAACTGGGTCCAAGAATAATTGTGCATATTGGAAAGTTTGCTTAAATAAGTAACTGCTTTCCCCTTCCCCACATTCATATTAGACTTCAAGGTTACAGTACTAAAGTCATATTTTATCCTCAGATCTCATTATGCTGGACAATATGTGAGATTATGCAGCAGGAGACAGAAGCTTTCTCTGTCATAAAAAAAAATCCTAAGTAAGGCTCTTATTTCTGGTGTTCCCTTGCAAAAGTTTGATTAGCTGCCATTTATTTGATTTACGGTTCCCTTCTTCCTTTGTGTATCACAGCCACACTGAAAAATTGCAGCCTCATCTGCACTCTGGAAAACATGCTGTGAGCAGCAAGGGACAGATATAGGGGATTGCCAGAGTTAGACTTATCTGTGGTAAGCAGAATTTTTTCTGTCACCTGCACAAGGAAGGCAGGTGCGGATGAAGCTATGTGAGGATATACAGCTATCCTAGAGGTTGTCTATTTTCTTTTACATCCCCACTTAATTGAAAGATCCAGTATCTTTCCTTAGGTCATTATATAAATCAATTCACAGTTGTTAAATTGATCTTATTTCAGAGAGAGCTGTCTGGAGATATTTGTGTCAGGATTTAGTGACCTCCTCTTACCTGAATCATTTACTTCAAGATGAGGTGAACTCAGCTTCAACAGACCAGAAGTAATAGCTGAAAAAGTAAAACCCAGGAGAACAAATTCCTATGGTATTGACACTGAAAAAAGCAAGCGATTAACTAATAATTAGAAGGAGATTTTCCATTTTATTTAGAGCAAACAGAAATAAACCAGACTGTTATTCATTCTGTATTCATTGTTAAAGAGTGTGCTGGATGGCTAGCATTTAGTCTGGTTTATGTCTTTCCAATCTTAGTCTTTATTTGTTATTTTTTTAGGCTGCTGTAACTGCCATAGAGTTAACAGGGATATGTTACATAAGACAAATGCAATAACAACAATTAAACAGCTGTGCTATGAAAGGCGTGTGGCATTAAGTCTCAAATTTCAAAAGTGTGCGCTGCTTCTGGGAACCCCCATATTTGGCTCTCTCTATAACTATAGTGGCATGTCGCTCGGCACAAATACAAATACTGTAGACAGACAATGCTTCCGCACTGGTAAGTTGAGAGGGGAGAGCAGAGCCCACCCACTATTCTGGGTCTCAACCCAGTGACTGTATAGACAGCAGCCTCTTGCTATAAGTCTAACTTCTCCCTGGGCCCCCAACATCTTGCCTCAGGGCATGCAAGGACCTAGTCTCAGTACTTCCCTCTGATATCCCTGATCCCTGCTAGCAGGCACTCTGTCCAAGGTGTTGCAAATTTATCTGCTTACTAAAGACACATTCTGTGACCTCTCAGCAATGACCGAGCCTGTTTTGCTCTGACACTTCTCTTATCCAAGCCTGCTCTGCCAAGTTTGGTTGCACCCTGCAACTCTTCCCTGATTGTCTATGCCTCGTGCAGACTCTCTCGTCTGCACAGAAGACTCACCTGCTCTGCTGCTGGCTGAGGTTAACTCTTTCTACTCCTGTGCGGGGCAGACTCCCCATCACAGTGAAATAGACAGTTTAGTTTATTAATATAAATTCTTATCTACAGACCATTGAGGATAACATAATAAGTACACATTTTAAATCAACACATGTCCAAAACTAGATCCAAATAGTAAAAACACAAAGGAAACAAAGTAAAATATAGTGACAGGGTAGAAGAAGATGAAGAGAAATAGATTATATTATGTCCTTCCCTCTTCTCCTGCTCTTTGCTGTGGAGAAATGGTCATCCCTGCCCAATATGGTTTCCTGGAGAGCAGCCAGATAACAACTCTCTTCTCTGGTGCAGAGCCTGATAATTTGTTCCCAAATTTACAAAGACTCTGGGGCTTTCTTACAGTTTGCTTTCTACAGAACATAAGTGGACGGTCCTCTTCCTTTTTAATTTAATTTTGGAGTTCAATGTCAAATATTTGAAGTGAGTCAAACATTTTTAAAGACTTCCAAAAGGGATTTGGTTTAAAGAATTGATGAAAGTTTGGGCTGGGTTTGTTATAACTAATCCAGTCTGCCCACCCTTTTCTACAGCCTAATCATGCAAAAAAAAAGCCACAACACATTGTAGAAGAAATTGAGTTATTGTTTTTTAATATTCATATCTCATCCACTTTCTTTGTTTATTGGATGTGATTACTTCATTTTGATTCCTTTTGAAATGTAAGTAGACCAAATCCAATGTATAGCTTTTTTTGATTGCTTACCCTTTCCAGTTAGCAATGGTCCTGTCTTTGATTTTAAACAAATCTCTTTTGGAAAAAAAGAGTGATGAAAAAAGAAAAACATAAGCCACATCCTCTTTGCATGTTTTACTCCCTTATAAGAAGTCTGGTCTGGAGAATATAAGTCTGCACTTTGTTACGTGTATTCTACAAAGAGACCACTGACTTTTAGTACTCTGACTTTGGGATCAGTCATCTTGGGCACATTTGCCTATTCCAAATTGATTTCAATGCACATCTTTGTTCTTTCTTGAACTGTGACCATGTGGTGTACTATTACTCATGTAACAGGGTTGGGGGAGGGGAATTATACATTGGGACTCCACCCAACCCTAAGTTATCTTGGTGGGACCGGAAGCAACCCATCTCCTACTACACCTGGCGTTACTCAGAGGAACATGCAGGCCAGGGTTCCCTACTTGTCAGAATGGGTGAGACATTAGTAACTCTAATGGACTTCTTTCTCCCACCCCTCGGATCTACCTACCAAGGACACACCCTCAGGGCCTTGCCTACTAGGTCCCCAGAATAATATGGTATATAAAGGTGCATCCAAATCACGCTCCTTGAGAGACACCACAGTTTCTTATGATGCCCTGGGACTGAGCCTGAATACTGGACACTTGGGCCGTGTCCAGACTCAGGGGTTTTTTCGGGAAAAGTAGCCTTTTCCCGAAAAAACTTCCCCTGCGTCCAGACTCAAGTCGCGTTCTTTCGAAATAATTTCGAAAGAACGCGGCTTTTCTTTCGATGGCGGTAAACCTCAATTTACGAGGAAGAACGCCTTCTTTTGAAAGTTCCTCTTTTGAAAGAAGGCGTTCTTCAATGTAAAGAGGCCGTCTTCGAAAGAGAGCATCCAGACTCGCTGGGTGCTCTCTTTCGAAAAAGCGGATTTCTCTTTCGAAAGATCCGCCTGCAGTCTAGACGCGATCTTTCGAAAGAGGCTCTTTTGAAAGATGCTTTCGAAAGAGCCTCTTTCGAAAGAAGCCTGCAGTCTAGACATAGCCTTGATGAGGGAGCTTCCAAATCTCCCCATCCTCTCATCATGGTATCTCCTTCCCAATTGCTCCCATTATCTGTATCAGGTTTGTCTGTGAGGTGAAGTGCTCTCAACTGTTTGCTAGTAAGTAAAATATTTCTAACAGGTAGCTCTGGCTAGGACATTAACAAACCAGGTGCCAGAGCATGCCAAAGCCACTGAATGCTTAGAAATGAATAGCTGAAAGCCAAGCTGATTCATCTGTGTATTAGTATAGATTAACATGGCTGTTAAAGTGTATAAGAATGTATTTGGTGTTTAAATTTACTGGAAATAATGGGATGTTACATGCATTGTTTTCACTTATCTGTATCCTGTTTTAATGTAACAGCAAACATTTGCACTATACACACAACTGTAACTAACCAACCCATCAAATGAGAAGGAAGTCTTGTGTAAGATAAACGAAGAACTTTAACAGGAAAGTACTAATTTTTGTGCATTTGAAGTCAAATGTCATTGTGTGTGAGGATTAGAGATCAAAGGTGCTAAATGTGCTCCTCTTTCTCCACCATTTGAAAAAAGAGGCCACATTGGTGATGACCCTATCAGCTTATTTTCTGTAAGAAGAAGCTTTAAGTATAAGCTAAGGGAAAGAACCTTTATCTCTGGATTGTTTTGGACTCTGAATAATTGAGTGGGAAGACTGAGCTCCCCAGAGTAATGCTGGGTAGCTCTCAGAGACTTTTGGGAAACTGCAGATCTCTGCTAACAGTTGCACTTATAGAGTGTGATTTACCTGTACATATATTTTACCTGTTTCAACCTCTAAATTGATTTCATTTCTTTTTCTTAGCTAATAAACCTTTAATTAGTTTGCTATAGAGTGGACTGATAGCATTTTTTGGTGAGGACTAGAATATAACTCTAAGTGACACTTCATTTAAATAATCACGTCCTGCCGTTATTTCGAAATACCCTATTTCAAAATAAAAAATGCTATGTAGAGGTGGTTATTTCGAGAATAAACCCTTCTTTTGAAATAACCGTTACACTTCATTTTATAAGGAGTAAGGGTTATTTTGAAAGAAGGGTTTGTTCTCAAAATAACCACGTCTACACAACGGTTTTTATTTTGAAATAGAATATTTTGAATTAGCATCCGGATGCAATTATGCAAATGAAGTGCAGGAAATTCAAATCCACACTTCATTTGCAATTTTGCTCGGCTGCATTTGCATTTCTCTCTCAAAAGAGGAATGCAGTGTAGACATACCCTGAGTGACTGATCTCTTGGGACAGGGAATAACCTAGAATATTTGTGATTTGTGGTGAAAGTGACCCTTTAGCACATATTTCAGTTTGTCCAGTGGCAAGAAAGACTATCTAAAGGGACGGTCTGGGACTCCATTATATGACTATTATTGTAATGTGGGAGTTCACAATTGTACTGAGTTGATGAAATGTAATATAGAACATACCACTGCTAAGGGGTGCCTGCTCTGCTTTTGACGGTCAGCTGTAATGTAGGCAGTCATGGTTATAAGCCACTCTAAAGAGTTCACTAGATGTTATTGCACAACAGGCTTCAGTAAATGAAGATGACTTACCTCTCAAGAAGGTTAATGTCAGCCAAGAATTCTTCTTCGTCTGGAAAAGTCTGTTTTGTTTTGTCTTTTACAGTGTTCAAAAAGTAATATCCAAAAGAATATATAATTTGGATTAGTTTTCAAATTATGTCCCATATGGTATATTTTGTGCAAATATTTTGGCAATAGTGTATAGTGTGTGAATATAGGGGCACTGAAGATCACACACTTATCTGTGTTAGTAGTTCTATACTCAGCTGAACAGAAGTACAGCATGAGGCTAGTGCCAATAACAATTAGTTAACATGGTGATAAATACACTGGAAGCTAGACCTGATGTTACTTTACTTTACTAAGCATTTCAACAGTGTTAGTATGGGAATTTGTGTGTATTTATAAAATTCC
The DNA here is from genome assembly GCF_052426305.1 of Pelodiscus sinensis. NCBI lineage: Eukaryota > Metazoa > Chordata > Testudines > Trionychidae > Pelodiscus > Pelodiscus sinensis. The sequence continues at coordinate 66,601,658 of NC_143057.1, forward strand.
CTACTGTAGACAAGACCCTGTATATAACACATAACAAACACCTTGTAACTGTAAGATAGCTGAGGGATATAATGATGAATTGATTCCCTATTCATAGGAAAAGAGAAAACCAGCACTAAAAAAAATCACTACCAACCCAGAAAACAAGTATTTAATACTGATCTGAAATTACCTGTAGGGAACAATGCTGTATTTTATATGACCAGGACAGAATGCTGTTAAAAATGGAATCTTAATCTTTGATACATTCATCAAAAAAGTTCCCATAAAAGATGGAATAATATGAAACTAGTTCTTCAACAGGTTGCTCCTCACAGTACATCATCTTATGTGTTTTTATAGTGTCTAACAGGCTGAACATTTTAGGTGCCACTCTAATAAGAATATTTAATAATATAATAAATATTAAAAGCTAACTCTTATCTTTTGGTACACTATGTAATCTCATTGAAGTCAATAGACTTTCATAGAAGTTAATGGGTCCTTTAAATGTAGATATCAAAAAAATAAAAAGAGGCCAATTTTAATATAATTTTGTGGAAAAAATCTGACATAACTGAAGTGATAGTGAACAGCACTTGGGAGTAATCTACAATATGAAAGAACTAAAAAAATGGTTATGGTATTACACAAGAGCACAATACTAATTAAAGTAGTTACTAATATTAAAGAGATCACAGAATCATAGAAATGTAGGGCTGGAAGGGATGGCGAGAGGTCATCTAGTCCACCCCCCCTCTGAGGCAAGTCCAGAAGAAATGTTTAATATAGATAGTTGTTTCATTTCTCAAAGACCCTTAATAATTTTCATAACATATTGCAATAATTTAATAACACAGCTGCCATAAATATTGTTCTAGAAGAATCAGGAAATGTTGTTACTACTGGTTCCACACAACATCTGATCATATACTTCTAATTAAAAAACAACATATACCTTAAGATTACATCTAGCATCTATTCTAGGCATATATTTCCAAATAACATGGCAGTGCTAACTGATTGTGTATTCATATTTTCTATAACATATAAACAAACTAGTTAGTACAGCAACTTGAGCTGTGATTTTGTCAGTTCTAAGAAACTATCACTAGCGGGTTTATCCTGGTCAATATCTTCAAGGGAGACTTCCAGGAAGTGGTGTTGATACCCAGTAGTGTTCTCTGCAAACTATGTGCTTATGTGACCACTCAGGAGAGATTCAAATGCTGCCCAGTGAATCAGAAAAGTACCCACAGCTAGGTTTTTTTCTTGTGGTGCACATTCACACATGTATCAGTGCACATAAAAATGTATTCTGCGTGTGGATGGAAAAAATCCACACTAGACTGGAAAAGTTTAGAAGGAAAATTGGTATCTACTATGGGATATTCCTTCCTTCTGAATCAATATTAATATCCCAGCAATGTGCTGCAGGGCAGTTAGTCAAGATACTATCTTTTAGATGAGATATAAAACAAATACAGAGCACTTCTGATGTTGAAATAGCTAGTCACACTTTTAATAAGAATAGTAGTGATTAGTCCAGATGTTCCAAATAAAAATAAATGGCAGCTGAGTTAGGTGAAATGATCCTCATATTCCATACAGAGAAACTAGGGAATTTGCAATCTTAGAAGAAAGAACCATCACCCCTGACCCTAACCTTGTTTTGATGACTTTAAGTGTTATATTTTCTTTATATACTGTTTTATTAACAGTATAATATCAGTCATTTCAGATTGGGATTTTTAAATCTCATGGATAGCTACAAAATTAATCAAGTTTGAAGAACTTTGGTTCAGCAAGTTTAAAGTTTTGAATATTTAAAATACTGGTTGGTTTTCTGGTGATTTCGCAAAATTGGCATCATGAGGTTCACTCTTTGATGTTATGTTTTCAGCTTTTGATCAAAAAAATCCTTTTGCTAACAGCCAGGCTTGCACCAGAAGTTCTGAAAAGCAATCTGTGTTCTTTATGCCTTGCACATCATCACGAGAAATAAAAATTCTTCAAGTCAAATTCTACCCACAGTTACAACTACATTGTCTTCACAGTCTAGCTTCTCCTGCATTCTATTGCCTTCAAAGAAAGAAATCACATAGATTACTTGTAACTGAGGATATAATCAAAACACAATGCTGTTGCATAGGTACTTCTGCAATTTGAGCTTTATTATCAATTCTTCTGGTGATGTCTGGACTAGAAAATAAATGAGTTAACTGTCTGAGTTCTGATGTCTCTGCTGGGTTCTTCACAACAGTAAACTCATTCTGGGGTCCAACTTTGCTGTACTTAATCATCTCAGGAATGGCAAACACAAGGTGAATATAAAGGTGGTTTCAAGCCACAAAGGATGCTGGGTACTATGCTCTTCCTTCAGCACTTTAGAATCCTTTAGAAGGAAAGAAAATATAAAACCGTACCACCGTTCCTCCTACACCACTCTTACAATTGGCCAACCAATTCCTCCATTGTTGATGGCCATTTGGTAGATGTAATGATGCCAGCACATTCCCAGAAAAAGCCATCACATTCAGTATCTTCTATTACTGCCTTTTACGAGTTTTTCCATGGCTTCCTCAGACTTCTCAAACTGGAGATCCCTACCCAAAAAAGAGGTCTGGGGGCTTTCAAGGAGGAGTTAAAGTACTGCCGCCAATATTTCTGCTTTGCCTGCAGAGTTAGATGGCCTAAGAGCAGCTGGCCAAGGCGCTCAGCTATGAAGGCAACACCCTACCTGGAACAGTGCAGGAGTTAGGGAGGCAATACCATATTATGCCACACTGACTACTGAACTGTTGCCTTCACAGATGGGCAGCTGGAGTGTGGCAGTTGCTGTTGCTGGTTGAGGACCCACTTCTGTAGGCAGCAGCACAGAAATAAAGGTGTCAATACCAAACCCTCTCCCTATGATAACCTTGCAAGCCCCCTCCTTTGCTCCCCTAACATCTTTTTAAGTCACAAGCCCTACAGTTACTACACTATGAAGTTTCAGATCGAAATACCTGAAATTGTGGAATTTATTATTTTCAAAATCTTGTAACCATGAAATTGACCAAAGTGGACCATGAATTTGTTAGGGCTCTAGTCACCAGCAAAGAAATGGTCTTGTGACTTATCTTAACTAACCCATTTTACATTGCCCACAATATCTTTTGTTGCCTGCTCCTTCACCCAGTCTATCACTAATGCAAATAGTATTGATGATAATAGCTCCAGTCACAGTATCAAATCACTCAGCCAGGCCTGTATCCAATCTTACTCTGCATCTACTTCCATCATACAAACTCCTTATTATATTGACCAGCTTGTCTGGCATCCCATAGTTTCCAGTAATATTTCACTGGGACACTCTGTCAACATTATCAAACACTTCAATAAAATTGATTAAGATAAGATTTTACCAAGCAGTAGATTTTTCAATAATCTCTTGAAGAATGAATAGCCGTCCACTACATGGTCTAACTAGATAGAACCCAGGATGTTCTTTTGTAACATATCATCCCTTGTCTTCTTCAGTATAGCCAGAATAATGGTAGCCAGTATCTTTTCTGCAACTGATAGCAGTACATTACCTTACCAGTTCATGCACTAAGTAATATCACTTGATTTTGGCAATGCCACGATTATACCATCTTTCTAATCTGTTTTGCTTTCAGAGCTTTCTGACTGTGGGTTGCTGCCCATGTTCCAGATGTAATCCATGTAACTTTCTTTCATCATCTTCAGAGGACCACTGTTTCTTCTACAGTCTTCATTACTTCCTTCTTTCAATATGACCACCTATCTTCTAGACTAACATCAGCCTGGTAATGTCAAACACTACAATGGTTGGTAAACACAATCTGGAATCTGACCTGTGTTGTTTTTTTCCTCAGACATCTTCATTTCTCTTACACTCTTTTTGACTCTCTTGTGACCCCTTTAAGTTTAAATTGTAAATATCTTTAAGTTGCCTGTACCTGCTCCACTGTTGACTCTGGCATCCCGAAGAGAATATGGTCATCCCTTAGATGTAAATACACGGCCTATCTGATTGATAGTTGTATTGTTTGATACTCTCCACATGGGGTATATCTAGACTACATGGCTCCGTCGACAGAGCCAGTAAAATAGTTTACTTGGCATAGTCAAAGAAGCGGGGATTTAAATAATTCCCACTTCATTAAAATAAAAATGGCCTCTGCGCTGTGCCAATGATCAGCTGATCATTGGGTAAGTTTCATGAGGCATACTGGAGCGGTCGACAAAGGCTTCCCTTGTCAACCGCGCTGCATCTAGACTGCCACACTGTGCCAGATCAGCTGATCATCGGCACAGCACGGCAACCATTTTTATTTTAATGAAACTGTGATTATTGAAATCCCCGCTTCTTTGACTATGTCGAGTAAACTATTTTACATGGCTCTGTTGACAGAGCCATGTAGTCTAGACGTACAGATGATGTTTTTAATCCTGTTACTGCTGGAAGAGACTGCCTCCTTTCTGCTATGCCCAAGAATCCTTCCCAGCAAGTAGAGTTAGTTGTTGCTAACTTTTGTGTTGAAGTTGTCTATCGTCAGCTTGATGTCATGGTTAGGCACATCATCCCAGAACCTGCTGCATTGGCTCAAAAATAATCCTTTTCATTGTTACTAGCTCCCTTTGTTGGTGGCATATATTTTGATTATTGCATACATGAAATGTCTTATTTCGAAGCCTAGCTGTTGTTATTCTGTCATTAACTGGCTTCCAAGCCAGCAGGATTTGCATTGTGATATTATCCACTATAACACCACTTTAATGTTTTCCTCCTCCTGAATATGTTTGTTCTACCAGCAGGGATCATCTAGCAACTCCCTATGCATGTCATCTCACTGATATCAAGTATGTTCAGATGTATTTTTTCTTGTCTCATAATATCTGTGCCGGCTTTTCCATCTGCCACATGAGCCTACTCTTGCTACAAATTTGGTCACCAGGATTTGAGGCTTGAGATATCAACTTCCTAATTGTTTTTTTGGTCTCCACTTACATCTACCATCCTCAATTTGTGGTTTACCTGAGCTGTCTCTGTTGCTGGTTGTTTTTATCTGAGTGGGTCACAAACCTAACTGCAGTACTGTCTTCTTTTATGTGGTCTTGGGACTGGCACTGTTTCTAACATTGGTAAAGTTTTAAGATATTATCGTTATTATTTTGTGATTCAGATCTTTTTAGATGTCTGGTCCATTAAATAGAAAATGCATTTTAATATAGCCGAAGGTAAAATAATAAGCCTGAGTGCAATGAACCAAAAGAGAGAGAAAATTATGTTTTCCTTGGAATAGTCATGCAATATACTGTCTGGGAAAAGGCTTTCAGGTTACTGTCTAAATGTGTTTGAAGCTATTAGAGCAGTGTAAGACTGCAGTAAAATCAGCAAATTGAGTAGTTGGCTACATCAGTAGAGATCTTGGAAATCAAAATATTATTCCACTCAGTCCAAACTTCATCAAAAGGACTGTGTTCAATTTTGATCACCTTGATCAGAATATTGTTGCTATTTTATGAGAGGGGTTTGAATATAATACATCAAGGATTTTTTCATATTTCAAGAGTATCTGGGGGTACAGCTACACAGCAGGGCTAAAGTCGAATTAAGCTATGCAACTTCAGCTATATCAGTTGCATAGCTTAAGTCAAAATAGCTTAATTCAGATTTTGGCACTGTCTACACAGCAGGAAGTTGAAGGAAGAACACTCTGCCTTCAAGTTCCCTTACTCCTCATGAAATGAGAGTTACCATGAGTCAGAGTAAGAAGTCCTTCAGCTCAACATTATTTTGAAATAAAGGCTTATAGTGAAATAATAATGCTGTGTAGACGTACCCTAAAAGTGCATCTACACAGCAGTGCTTAACTTGAAATAAGCTATGCAAATTGAGCTACATCAATTGCATAGCTTATTTAGAAATAGCTTATTTCAAAATTGGAAGCGTCTACACAGCACTTATTTTGAAATAGAGCACTGTTCCTCCAACTTCCCTTACTCCATGTACAATGAGGGTTACAGAAGTCAGATTAAAAAGTCCTCCAGCTCGGCAGCATTTCAACATTATTTCAAGATAACTGCCTCCTGTGTAGATGTGGACTAAGTTTTGGTCCATCCAAAATACAGCAGTAAGGAACAAGACAGACTACTGAGCCCAAATTCTGACTCTGCCAATATAATTTTAGTTAATGGATTTACTCCAAATTGATATTCCTGAGCTCAGACTCTGTACTTTGGCCTACATGAGGGAGTTATTTCAGAATAATCCCCTTATTTCAAAATAAAAAGCAGAGCATCCATGCAACCAAGTAGACCACCCAGTATTCCTTCTCATCCCCCCAACAGCTGCCAGCACTCCTGCAGCACCCTCAGCTACCACTGGCAAGGGATGCAGGAGAGCACCAGCCTGGACTGGTGCAGAGATCCTGGACCTGATTGCAGTCTGGGGCAAGGAGACCAACCTCCAGGATCTCCATACCAGAAAGTGCAACACTAATGTGTCCAGCCTGATGACTGCCAGCGTGGCTGACAAAGGCCACCCCCAGACCCTTGAACAGGTCAGATGAAAATCAAGAAGGTCTGCCAGGCTTATAATAAGGCCAGGGAGCAGAGCGGACACTGTGGGGAGGCTTTGAGCAGCTCATTGACATCCTGGGAGGGAAGTGGTCATCTCCCCACCCCCGTCATCATTGAGTCTGGCCAGGACATGCTCGGCATTAGCCTCCAGGAAAGAAGGGTTTCAGGGAATGAGGAGGAGAAGGGGGAGGAGAAGAACATTGGTCAGGTAACCTTGCCCACATGCCAGGACTTGCTCCTTACCCTGGAGCCAGCCCCCCAGGTATTGGGTGAACCCGGGGAAAGCATTTCAGGTGAGTTCTATAACTTTCCATATACACACATGGAGGCAGGTTGTGGAGTGTGAGGGGCTACATGCTCCTCTCTCAACCGACATAGCCTGGGGGGCACACAACAGCCTGTGCATGTGGATGCACATGGAACACCAGTCTGGAGAACATAGTCCCATGACACTCTCATACAGGAACCCCTTGGTCCTTCTCAGAAGGTTCCTGGAGAGGCCTATCTTTCTCCAGCCTCTGTGGTGGGACATCTTCCCATGACAAGCCATCATGAAGGAGGTTGGGGTAATGGAACCACACAGCAGTGCTGCACACGGCATAGGGTCATGTCCATATTCAGGCAGCATCCACTCCTGATAAAAGCAGGCACCAGTCACAGCCCCATCTCTGAGCCCCCCTTTCCCCTCCTACCAATTCCACTATTTCAGATTTTTTCCCCAGTCCATCCCCTGTTGCATAACCCCCAAATAAACACTCTTGTTTTTTCAGCAAAAAGGCTTTTTTTTATTTGCTCTGCAGTGAAGGGGGAAGGTGGAAAGGGAAGGCAGGGGAAGAGAGGGCAGGGGAAGGAAAGGCACACAGGAGCATTGCAGGGCCCCCTTGTGGAGAGGCCTGGGGTAGAGTCTCACAAGTGACCTTGGCAAAAACTCTCCCACAAGACCTCCTGGATAAACACAGACCCCAGAAGTGCTCTCTTCATGGCACTGCTGTCTGGCTGCTCATAAACCCTGGACAGCCAATCAGCCTCTGTCCCCCACCCTGGCAGGAAAGTCTCCCACTTGTTCTCCCTTGCTCTTACATATGTTGTGGAGCATACAGCAGGCCACCACCACATAGGAGATGTTCCAATCACTGAGTGGTGTGTGAGACATGTATGTAGGAAGAAGCCCCTGAAAGCATGCACCGCATTGCAGCTTGCCTGACCAAGCAGCCACAGGAAGTGTCTGCCCTACTGGTGCCCTCCCCGGAGGGTTTTTAATCCGAGAAAAGCTCCAATTGGTGTGGATATGCTATTTTGAAATAATTCTGAATCATTTTGATGCTTCCCCGTAGTGGGGACACGCTATTTCATTTTTGTTATATCAGGAGTTATTATTTCGATTTTAATTCCGAGTGTAGACTGTGAGTCTTCAATTACCGGTAATTCAGAATAAGGAAATTCCAAGGTTCACTGAATGAGAGCAGAACCATGGTGATTTCCATTCCATACCAAGGGATTTTTTTTAAACGCCTTTCTGTTGTACTTCTCCAAATTTTACCCCCAAAAGTGGGGGACACGGGACTTCACCTACATAAAATATTAACTCATTGTCCACTCAATACAGGAAATGTAGGAGACTTGGAATAAATTCAACACAGGAGTATATTGGTCTAAGTTAAGGTGATAGTTATATTCTGTTCACTTACAGCCGATCTTGGCTCAGATAAATAAAATAGTCTGGGAAAATATGTAAACTTTAAATCCTTAAATCTTTTAAGTCTAGTGCTTAAGAGAGGATTTTAAAATAGTTAAAACTTATGAGGTACAAACTGTTCTAATAATTGGGGTCTAGCAGGCCCACTCCATTTATGAGTCTCACTGTGGGAAAAGTAATACAAGTTTAGAAAATGTTCCAGTCACCTACAACAATAGATGATAATGGAGAATTTGTCTGAAGCAGAGTCAAAAAGACTGAATTTCTATAATAGTTAAGTTGCACTTTTTGTTTGGACTATGAGTTCAGCAGACACAATAACATTTGAGGAAAAATAAAGGAAAAATATTTGTTCTGAAAGTCAAGTCATTGCCAGTTGCTTGTTTTAGGAGTTTGTATTCTTGATTGACCATGCTTATGGTCTCACCTAAACCACTCAGGAAGCAGTATTGGGTCTTAGGACTTTTGTTATTATTGACTGTAAAACAAACAAAACAGTATTTGGTAAAAGGGTTGTAAAATAATTGGTTATCCTGCCATTTATGACTGAGTCAATTATAAGAAGACTTCAGGTTTGACATTTGAATTAAATGTAGAAAAAGTTCATGGTGTACATAGCACAGTTAACACTGCAATGCAAAACAAAGTGGTAATAGTAACAGTCTGATAAATCAGTAGTGAAATCCACACTATATTCCTAGGAATGACTTATTTGATTTACTGGATTATTAAAATAAACACTGGTTTGGAATTGTTTTGTGAACAAACAGATTATAGATTAAATTTCCATGGCTATTTGAATACCACGAGAGCAATAATATGCAGAATAATATTTATGCATGTATTTATGTGAGCAATTTGTAGTGATTAAATTTCCAAGTGGTAGTATTATGTTGTCAATTTGTGGTTTTCATTAGATGTACTCTATTTGGTACTACTGAAGTATAATTTCAGAAAACACTAGCCTTTTGAGAGATGGACTGAAGCTGAAATAGCATCCCATAAATAGTTATTGTTCAGTGAAGACTGCTCAGATTCTGAATGCATTTAATTTATGATGTATCTTAAAGTAAATTTGAATACTTTTTTATGTAAACAAAGTGGAGAGCTTCAGAAGTGCCAGTGTTCAAAGAGCTTAGAAAAAGAGAAGTCTAAAGAAATAAAGCTGTGCATTACAAAAAGTTTGAAATAAATCCACCAATGGGGCAATATTTAGGTGTACATATGTCTGTGTCAAAGAGAGCTTGTTTTTGTGCTTAGGGCATTAAATTATAAATCACGAATTGTTAGGTCTGTTCCTGCCTCTGCCATATGCTTCTTATCTCACCTTTAACCAGTCACTTAACCACTCTGAGGGTATGTCTACACTACAAAGTTAGTTCGAACTAACTTAGTTCGAATTAGTTAATTCGAACTAAGCTAGTTCGAACTAACGCGTCTAGAACTAAAAATTAGTTCGAACTAGCGTTTTGCTAGTTCGAACTAGCAAGTCCACATTGAGTGGACTCTGAACAGGGCTTAAGGATGGCCGGAAGCAGTGCCGGCAGGGCATAAAAGGAGGACTTAGAGCATGGAGATGCTGTCTCAGGCTAGCCGAGGGCTGCGCTTAAAGGGTCCCGACCCCCACCCCGGACACACAGTTCTAAGGGGTGCCCCGCTTGCAAAGAAGTTCTGGCTTGGAGTGCCCTGAGTGCTCACACTGGGCACATCACACCACTCGGCCATCAGCCCGGCTGCACTTGCCGCAGGCTGCCATCTGGGGAGAGGGAGTAATTGGGGGGCTGCAGGAGAGCTTCCACCCCCAGAAGCCCGCAGAGCCAGCCCAGTCCTCCCCATCGGGGGCTCGTACCCCATTCCTCCCTCACCTCCTTCCACTTACCCTTCCTTAGCCCCCCTTCTTATTGATGTACAAAATAAAGATAACGTTTCTTCCAACATTGACTCTGTCTTTATTGAAAAAAACTGGGGGAGACTGGGAAAAGGAGGTGGGAGAGGGGAAGAGAAAGGCTGGGAGAGGGGAGGGCAACTAACATGATCAGGGGTTGGGAACAGGTCCCAGATGAAGAGAGGCTACAGAGACTGGGACTGTTCAGCTTAGAAAAGAGGAGACGGAGGGGGGACAGGATAGAGGTCTCTAAAAGCAGGGGTTGGGTGGAGAGGGTGCATTCAGAAAAGTTCTTCCTGAGTTCCCATAAAGAAGGACTAGAGGACACCAAAGGAAAGGAATGGGTATCAGGCTTGAAACTAGTAAGAGAAAGTTGTTGTTGTTGTTGACAAAGCAAATAGTTAACCTGTGGAACTCCTTGCTGCAGGAGGCTGTGAAGGCTACAACTAGAACAGAGTTTAAAGGGAAGTGAGATAAAGTGATGGAGGTTGGGTCCATGGAGTCCTATTAGCCAGAGGGTAGGAGTGGAGTCCCTGCCCAAGGTTTGTGGAAGGCTGGAGAGGGATGGCACGAGACAAATGGCTTGGTCATTGTCTTCGGTCCATCCCCTCCAGGGTCCCTAGGGTTGGCCTCTGTCGGCAGACAGGCTACTGGGCTAGATGGACCTTTGGTCTGACCCAGTACGGCCATTGTAAGCTCAGGGCTCAGTGTCGGGGGTCTCAGTGGACCCCCTTGATTTTCATGCACACCTGGTCCTGGGTGGCCAGGCTGGCAGCTCTCCTGCCCTAGACGGCCACTTTCCTGTGCCTAGTGCGGAGATCGTGGACGAGGTCCACGATGTCCGCACTAGCCCAGGAAGGTGCCCGCCTCTTGCGGTCCAGGGCAATCTCCCGGGAGCCGCCAGCCTGGTCCCGGCAAGAGGGGGTGGGCTGGGGGGCATCGGGTGGGTGGCTCTGTGCCGTGCCAGGTGCAGGGTCTGCTAGCTGGGTGCTGGCAGGCTTGCACCTGGCACGGGCACCGTAGCCAGCCCGTGCCCCTTTAAGGGGTCCGGGGCCGGGAGGGGGGCATAGAGTTTCCCTGGTGTTGGCCAGAGTGGCCACCAGGGAAACCTGGGGAGGGCTAGCCTCCCACTAGTTCGAACTAAAGGGCTACACAGCCCTTAGTTCGAACTAGCTAGTTCGAACTAGGCGTTAGTCCTCGTAAAATGAGGTTTACCTAGTTCGAACTAAGCGCTCCGCTAGTTCGATTCAAATTCGAACTAGCGGAGCGCTAGTGTAGCGCATAGGAAAGTTAGTTCGAACTAACGTCCGTTAGTTCGAACTAACTTTCTAGTGTAGACATACCCTGAGTCAGTTTCTGGGCCTGCAAAATGAGAATAGCTACCTACAGGATCTCAAAAGGGTTTGAGTGGCATTAATGTATCATTGTAAATCTTCAAAATGAAGTTATTACTACAAGTTGGACCTCTCTGGTCTAGCATCATTGGGTCCTAACCAGTCCCAAACAAGATTATTTGCTGGACTAGGGGAGGTTTCCCAAAAGCCCCCAAACACATTACCCCCTGCTGGCAGGCTGCCCCCAGCAGGGAATGCTGCCTCACCTTCCTCCCCTCCCAAACCTGGCTGGGCAGCTTGCCCAGCTACTGCTGGCTCCCTGGGCAGCCCAAGCTCCAGTTCTTGCTCTGGGGCTCCATTCCTGTGCAGCCGGGAGCAGCCATGGGACTGGGTCTCCAATCCTGGTCTTATGCAACTTCTGACCTGGCTCCGTGCAGCTGGGGGAAGCCGCAGGGCTCTGGCTCCATTCCTGTGCAGCTGAGAGAAGCCACAGGGCTCCAGCCCTGGTCCCATGCTGCCCCCAGCCAGGCTGCCAGCTCTGATGTCCCACCTGGCTCCCCCTCCTGCCCTTAGGCTCCTGGGCTCTCTGTTCCAGGATCATCTGTGGAGAGTCCCAGATTTTGGAGGTACAAACTGTAATATGGTAACTTAACTGCCGTCCATTTGAAGAATACTAGATTTTAATCCTACTTGCTGAGTTCAGACTAAGTTATAGGCTCAGTTAAAACCCATGTATCTAACTGGTGTAACCGAGGCCCATATTTATCCCTAAACAAGTTTAGTGACAACCACACAATGCATGAGGAGTAACAGTTAATTTGAGGGGAAGGTTTTGGATTGGACTTCCACGTCTACATGCGGTGAGATAATTCAGGCTACCGGCTCTTTAAAATGGCGACCAGCTGTGAATATGCTAATCAAACGTGGGATATTTAAATCACGCGCTTCATTAGCAACTTCGGTATGCTTCATTTGCCTCCCTAGTCCAAATTACGGGGCAAGTTTAGACATACCCTTAGGTGCCATAGGACTCCTCATTGTTTTAACCACAGAAATGAAATACGTACCTTAAAGTAATCCAGTTATTTCATATCAAGGAAGAAACACAGACACTATTTTGAAATAATCCTCAAAAACTATAATTTCTCTGTTATGGCCTTTGGGGATCTGTTGTCAATTTTCTTCCTCTGAGTTATTCTAGAAATAAAAGTGTCAGAAAAGGAATACATTATAAGCTGTGTGTAAAAAAGTGATTTGGCAAAATGTAGCAGTGCATATGGGTACTAGTCTCTGTAGCTCAGATAAATCTAGAAAGAGATCTAGAGTTATAAAAATACCCGGTGATGGACCTAAGCTGGTTTGTATTCCTTCCAGGAAATTTTTCACACCAAAGGTAATTACAAAAAGTGAAGCTCTCTTGTTATTACAATCTCTGCAAAAGATATGACAACAAACTTTCTTCTATCATGCTGGGAAACAGAAGGTCAAATTCTCTGCTCATTTTAAACATGCAATGGGATTGAACTGAGTAGAATTTGGCTCCCATGCCTAAAGTCGTCTGCATAGTGCCCAACCTGAGTAGCCAGATTGGGTGCTCAGAAGATGGAAGGAAAGGAACAACAGTGGAATGACTCTTCTTTTTCCTTGACAAATATGGAGTAGCCTGATGCAGCCCCCACTTTGAAGGTGACAATGAGAGGATCTACACTGTGGTAAATTCTCTGGTCCTGCCAGTCCCCTTAGAATCCGATGCCACAACTAAACCATCCCCCACATGTTGCAGATACACAGAGTCCAGTGAAGAACAGATCTCTGCACTACCCAAGGATACATACTGTCTTCATCTGGTCCCGATTGCCCTTGAAAGTGTATTGGCTCTGCTTCCTGTGAAGCCTGTAGAGACTGTGCTGAATTGTGTCCATAAATAGATGACTTTCCCTCTTCTTCCTCATATGCTACAGAGAAGAAAAATACAATTATTGATTAACTAATCTGCCATTTCCTACCTTGCAGGTATCCCTACCCTTTCTTCAGTAGGCCAGTTTTCCTTTTTCTCATTCTTTGGCTACGTCTATACTGTACTCTTCTTCCCCAAAAGCTTCTGCAAATGAAGCACAGAGTAGAATATTGCCATGCTTCATTTGCGTAATTAATTAGGGGCCGTTTTTGTTCAAGAGGCTTTTGTGTAAAAAGGAGCTGTGTAAATGGCTCCTTTTTGTGCAAAAAAACCCCTCTTGCACAAGAGCCATTCAGGAAGAACGGCTCTTGTGTAAGAGGGGGATTTTGTGTAAAAAGGACCCATCTACGTAGCTCCTTTTTGCGCAAAAGACTCTTGAACAAAAACGGCCCCTAATTAATTATGCAAATGAAGCACGGTGATATTCTACTCCGCGCTTCATTTGCTTAGGCTTTTGCAGAAGAAGGGTGCAGTATAGATGTAGCCTTTATTGCAGTGGTGTAGTCTGAAGGGCCTACTTAGGCGGTCCCTGACTTTGAATGACTGGGCGAGAACGGGGAGGAGGTGAGACATCTAGCCAGCTAGCTAGTGGACCCAGGGATGTACCCAAAGACAAGGATCTGCATACAGGGGCTTACCCTATTCCACCACTTGCCCTATACTCCAGCCTAGGTGCAGCATTCTAGTGTCTCACTCCCCAGCTGGAGCATTTGCAAGTTCCTGTGCTCCAATCCTACTCCCCGGCTGGAACACTTGACAGGCTGGTGAAGGATGGGACTAGATACAAAGTGGGTGGGCCACAGCCCACTCAGGCCCCCCCCATGGCTACTCCCCTGCTTTGTTGTGAGTATATTTGAAGAACCCTTCCTTGTTAATTTCAACATCATTTGCAATTCAACATTTAGCACTTCTGTCTGCTTTTTCTCTTTGTAGATCTGCCAATTCTCCTCTTTACCATACATATATATATATATATATAAATTCTGCTTATTGTTTAGATTGCTTTTTACATCACTTTACCTAATCATGTTGGCCTCTGCTGACCTTTGCTTTATTTAAATTTAACAAGGAATGGATTTCAACTGCAGTCTCTCCAACTATTTCTTAAATATTTACCACTTCTGTTCAGTACTTTTGCCAAACTTTAAAGAATTTCTATCAAAATCATCCAAGGCACTTCACATTCTTCCCAGTCAGCTTTTCTAAAAGTAAAAATTCTCTGTATGACTTCTTTTAATATTCATCCTCTTGACAATTTGAAGTTCACTGATACTGTAGTCCCTAGCCCTAATATTCTCCTACATCATCTTCCTTTTGTTAGCTGGAAGGACACTAAAATCAAAATGGAGTCAATCGACTAAGTTGAAATCAAAATGGAACCTAAGGAATCTGAGCAACTTTTGCCGCCAAAACCATCATGCTGGACATGGCATAAAGTCTGCACAAGGACCTCTAATTTTGCACTCAGCACTCTACTCCTTTGCACTAGGGACCTTTGGCATTTTTCCACATTGGGGGCTTTAAAAAAAGGACCCCTGAGAGGGTCAGGTTGGTTCGGGTTCCTGTTCATTGGCAGTTTCCATCGGGAGTAGGTTTGCTGTGCTGTTATCAGAGACCGTGACGAAGGCCAGGACCAGCTTCGTGACAGACCAGATTCAACTCCACCACTATCAACAGGGTACTTTGGTTCACTGCTGTAGCTATTGCTCAGTGCTGTGGACCCTAGCTACCTGCCGAATCAAAGCCCACCGCCCAGTCCGTCCTCCTCTGGTTATTGTGGTGAAGGCCTGCTCTGGAGATAAGAACTGTTTACTATTCTGGTATGTGTGCAACTTACCATCAGCTGTTGTCATAACATCAGCAGATCATTATTGGACTCGTCAGTGTTCCTCCCCAGAGGCTACCCCAAGCCAACAGGTAGAAGGTACTGAGCCTCGTGCACTCATCAGACAGACTGAGTACAGAGTTCTCCTGTATATTTTTGCTGTTCTATCTTCTAGTGTCTGGGGTGAGGGGTTGGTTTTATGCAGTGTTATAGCCTATGGTTACTGCTTGTTGTGTTATCTGTTGTATTCTACAATATATTCTTAAATGCTTACACGTGTCTGTGTTTATTTGGACTGGAGAAATCCACCAGTGATAGATACGGTGATTTCCAGGTCGGACCATCTTCTGGGAAAAAGGCATTTTAGATCAATTCAGATCAGGCCCCACTATATTTAGCTTGCTAGTGCGCCTTTGCTAGTAACACTTTAGAATTTTAGGATCATTTACTTATTTGTTACAATCACATAAAAATGACACCCCATTTTCTCTTTTAGAAACATACAGGGCTTTGTTTTCCAGTGCATTACACCAAATTTCACACTAGTGTAAGTCTATTAACTTCAGTGGTGTTTCACTGGCATAAAACAGATATAATGGAATAGATGATCTGGATGGATATGAGGTACAGATTGTACTCCCTGGTGCCGCACCCTTAGGACCTGATTGGTCCCAAACCAGGGAATTTGCCAGACCAGAGGAGGTCAAAGCAGTGGAGGGGGTCTACTTTCCCTTGGCCCCCCAGGGGTGCCACTTTTCCCTAGGCAGCTCCACTGCCACCTAGGACTCTACTTTCCCCACAGTGCTGGGGAAAGGAAGCTCTACTTTTCCCCTGTGGCTTAGTTGCTGAGACTCTGCTCCCCCATGAGGACTCTGCTGTCCCTGCAGTGGCCAGGGTCTCCACTGCCATCCAGAGCTCCACACTCTCTCCCTGGTGGCTTTGCTGACACCTGAGGCTCTGTGCTCCCACTGGTGTCTGGTAACTCCACTTTCTCCCAACCGCTCTGCTACTGTCCAGGGGATCCACTACTGCTTGGGGGCTCCATGTTCCCCCCAGTAGTACTGCTGCCGCCCAGCATCTCGCACTCCACCAAGTGGCCCTGCTGCTACCTGAAAGGCTCTGTGCTCTTAGTGTTTCTGCACTCCTGCCTCCCCAGCATGTACTTTGCTCCCCTCAGGCAGCCATGCTGAGTGGGGGGGGGGGGGGGTTACATTCTTCCCAGCAGCTCTGCTGCTGCCCCCAGGGATCCATCTTGGCTCCTAGTTTGGCAATGCTCCTGGCCCTCATGAGTGGTCTCCAAGGGTATTGCTGGACCAGGGAACTCTGGATTACGGAGTTTCAACCTGTATAAATTAAGTGGGCACTCCTGTGTAATCTATGTAGGGAATCAGTCAGAAAGTTTAGATGCATTAATTGCTATTTGACCATGAGGGGACACTTTTCTGCATATTGAAGAGAGCATAATTCACATGCCAAATAAGTGATAGTTATGTTCTGCATACCATTGGATTCTCTGTGTGTCCTTGCATAGTAATTTATATGAGATGCTAATACAAATCATTTAAATATTCATAAATTATCTTAATAGTTTTATTTATGATCACATGCACTATTTTCCCAACATGATACGTTCTCTCCCCCAAACGTTAACATAGGAAACAAGATGTAAATTGGAATAAATACATAATAACACTTTTCCTTCCATCTTGCCAGAAATAATCTTTCCAAATTTTGTAATATCCCTCTTAACACCTGCAGAAACAACGGTGTCCAAAATATTTGTCTTTCGTGTACAGGAAACTGTCACTTTGTTAACTTAGGCTGCAGTCCTACAGTTGGATTTATGTGTCTAGACCTTTGCATCTGCATGGATCCCCAGTTACTTTAATGGAGCAATGTAGACATAAACATAGAACATTCTTTAAAATTCATTTCACAGCATCAAGTGTCACACACCTTTTTTATCGAAATGCTCCTTCTTGCAGTAATCTAAATGAAATAATTTACAAATGTAAATAAATAAGGAAGACCTATTTATTTATACTCTGTCTCAATAAAACCATAGCATGTATCTGGCTAACAGGAAATATAATTAATCTATAACTACTGAAAATAATTTAATTCAGCACAAGATCTGAACACAGTTTAGCAATTTCTACAAAGGATTGTAAAATTTCATGTTGTCATAAATATCCAACATGGTAATGTTACTAAGTATTTGAGTCTATATGTTTGGGAAAGAAACTGAAATAGCAGGAGTCTCAAAAATGACGACAAACAAGCTCAATTAAGGTAAATTGCAATAGCACACAAAAAAAGAGAGGCTTGGGAAGACTATTAAGATTTTGTAGATGAAATATTAGAATACTGTGTATCAAGAGCAAGATTCCTACAGACATCTTTGAAATGCAAAGGTAATATATTCTCAGTGGTGCTCTGTATTCACCATGACTTAATGATACCTATCAATTGAGGTTGATAAGTTTAAACTAGAGCTTTTTCATAGAAAAATGCAGTTAATGAAATAGAAATCAGAAATGAAAACTATATTGGTTCTATCCATCTATCTATCCAGAGTAAATGGATTACTCCAGAGAGAAAAATACAGGCTCAGTAATATCAATTTGCTGTGGTATCAGCAAAATAAGTAAATATATTCATAAATCCATATAACTTAATATATATGCATCAAATGACACAATCAATATGATCCCACAGTGTCTACAGAACTAAAATTACTAAACTTTGGATTCCTAGTTTAAAGCATTATGGAGAATTTCTGTGCTCGTTAGGAACTCTTTGGAAAACCTTTCCCCAAGAAAGTGAGTACTTATTCACACACACTGTTTCATTGCAGTTAATGGGACTACATGTGTGAGTAAGCAGTTCCGTACTTGAATAAGGGTTTCACAATCCACTGTCCCCTCTTTCATGCTGATCCTGGAGTAGGCACTTGGAAAGTCTTGTTTTGCTTTATAAAGTTTCAAGGGGGAAATGGCTCTCTTTAGCATGAAGAATGCATTAAAAAGAGAAGAGATAACCCAGTCCTGACATGAAATATGTTCATCACCAGAAACAAGAAGAAGGGAGGGGAAAAGATTGAAAAAGAACAGAAGATGAAGATAAATATCTGGGTAAAGGTAAAGATGAAGTGTTAATATCTGGGACATGAAAATGGGGAACGAAGCAGCATAGCATGTAAATTGAGAACAAAGGAAAAAGAGAGTGCTAAATAAAAAAAATAGGGAAAGAATAAAAATGGTTGCTTGGGCTTGTAGAGTGAAAAGAAAGGAGAAATTCTTACTAATACTTGTATTTCCCACTCACATGTGATGGCTGAAAAATTATTCAGAGTAAAGACTTTTCTTCATGCAGCCTGCAACATTTCTGTATCAGCTTCTCAAGATACAAATAT
This sequence comes from Pelodiscus sinensis, assembly GCF_052426305.1. Lineage (NCBI taxonomy): Eukaryota > Metazoa > Chordata > Testudines > Trionychidae > Pelodiscus > Pelodiscus sinensis. The sequence continues at coordinate 66,620,340 of NC_143057.1, forward strand.
TTTGACAAATGGCCACCTCCAAACTTGATTACGGTAATAAAAAAAGATGTTTCACCGTGAGAACATGTTCTTTTTTGAGGTCTGGTTACAAGGCACAGCATCCAAGGAGTAAAGGAAGCAAATTGTGTGTTTGTGAGTGGCCTCAAGTGTTTATGATTCTTACAGAGATGGACGATTACTTCTGAACTTCCAAACAAGTCTCCTGCTCTCCCCTATTTTGTTCAATCAGGGAAACAGTTTTCCTTATGGCTCAGGGCACAATCCCCATAACTCTGGGTTTCATATCCTGCTAGTTGATACTACAAGTTTGTGGCATCTTCTAGATTTTAGTGCCACTTCGGCTATGCACACAACACAACTATTTATCTCTGTCTTTGTGGCACAACACTGTGTCTGAAACTCCCCCCCCCCCCGCCCGCCCCCCATTAATTAGAAGTGAAGAAGAGATGGTTTTCTCTGAAGGCATGTATACCAGAAGGGATATTGTGGCAGTAGATACAGCTGACTGTATTTGGAAATTTTCCCTCAGCACAGGAGGATTTCTAACCTATAATGCATAATTGGAAGAAATATTGAAATCTCAACCCTCAGCAAGGCACGAACAGACAAACTGTTAAACATGCTTCAATGGGCACATAATGAAGGAACCTCCCACCTTTTTCCAGCTGCTTAAGAACATGTCACAATTGTGGTGCAAGAGTGTCCCTCGGGGGACTGAAGAAGAGAAGAAGGTGGATCATGCCTTGTGTTACATCTCAGCTGCCCAAGAGTGCTTGGCTGCACTGGCACAGCAGACAGAGTCATAAAGATGGTGCAACTGTGTAAACACCCAGTTTCTCAAAGAAGTACTGAACATGATACTGAGCTCATTTCTCAGCTATGCACACAGTCCTTGCTCAGGCCCTACCTCAGTGCTCTTTTTCCAGCCAACTGATTTTAAAATGTGTTTAATTTAGATACTGAAGCTGGGTGTCCAAGGTTGAATACATTTTTTTTTCATTGGACATGTTTGTTCTGGAAGAATTCAAGTATGAGAATTGAAACAAAGTGTTCTTTTTTTGGAAGATGGAGCACCTGTCACCAGCAGTAAGAGACCAAGCACAGCTGTGTGAAGGCTCTGGCTTCCTTACTATTTGTTGAAATTTTAGGGAACATGATCTGGCTTCATTCTTTTGGATATACCTCATGGGATATTAATGATCATTAGGGTCAGAGGGGTGCTGTAGTGGCAACTTGTAGATCCACATTTAGATATTGAATCTCCAAAAGTGGATGCCTTTTAAACTGGGGGCTTGAACGGGCCCATTGTTGACTTAAGGGTTCATAATAACATTTTATTTTTGTTCTAAGGGTAGAGTCTTAATTCCTTAGAATTTGGGCAAGTAAAAATATTTGGGAGGACATCTTGTATCCAGAAGGCAATTACTGAAGGAGTCAGGAAGTTAGGCAAAAGTGTTCACAGTATGAATAAATAAATAAATCAATACATACAAATACAAATACAAATACAAATACAAATACAAATACAAATACAAATACAAATACAAATACAAATAGTTGGTTGATGTTTAACGTGTTAGCTTTGGCCTATACATGTCATAACACCTTCTTATCTGAGACACCATTATACTATCACAGTGGAGAAGGTGAAAAGAGGTGACTGGCCAGACATTTTTAATGAGAGCATGTCAGTGTTCGATTTAGCGGGTCTAGTATAGACTTGTAAATTGAATACTGAGAGCAGCCTCCACCGGCATCTGACACACCTCCTTTTGTTAGGACTAAGGGAAGCCAATGGGAACATTTGCTCCAGTCAGCCTCCTGCTGTGTGGATGGCCCCAAGGCTTGGCTTAAGGTAAGCTGGCTCCAGCTACATATTTTGCACAGCTAGAATTGTGTACCTTAAGCTGACCTTCTTGGTCTAGTATCAACCAGGCCTAAGTGTTCTAGCCCATGGAATTTTCTCTCCAATTTACTGCAAAATGGCCTTATTCTGATGACCTTCATACAATGCTTCAAAGCTCTTCATTTTTATCCTGAACATTCATAAACAGGGAGAAATTGTAAGGATGCTTTTGAATTGCTTGGTTTGTTGGTAGAGAGTTACACTGAAATGTACTGTACAAGTTCCTTACTTTATGTTTGGGTAATACGTTGATTGTGATTTTCAGTTAAGTCAGTAGCATCTAGAGCTCATGAGGAGATGGCCTTTAGTTAGCATTTGCATACCTAAATATCATTTTCTTCAGTGTTTGTGCAGCATATTGTTTTGCAGCATTTAATGCAGTATGTCAAATGTTGAACTACAACTTTTCTGATTTTCCTTAGAAGGCTATAAAGTTCTAGTAAACAGAAGTTTTTGCTAGCTGGCTAAAATGCATTCCTGTAACTAAAGAATTATTTCTATAGTCAGAATAGACCTTTTTAGCAAATTCGGTTAGAATTAAAGCATCAATCAAATAATTCCATTAAAATAATGAGATGATTTAATCAATAGATTTGCTAACTAAGCAAACATCTTAGCAGTCCCACTATCCACTGAACTGCATTTATTTAAATATTTGATTAGTGTTTAACTTGGTTTATTATGTGCTTTAGCAATATTGTAAAATGTGCACAACTCTGCTAGAATATAGCCTTGGGGCACTGTATACTACATTAAAATTTCAATGCTCCTTAGGCAGAGAGAAGCATGATCTAGGGTTTGTGCAACTCTGTTTCAAATTGTAAGCTTAAGGATAATTAATGAGGGACTTAGGGGTATGTGCTGAGGAATAAACAAATAGCCATTGTGTAAATGAAAAAGCCCATGTGGTAAGCCCTGCTTTAGGTTTTGCCCTTTGGTGTTCCCAAAGTATAATTAAATAATCTTAGTAGAATTATCCTGTAATGCATTGTCAAAGATTTTCTGGAAAGGTACAAAGTATTATTTAAAAAAATATCCAAAAATATTTTCAGCTCTCCAGGTATGTTTTATGGAGAATATATATATGAGCTTTGTTGTTGCATATTCTTTATATTTTCTCTGGTGTTTTACTTTTAGAGTTTGCCAAAGACAAAAGTTTCTGCAAAGCGAAAGACAGAAAGAAAGAATCTGAAGTGGTTTGAAAACTGATATCCTAGCTAAATGTTATCTCTGCCTGTGGCCCCCAAGCTACTGAGCTAGTCAAGGGATCAAACACCGAAGCAAATACTGTCTTGTTTCACCTATCTCTAAGTAATGTTTTATAGAACCACTATAATTGTGAAACTTTATGTGTAACTGAAGATATTTGCCTTGCCATAGAAATAGAGGAGGGAAAGGAGAATTGAGAGATTCAAGAGACAGAAACAGCAGCTTTTCACCCAATGATATTTTACAACCTTCAATTATAAAAAAACTACAGTAGTGACTCACAGCAAGTGAGAAAAGGGTCAATTCAAATTCAGACTGCTGCCTCACTTAATTTAATTGCTCTTGATCTGAATCTGACCTTTGTGATCAGCAATGCTGTCACAAAAGAGAAACCTTAGAAGAGGTGGTCAGATGGGCAAGAATTAAAATAATCAGAGCAAAGTAGTTTCAATCTTTAATTCCAAATATATGGGGGAAGGTTTGTGTTGATTAAACTGGTAGTTTCATTTCCTACTTCAAAATTAATAGTTATGGATTGACGTTAAACTTGTTGTTATGAGTCATATCACATTTAGAATAAATGTAAAGAAGTCATTGTAATCAGGTGGCTGAAACAATAGTAGTAACAACCATAATGCAAGTACATAGAAGTCAAGTAGAAGCTCAATCATGAGGCCCAAACTAAACGGTTTCAAATGGAAAATCTAGACAACTGCTTGGTGGAACTCTTTTGGTCTTTGATTGTGAACTGTGTGTGGGTCTCTATCTAGTCGTCAGGCACAAAGGCTACCTAACTCCACATAAAACAGCCAGGGTATGTCTACACTGCCACCCTAGTTCAAACTAGGGTGGCTAATGTAGGCATTCAAACTTGCAAATGAAGCCCGGGATTTAAATATCCTGGGATTCATTTGCAAGTTCCCGGGCACCGCCATTTTTAAATGCCCCCTAGTTCAAACTACCTGCCCGTGCCTACATGCGGCATGAACTAGGTAGTTCGAACTAAAGCTCCTAATTCGAACTACCGTTACTCCTGCAATGAGGAGTAATGGTAGTTCGATTTAGGAGCTTTAATTCGAACTACCTAGTCTGTGCCGCGTGTAGCCGTGGGCAGGTAGTTCGAGCTACGGGGCATTTAAAAATGGCAGCTCCCAGGAACATGCAAATGAAGCCCGGGATAGTTAAATCCCGGGCTTCATTTGCAAGTTCGAATGCCTACATTAGCCACTCTAGTTTGAACTAGGGTGGCAGTGTAGACATACCCCGAAAGAATATCACCTCCCTTACAATGTTTAGGCCAGCGGCTGAAGTGCTAAACCACAAAGTGGAAGACCAACAGACCCCTCTCTGACTGATGTGGTCAAAGGATTTGAACAAGGACCTGTCATTTCTTAGAAGTATAGACTAACCATTGAGTTATGACATATTCTTATGCAAGCTTCTTTCAGTCTCTCTCATTACAATTCTTTCACTTTAGTTAAATATTAATTGGGCCAGAGAAAGACACTATGGCCCAGCGTTAGGGCATTGACTTGAAAGTTAACAGAATTCTGTTAAAATCTCTTATGTTCATCAGACAGAGAGACTTGAGGAGTGATAAGTGCAAAGAGGTGGGCCAATCTTACACTGGTTAATGGTTTGCTAGCAGAGCTATGTATTTCCCTTCAACTGGGGCTTCCACACTTATATGTGTGAGAGGGGTCAGGCTTATGGCACACCTTTATTTTCTGTATCTCCCATTGTGGGGACTTTGTGGATCACATTGCAAGGCATCTATATCTTCCATTCATTATATAGAAATCTTAGGTGACTAACTCTTGTTTTGTGGATTGAAACAGTGCACTAGGCCATTTCAGATAGTGAGGGTGCTGAAAGCCAGCCCCCTCACACCTGTCCTCCTATCCCCGCCCCCCAAGCTGGGGCAGGAATGGGGCCAGGAGTAGAGCCCAGGAGCTGGCGGCAGAGCACAGGGTGCTGGCTGTCAGGACCCCAGATGTAAGGGGGCAACAGCTGGGTCCTGGGCATGGGGAGGGGGGAGGAGGACAGCAGCAGAGCCCTGCTAAAACTTGAGGTTTTGCAGCACTCCCACACCTCTAGTTCTAATATCTATAGATGGTTAGTTTTCTGATTTTCTAGGTGTCTGCAAGTTAGGAACTATTATTCTGCATCATAACATATATCTCCTTTGAAGATTCAGGGAGTAGTATATAATCAGAAACATCAGACATGACTCAAGAGCATTTACAGAATTTAAATAGCAAATAACCAGCCAAGGAGGAAGTAAAACACTGTGAGATTATATCTAGGAGTTCCATCAAAAGCATGGGTAGCTTTTGAGGTATTTATTGGATAATTCATATATTCTGAAAAGACAGTTATTTGCCAGTTGATTCTGGTTCTCTTTACGTTGTGTAACCTGGATGTCAACAGAGGTAGAGAAAGAATGAGGAAGGCACAAATGCAATAAATCATACAGAACAGTCAGAATTAGTGAGATAATCTATTTTCAAAGACTTACACATCACACACCAGTGACCCAAAAGGGGAATAAGACATTTTTCCTTTTCTCCTGATTTATATTTATTAATTATTTATAGTGCCCCACCATTTTAAAACAAGCATTTCGACATCTTCCCATCCAGAGTTATTGCAGGAACATGTCTGCTCTACACCACAAGCTAATGGTGTTAGTCCCCTGCTCATGTACACATAGCTCTGAGTTAGCATGAGTATAAATAGCAGTGCAGCTACAATAGCTCACATGGTAGTTGAAAAGGCATGGGTGAGCTGGGATAAGACCATATCCACTGGTTTCAGGCAAGTTTGGACATGGGATGGCTTAGCTGTGCTCTACTTCTGCTACCTGTGCTACTGTTGCTAAACTGCTATTTATACTAGTTCAGTTAAAGCCCATATTGTGTACGTGAGCAGGAGAATCACTCCCCTAGATTGTAGTGGAATATAGCCTGTGATACCACAGTATTGCCTATTTATGTTAATCAAAAAGAAAATACAATGGTACCTGAGTTAATGGTGGGGGCTAGTGTAGGGAAATGTTGACTTTTTAAGGGCAACCATTGCATGTGCCACATGAGATTACAGTTCTCTAGAGGACTATGCAGAACAAATAAATCTCTGCCTTCTCCCTCTTCCCCCTTCCTCCCCCAATACAGTGTAAAATACATAGTGAAGACAATGTAAGACTAGACCAAAAAAATGGAAAAATGTGACCATTATAACTTGAATGTTCTCAAAGTGATTCTATCATTGACACACCACATAGAAAAACAAGAAACTAATACTGGAATTAATGTATTTTCATCCAAATTCTACATATTATTCACAGCTATTAGTGTAACTTAAAAGCTTTTCCAGATGGAGAATTCATGTGAAGCAGCTGCTCCATTGCTCTAGACTTTATTTGCATTCACAATCCAACAATAAGACTTCATTGAACAGCCAGCTCCAAGAATCTCATAAGCTCTCTTGTCTTGCCTTCCAGCTATATTTTTGCTGGCTGCTCATTGTTACCCTTCTGATCACCTACGAACGTGCAAGCTACCTAGAATTCCTTTTTGTTGATGTGCAATTCTTTAGAACAAATTTCTAAAGCACTTATTAAAAATAAATATTGCAAAGTGGTACCTGACTTGAAAGATTTAATTTCTTCCCAAATTTTGCTACAAAATTATATCTCTTGAAATTTTTTTTTACCCCTTCTTTACTAAAATGCATGTTGAATGTCTATGTCAGTATGTTTTGGGGCAGGAGAAAAACAGTCAAGGGGAGTAGAGAAGTTGCAGGTCTGTTCTAAATTTTAGTATCCCACATTTGCCGTATATTACTCTGAGTATTCAATAAAATTAGTGGAGAAATATCCTTGGTTATGATTTTGTTCTACAGAACAGCCTCCTCTCTATCCACTAAACCTGAGACAGGTTATAATGATGTAAAGAAATATTGTAGCTCCCCAATTCTAAACTATTGCTGTTACTGTTTCTGATGAATGCTAAATTATGTGTTTATTTACAAAATATTTTATATATTTGTCAATATGTTCTGTACCATTTTGTAAGTGTTGTGTCTGCAACTTATATGTTTTCAATACAAACAAATTAGGTGTTTCACTCTTCTTGCCAGTTTTTTTTCCCCCTTCTAAATTTGAGTTTTCAGCCTTGAGAGGAGATCTAGTTCTACCCGATCTGTGACACACACAGAAAGATATTAAGGAATTAGCAAATTTTGTGCAAATACCAGGAACATTTTCTAATGTTGAGATATACAGTACTAAAATAGAGTCCAAAAGGGTACGTCTACACTTACTCCCTAGTTCGAACTAGGGATGCAAATGTAGGCAACCGAAATTGTTAAAGGAAGCGGGGTTTTAAATAGCCTGCTCTTCATTAGCATGATCTCTCCAGTGCATTACTCCACTCAAAAGCAGTTTCAAAAGTGAAAGTGAGCGCTGGGACGCATTAGTTCAAACCAAACTAACGTTACTCTTCATTTTTTACCTCATTTTCTCCCATGGAGAACTGGAAGAGAGTAGAATGACCTCCTAGTGCTCAGTAAGTATGGATGATGCCCCATTATTTACATTCTACAAGATGGCACAGAGCGAGGTAAGGCCATGGGTGACTATTTGAGGCAATGGGTGTTGTATGTTATTAACCTCACAGGGTATGTCTACACTACCACCCTAGTTCAAACTAGGGCAGTTAATGTAGTCAATCGAAGTTGCAAATGAAGCCTGGGATTTAAATATCCTGGGCTTCATTTGCATCTTGCCGGGTGCTGCCATTTTTAAATCCCCGGTAGCTCGGACTCAGTGCCCATGGCTACACGCGGCACGGAGTAGGTAGTTAGAATTAGGCTTTCTAATTTGAACTACCGAGGTGTAATGGTAGTTCGAATTAAAAAGCCTAATTCAAACTACCTTCTCCGTGCCGCGTGTAGCCGCGGGCACGGAGTCTGAACTACTGGGGATTTTAAAATGGCAGTGCCCGGCAAAATATTTAAATCCCGGGCTTCATTTGCAACTTCGATTGACTACATTAACCACCCTAATTCGAAGTAGGATGGTAGTGTAGACATACCCCGAGTGACTTACCATTAACCTTTCATCAGACACATTTATTCTGGTCACCAAATTTGATAACAGAAAGACAACAGTATGAAGAATGAAAGAAGACTAATGGAACTTTCAGAAAAGTCACAAATATTGTGTAAACAAGATTCAGAGGGGTAGCCGAGTGAGGGTATGTCTACACTACAACGTTAATTTGAACTAACAGACGCTTAGATGAAGCGGAGTGAAAAATGTCTTCTCCTTTTGGGAGAGGACCACAAGTCATTTAACAAGTCACTTAGGCTCAGATCCTCAAAGGCATTTAGGCACTGTGAGCAGAGAATCACTTAACAATAAGTAACCTGCTTAGGAAACTCACAGTCCTGAAAAAGCGACAAGGAGTCTTGTGGCACCTAATAGACTAACAGATGTATTGGAGCATAAGTTTTCGTGGGCAAAGACCCACTGCGTCAGATGCATATAACCATGAAAGCTTATGCTCCAATACATCTCTTAGTCTATAAGGGTATGTCTACACTACAAAGTTAATTCGAACTAACAGACATTAGTTCCAATTAACTTTGATAGGCGCTACACTAGCGCTCCGCTAGTTCGAACTTAATTCGAACTAGCAGAGCGCTTAGTTTGAACTAGGTAAACCTCATTGTACGAGGACTAAGCCTAGTTCGAACTTACTAGTTCGAATTAAGGGCTGTGTAGCCCCTTAATTCGAACTAGTTGGAGGCTAGCCCTCCCCAGCTTTCCCTGGTGGCCACTCTGGCCAACACCAGGGAAACTCTATTGCCCCACTCCCGGCCCCGAACCCGTTAAAGGGGCACGGGCTGGCTACGGTGCCCGTGCCAGGTGCAAGCCTGCCAGCACCCAGCTAGCAGACCCTGCACCTGGCATGGATCGAGCCAGACATCCGATGCCCCTCAGCCCTCCCTTTCTTCCCGGGACTAGGCTGGCAGCTCCCGGGAGCTTGCCCAGGACCCCAAGAGGTGGGCACCCACCTGGTCCTGTGCAGACATTGTGGACCTCAACCACGACCTCCACACTAGGCACAGGAAAGCGGCCATCTAGGGCAGGAGAGCTGCCAGCCTGGCCACCCAGGAGCAGGTTTGCATGAAAATCAAAGTGGTCCACTGAGACCCCCGACCCTGAGCCCTGAGCTTAGAATGGCCACACTGGGTCAGATCAAAGGTCCATCTAGCCCAGTAGCCTGTCTGCTGACAGCGGCCAACCCTAGGGACCCTGGAGGGGATGGACCGAAGACAGTGACCAAGCCATTTGTCTCGTGCCATCCCTCTCCAGCCTTCCACAAACTTCGGGCAGGGACACCACTCCTACCCCCTGGCTAATACAACTCCATGGACCCAACCCCCCTGATTTGATCTCACTTCTCTTTAAACTCTGTTCTAGTTGTAGCCTTCACAGCCTCCTGCAGCAAGGAGTTCCACAGGTTGACTATTTGCTTTGTGAAGAAGAACTTTCTGTTATTAGTCTGAAGCCTGCTACCCATTCCTTTCCTGTGGTGTCCTCTAGTCCTTCTTTATGGGAACTAATGAAGAACTTTTCTGTATGCACCCTCTCCACCCCACTCGTGCTTTTATAGACCTCTATCATATCCCCCCTCCATCTCCTCTTTTCTAAGCTGAAAAGTCCCAGTCTCTTTAGCCTCTCTTCATATGGGACCTGTTCCAAACCCCTCATCATTGTAGTTGACCTCCTCTCTCCCATCCTCTCTCTTCCCCTCTCCCACCTCCTTTTCCCGGTCTCCCCCAGTTTTGTTCAATAAAGAGAGATTCTATTTTGAACACAATTGTCCTTTATTTTGTACATCAGAAGGGGGGCTAGGGAGGGGTAAGTGGAAGGAGGTGAGGGAGGAATGGGGTACGAGCCCCCAATGGGGAGGACTGGGATGGCTCTGCGAGTTTCCGGGGAATCTCTCCTGCAGCCCCCAATTGCCCCCTCTCCCCAGATGGCAGCCTGCAGCAAGTGCAGCCGGTCTGATGGCCGAGTGCTGTTATGTGCCCAGTGTGGGTACTCCAGGCAATCCAAGCCAGGACTGCTTTGCAAGCGGGGCACCCCTGAGAACTGTCTGTCCGGGGTGGGGGTCCCTTTAGGCACAGCCCTCAGCTAGCCTGAGACAACAGCTCCACGCTCTAAGTCCTCATCTGATGCCCTGCCGGCACTGCTTCCTGCCATCCTTAACCGGTTCAGGGTCCACTCTGTGTGGACATGCTAGTTCGAATTAGCAAAACGCTAATTTGAACTAGTTTTTTTAGTCTGGATGCGTTAGTTCGAGTTAGCTTAGTTCAAATTAACTGATTCGAACTAAGTTAGTTCAAATTAGCGCTGTAGTGTAGACATTCCCTCTGTCTGTAATTGGAAAAACTTAAAAACCAATAGTCTTGTAGCACTTTAAAGACTAACAAAAAGGGAGCTTTAGGTTGGAGATTAGGAAAAGGTTCCTAACTGTCAGGGTTGTCAAACACTGGACTAAATTGCCCAGGGAGGTTGTTGGAATCTCCATCTGTGGAGATATTTAAGAGTAGGTTAGATAAATGTCTATCAGGGATGGTCTAGACAGTATTTGGTCCTGCCATGAGGGTAGGGGATTGGACTTGATGACCTCTTGAGGTCCCTTCCAGTCCTAGTATTCTATGATTCTATAAAAACATATAGATGATATCATGAGCTTTCGTGGGCTAAACATTAAGGGTACATATAGACTATAGGCTTTTGTCGACAGAAGTTTTGTCGACAGATACTGTCGACAAAGCTTCTGTCAACAAAGAGCGTCTAGACTACATTCAGTTCTGTCGACAAAGCACGTTGCTTTGTCGACAATACCCTGTAGTCTAGACACAACCCTAGATGCAATAACACCTTCTGTCGACAGAACTCTGTCGACAAAAGGCGTTATGCCTCGTAAAATGAGGTTTACCAGCGGTCGACAAAACTGCTGAGTTCTGTCGACGTTATGTCGACAGAATTCAGCGGTAGTGTAGACGCAGGTATAGTTTTGTCGACAAAAGTCCACTTTTGTCGACAAAACTCTGTAGTCTAGACACACCCTAAGTCATGCTATTAAGGATAAACTGTACAAGAGGACTCTAACTGAAGTGTCAAAAGTCATAAATGATATTCTGTGAGTAAAAGATTAATTTCTGTTCTTCCTTTGTCTAACCTCAGAAGACTAAACAAGGAAGTTATAACTATGGGAAGAGAAAGGACACAATTAAATACAGTAGAATACAGGACCTTGTCAAATCCAAATTCTTAAACTGTTTGAAATGGGATGCTGTTACTGTAAATTCAGTTGTGTACACTTGTGACTATTTTAGAAAGGTTATAATACTACATTATGGACAGTGCAATAGATAATGGTTTTCTTCATTCTAGTAGGGCATTAATTTTGAAGAACTCTTGTCATACTAATCTTTTAATATGTATTAATCCAAAAATCAGAGACAGGAATATATGTCCTTTGTTAAAACTTTCTATGGATATTTCCAGCTATTAAAAAGTAGGGTTAGTATCCCTCAAAAGATAAAAGTAAGTATACATTTAAAAGTAAGTTTACATTTCCTGCACTACATCCCTATTTTATGGGTTGAACAATGCAGATAAATATTATTGTATGAGCAAAACATGATTTGCCTTTCATGCTGAAACTTTAAGAAGTTATTTTTAAAGAAACAAATTACCATTTTATATAAATTTGAATCTACTTGCAACATTAATAGCTCTTTCCTATAAAATCTAGATCAAGTAGTTCAAAGAGAAGGCTATTCTGCCATGCTGACAGTAATGAGCATTCCTGAGGTTAAAAGCAAAGCTATCCAGAAAAGCAGTTTGCTCACCTAATGACTTAAAGAGGCTAGCTTTACATTCTTCAAAATGCAAGTTTCTTCTCATGTTTATGAGTTTAAGGAATCATATTGTTCTCAGGGTGACATATGACTCTTCATTCAAGGGTCATTCAGGAAGCTTTATAATTGGTGAAAGTACTTTGATATGGTTTAGGAATATTGAAAGAACTACAGGAATTGATTCAATCCAATGGGCTTTTGCATCCCATGCATATCATGTTTTATTAGCTAATATATGTACAAAGGAGAACTAATTTTGTTGAAAAGTAGTCAGTTATGGTAGTTATTTTGTTGAACAGTCAGGAGTTACTATAGCTGACTACTAGATATTTACATTGTGAAAAATAAGCCCATAATAGGAAGTAGTGACACAAGCTTTCATTGCACTCTTCTATAGATACACCTATATCTATCCATTTGACAATATGACTGAATTCCTTTACTTTAATGTAGTTTTTGTTCTTTGTCCAAAAATGAGGAACTCTTCAATACAATATTTTTGAAAAAAATCAAAATGTTCTCAGATCCCCAAATCTACCCTTTCAAATTAGAACTCAAAGGCTTAAAAGGAACATCTAAATGTAAGAGGTCATATTTAAAATCATAGCAGATGACCTACATTAAACGCTTTATTGACGCTAAGCTTGCAAGTGTAGAATCACTAATGCTATAAAAAAATTTGAGACTAGTCTAAGGAATTGTTAATAGGCTTTGGAGATGTTTGGTCACCTTTGCAAAGTATGGAAGTTAGCGTTGGAAAAAAAAACAGCACAGGGTTATTCCATATAATTTATTTATCCTGTTTGTTTTTTAGTGCCGATACTGAAAGAGAGAACATAGGGCCATCTCACTTACATCTTCTTTAAACTCAATTACCAACATTTCCATGAGTCTAAGTTGCTCTAGTTGGGCATCAATACAATGGTATGTATTTGGGCATCCAGGGGATTTTCAGAACCAATTTCTAGTCATCGTCATGCATTCTGGGGACTGACCATTCCTAAGGTCACTTTCAGAGTTAAGCATTCAAGTGACCGTTCCACAAGCACTCAGAGCATCAAGGTGCTTATGTTCAAGCGTTTGCAATTCAGGATAGGGGCAGGCACAGAAACTGTATGCAGCACCACATCCAGCCATGCAAGGGTGGTATATGATCAAGCAAGTGAGAAGAGGAGGGAGAAAAACAATAATGAATCAGGGATTGCCCAGAAGCCAAGGAAGTACCAATGTCTTCTACATAGGTTGAGTCCAGGAAAACTTTCCTAGATCTCAATGAGGCACAGGTAATCCAGAAGTGTGGGACCACCTGTTCATTGCATAGATGAGTGCACATTTGGGGAATGTTGAGAGTTATATAGTTCTGGTAAGTCTGCATTTCTGACTGGCTAGCAGAAGTAAAAGTTTCCTGCTATTATTTTCCTCTTCCACTGAATCCTATTGTAATTTTGCTTGATCACATTTCTAAAATGCAAACAGAATACAATCCAAATTAGTAGAATATATACTTGGAGCATGATCAATGAATGTACGTAGGCATTGCAAAACTGAAAGTCACAGCAGCTTTTAGGTACGTAGAAATCACAGGAAGTGTACTAGGAACCTACAACATTAGTTAGACACCTAAACTACTAGGCTATGTCTAGACAGGCATGATTTTCCGCAAATGCTTTTAATGGAAAAGTTTTTCCATTAAAAGCATTTATGGAAAAGTGCGTTTAGATTGGCATGGACGCTTTTGCGCAAAAGCATTTTTTGTGGAAAAGTGTCCATGCCAATCTAGACGTGGTTTTGCACAAGAAAGCCCCAATCGCCCTTTTTGCCATCGGGGCTTTTTTGCGCAAAATAGTTTTTAGCTGTCTACACTGGCCTTCTTGTGCAAAAGCATTTGCGCAAGAGGGCTTTTTCCCGAGCAGGAGCAGCATAGTATTTGCACAAGAACACTGACAATCTTACATTAGATCATCAGTGTTCTTGCGCAAATTCAAGCGGCCAGTGTAGACAGCTGGCAAGTGTTTCTTGTTAAACTTGCCAGTCTAGACGCAGCCTAGCTAGGGTATGTCTACACTGCCACCCTAGTTCTAACTAGGGTGGCTAATGTAGACATTCGAACTTGCAAATGAAGCCTGGGATTTAAATATCCCCGGCTTCATTTGCATGTTCCCGGGCTCCACCATTTTTAAATGCCCCATAGTTCGAACTACCTGCCCGTGGCTACATGCGTCATGGACTAGGTATTTCGAATTAAAGCTCCTAATTCGAACTACCGTTATTTCTCTTGCAAGGAAGTTTAATAGTAGTTTGAATTAGGAGCTTTAATTCGAACTAGCTAGTCCATGATGCATGTAGCTGCGGGCAGGTAGTTCGAACTATGGAGCATTTAAAAATGGTGGCGCCTGGATCATTCAAATGAAGCCTGGGATATTTAAATCCTGGACTTCATTTGCAAGTTTGAATGCTTACATTATCCACACTAGTTTGAACTAGGGTGGCAGTGTAGACATACCCCTAAAGTGTTAATGGAGAAAGATAGGTGTCTTATAATGTGAACTAGTGGAAGATTCCAGTCACAAGGGTGGACACAAAGCTCTGCCCCGTATCACTGATAGTTGCCTATTTCCTGACTGCATGGAGGCAACTGAATGTGCTTGCCAACTAGGAATGGGAATTCACCATCTGATGTCAGTTGGCTTAGGCACCTAAGTTATTTCCTGAGGGAATGAGTTAGGCACCTGCCTAACGTCACACAAAGCTGCTGTAGGAGGACATGAGGTGCCCATATTATAACTTTGAGTCCAGGGCTGAATATCATGAGAACAGAACAGTGGAACAGAACATATGAAAGCAAATTGACTCTTTTCTCTGTGACACTGCAATACTGTAAAACTAATGTCACTGAAGAGCTAAGTCCTTTCATACAAAATATGTTTGCATCACAATCATTGCCTTATAAAATCAGAGGCCAAGGGTATGTCTAGATTGCATTTTTTTTAAAAAAACTGCCCTTTTTTGAAAAAAACACTGTAGTCCACACTGCAGTCATGTTCTTTTGAAATTAAATTGAAAGAACGCAGGGGTTTTTTCAACATTGGTAAACATCAAATTACGAGGAAGAATGCCTTTTTTTGAAATAGCTCTTTCAAAAAAAGGCATGCGTGGACGCAGAACAGGGACATTTTTCGAAATAAAAAGCAACCAAAAAAAGGACAGGTGTCTTAGTGGCCATTCTGTGAATAGCAATCAGGGCTTTCTTTCGAGAGAATGTCCATGCAGTCTGTACACTCTCTTTCAAAAAAGTAGATCGATTTTTTGATCTGGTTTTGTGGTGTGGATGCTCTCTTTCGAAAGAAGCTTGCAGTCTAGACATACCTGAAGCATAGGGGATCTATTGGCTCTTGGATACACAGCATAGATCTCTTTAATATGAATAGGAGTTAGAGATGATCTTACGTCTGCTTAGTCATTCAAACACACAGATGTATCAAGGAACCAATCATGAGACTCAATCTTTCAAATCTATAGGTACGTCAGCAATCCTTGCTTGTGTAAGTTCATATGTAAGCTTCCTGTCAGGAAAGGATTTGAAGAGCCAGACCCATAGAGAAGTCTATGTTTATAAAAATATCTTCTTTATTTTAGTATTTGCCTGAAACTTGATCACCATCCTTTCACAGATACAGTGTCCATTTATCTAGTGACCTTAATGTGATCACAGATCACATTTCAAAGTCAGTTACTAAAAATCCTTTTCACTTTTCTGTTCAGATTAATTTAAGGGATAAGGAGTAATTGGCTTTAATACATGTCTGAATGTCAAGAGTTTTGTTCTGCTCCTGAAGGATTCTTTTACACAGAAAAAGAATTTAAATGGGCAGAATATTAATTATAATTGATATTTATTTAAATACTAATTAGAAGGGATTACTCACTGAAAGTGAACCATTTTCTGCTCTTCAGTTTATCTTCTGCATTTTACATTTACAATTTTCTGTGCTTACAAAGCAATTCAAAGCTCAGTATTAGTTGAAACAATAAGAAAGCCTGGGTCCAGATCTGTGTCACCTTTTCTGTCTACTCATATGACTAAAGAGATCACAGTTTAGCCTTTGGAATTTAGGCACTTTCGAAAAATTGTTAAAATCAAATTAAATGTGGAAATGATTTACTATCTTAATTGATTATAAACTTCAGAATCAAACCTTTAGCCCTTCCCCACATTAGAACAATGTGTAACATTGTATAGCTGGTTTTATGGGGAAAATGAAAGATAAACTAGCACACATGTTTCTCATTTCTGAGAGGTACAAGAAATGTTGGAATTTTAGTTCTATTCAGGTTTAACTCCATGCAAAGTTCAAATGGATTTAATTATCATCATCATCATCAAACTATTCACCCAGCTCTAATAACAAATGGCTTTTGTCTTGTGCCTTTTCTGTCTTTCCTAATTTTCATCATCATTTTTTCTGATGTTTGTCCTGGCATTTGTGCCAGCAAAAAATAATAAATTCATCATTTTAAATAAAAAGAGATGATTGTAAAGTCCAGAAAGGAAGATATTAGTGTAATAGTGCCAGCTCTCTGGGTAATTCTTTGTTCTGAATGCCCAAAGTCTTCAGGTGTTCATAAGATTTATAGCTGAACTATCTACCCAAACTTATATACACAAAAAAAGCTGTATTAGTCTCCAGTACTACACCCATTCCAACTAAAGTAATTCCTAAAGTGTATCACAATGAACGGATTGATTTAATGGTCAGAAATGAATGGGGTATTTTTTCTAATAACTATTCAATTCAAATGTTTTATAAAGCAATGTTAAATGTTAGGGCTAAGTTTGAATTCCAAATCACAAGCACTTTTCTATATAAATATTATGTTTGTTAAACTGGAACATATCCTTGTCAGTTAAGTACTTTGTCTTTTGTACAGGTTTGAAACTGCACTGCAGCATTGCATGCAGTAACTTTGAATGACATAGCTACTTTGTTTCATTTTTTCAAATGAGCATTTTTGTTTCACCAGTTAGTTTGTGTTCTGCTCTCAGAAAGATGGTCTGTTCTTACTTTTCTCTAAAAAAATGACAGTATGATGGGGAAAGTGTCAGGCTATCAAATATGAAATGGATGTGCTATCCCTAAGGAACACCCTAGTGAAACAGGTGTCTGAAAAATATTTAAATTTATGAACTCTTCATAAATTTACATGGCAACAACAACTCACAATATAAATTCATGTATCCATATTATTTAAATAGACAGTAAGCTGTGAAACACTACTTAGACTGTAAGTCAAAGGAGAAATAAGTTATTTATATCCCAAGTTGTCTCTCTTGCTTTTTCTGTACACTATAGTAATAATTTGCAGGACAATGTATAAAGCAGGCCTTGCAATAAGAGCATAAAAATGGGTCAAACAAATGGTCCATCTATACCAGTATCTTTCTATGGTGGCCATTGACAGATAGTTCAGAAAAAAATGACTCAAAACAAGGCAATTTAGAATGAGCCATTTTCTGTTTTTCGCTACAAGCTTCTGGCAGACAGAGGTTTAGGAATGCCCAAAGCATTGGAGTTGTATTTCTGACCATCTTGGTTAACGGCCATTGAGGGACCTTTCTTCCATTAGGTTATCTAATCATTTTTTGAATCAAATTATGCTTTTGGCCTTCACAGCATCTGTGGCAATGAGCTTAATGGGATTAGTAAGGGTTATGTAAAGAAGTACTTCCTTATGTTTGTTCTATATCTGCTGCCTATACATTTAATTGGGTGACCTTTGATTTGTGATTTATATGATGGGGTAAACAGCACTTCACTATTTCCTTTTTTACACCATTGCTTATTTTATAGACCTTTGTCAAATCCCTCCTTAGTCAACTCTTTTCTAAAATGAACAATGCCATTCTTTTAATTTCTCCTTGTATAGAAGCTATTCCATGCTCCTGATAATTTCCATTGCTATCCTCTGTACCTTTTCTAATGTTAACATTTATTTTTGAGGTCTGATGACCAGAACTAACTGTAGTACTGAAGGTGTAGGCATGCCATGGATTTATTTAGTATCTTATTATCTATCCTCTTCCTAATGATTCCTAAACTGGAACCATTAGCTTTTCTAATTATTGCAGGACATTGAGTAGATGTTTTCAGAGATCTATCCATAATAGAACGAGGAACGAGGAGTACAGCTAGTTTGGATTAGGAAGCCTAATCCGAACTAGATACTCCGTGCCACGTGTAGCCACACGGCACGGGGCTCGAACTAGCTGGCATTTAAAAATGGCGCCGGCCGGCTTCATGCAAATGAAGCCCGGGAAATTCAAATCCCGGGCTTCATTTGCAACTGCGGATGACTACATTACCCCCGCTAGTTCGAACTAGCGGGGTAGTGTAGACATACCCTTAAGTTGTAGAAATGTAAGAGGCAAAACATATTAAATGTTATTATATAATCATACTGAATTTGTAACCTATATGATTTAAAAATCTAAACTAAGCGCGTTGAGTTATATCCATCCTTGTTTTATTTTCTTATATTTTCTCACCTTAAAATTGTTAATTCTTATCTGCACAGGGTGTCTTAAGAAGCACCATGAATTAACAAATAATAGGGTAATACTATTATAACTTTCATACTTCTGGAGTGGGTATTATACTGTGCATCCGAAGGTAGTTTGAAGTCTTTATCAATCCTTGTGTTTCTGTTTAATTGAATGATGCATGAAGTAAGAAAGGAAGATAGACAAAAAGAGTGAATAGCCCACCCCTTATCATTCAAACTCCCAGGATGTTGCTAACTGAACCTTTTCTGTGGCCTTTTCAATAAACAAACTTGCATGCTATTATGTATTAGACTGTCTGTTAATTAAACAAAACCTGACCTCCATCAACAAGTGACATCTGTTGTGCATATAGAGATATGCAGCAGTATTTATTTCTGAATGGCAACTTGAAAATTATTAGGTCTGTTTACTTCAAATAAGCATCCATATGTTTCAGCTCTTTAGCCAAAGCATATCAAAAGCTATTTGGTTTGGAAGTAAAATGGGAAATCTCATGTGATTAGGCCATTAAATATAATGCCCAGTACTTCTATTCCTGGTGAGTCTGAAATAGCAGGAACTAAAATATGGCAGTTAGCCACTGGCCTTTTCAGTGACACTGCAGAAGGGAAGCTTCTCAAGTGGCTTGATGTGCAACAGAAAGGACTGAATAGAATATTATTAGTGAGGATGATTCACTCTGAAGTCTGGTACATAGTTAAGGCCAGAGCTTTACTTCTGTGTGTCCTTGCCCACTTTGGGACACATTGTGGAACAGATTGGGTACTCTGAGCATGGTGCTGCAACTGTCAAAAGTTTTTGCCCATCTTGTAGAAGGGAGGCTCTTCACATATACCACACCTTCACCATACATGCACATAACTGGGTCCCAGAAGAGTGATTTTTAACATAAAGAATGCAGAGTAAATAATGTATCCAATTAACACTTTTTCTCTTCACAAAAAAATCAACAAACTTTAAATGCTAATCCATAGTCTAATTACATTTCTGAAGGTGTTAAAACAATTAAAAGGCCATATTGCCTGGTTAAGAATATAGGCAAAACCCTCTGAGGGTATGTCTACACTACAATGGTAGTTCGAACTAACGGACATTAGTTCGAACTAACATTCATAGCCGCTACACTAGCACTCCGCTAGTTTGAATTTTAATCGAATTAGCGGAGCGCTTAGTTCGAACTAGGAAAACCTCATTTTACGAGGATTAAGCCTAGTTCGAACTTACTAGTTCGAATTAAGGGGTGTGTAGCCCCTTAATTCGAACTAGTGGGAGGCTAGCCCTCACCAGGTTTCCCTGGTGGCCACTCTGGCCAACACCAGGGAAACTCTATGCCCCCCTCCCGGCCCCGGACCCCTTAAAGGGGCACGGGCTTGCTACGGTGCCCATGCCAGGTGCAAGCCTGCCAGCACCCAGCCATCAGACCCTGCACCTGGCACGGCACAGAGCCACCCACCCGATGTCCCCCAGCCCACCCCCTCTTCCCGGGACCAGGCTGGCGGCTCCCGGGAGATTGCCCTGGACCGCAAGAGGCGGGCACCTTCCTGGGCTAGTGCGGACATCGTGGACCTCGTCCACGATCTCCGCACTAGGCACATGAAAGTGGCCGTCTAGGGCAGGAGAGCTGCCAGCCTGGCCACCCAGGAGCAGGTGTGCATGAAAATCAAGGGAGTCCACTGAGACCCCCGACCCTGAGCCCTGAGCTTACAATGGCCGTCCTGGGTCAGACCAAAGGTCCATCTAGCCCAGTAGCCTGTCTGCCGACAGCGGCTAACACTAGGGACCCTGGAGGGGATGGACTGAAGACAGTGACCAAGCCATTTGTCTCGTGCCATCCCTCTCCAGCCTTCCATAAACTTTGGGCAGGGACACCACTCCTACCCCCTGGCTAAGACTACTCCATGGACCCAACCTCCATGACTTGATCTCACTTCCCTTTAAACTCTGTTCTAGTTGTAGCCTTCACAGCCTCCTGCAGCAAGGAGTTACGCAGGTTAACTATTTGCTTTGGGAAGAAGAACAACTTTCTCTTACTAGTTTGAAGCCTGCTACCCATTCCTTTCCTGTGGTGTCCTCTAGTCCTTCTTTATGGGAACTCATGAAGAACTTTTACGAACTCCACCCAACCCCTGCTTTTAGAGACCTCTATCCTGTCCCCGCTCCATCTCCTCTTTTCTAAGCTGAACAGTCCCAGTCTCTGTAGCCTCTCTTCATCTGGGACCTGTTCCCAACCCCTGATCATGTTAGTTGCCCTCCCCTCTCCCAGCCTTTCTCTTCCCCTCTCCCACCTCCTTTTCCCAGTCTCCCCCAGTTTTGTTCAATAAAGACAGAGTCAATGTTGGAAGAAACGTTATCTTTATTTTGTACATCAATAAGAAGGGGGGCTAGGAAGGGGTAAGTGGAAGGAGGTGAGGGAGGAATGGGGCACGAGCCCCCGATGGGGAGGACTGGGCTGGCTCTGCGGGCTTCTGGGGGTGGAAGCTCTCCTGCAGCCCCCCGATTGCCCCCTCTCCCCAGATGGCAGCCTGCAGCAAGTGCAGCCGGGCTGATGGCCGAGTGGTGTGATATGCCCAGTGTGGGTACTCCGGGCAATCCAAGCCAGGACTGCTTTGCAAGCGGGGCACCCCTTAGAACTGTCTGTCCGGGATGGGGGTCGGGACCCTTTAAGCGCAGCCCTCGGCTAGCCTGAGACAGCATCTCCACGCTCTAAGTCCTCCTCTGATGCCCTACCGGCACTGCTTCCAGCCATCCTTAAGCCCTGTTCAGGGTCCACTCAATGTGGACTTGCTAGTTCAAATAAGCAAAACGCTAATTCGAACTAGTTTTTCGTTCTAGACGCGTTAGTTCGAATTAGCTTAGTTCGAATTAACTAATTCGAACTAAGTTAGTTCGAATTAGCGCTGTAGTGTAGACATACCCTGAGGGAAGTAATGCACAAAATATTCTTGACTTAATATTTTGTACAGAGAAAAAACCAATATGGCTCTTTTAATTTAATCCTGCTGGTTGGTACAATAATTACGAGGGCACATTATATCATCAATTGATTTGTTTATAATATAGAACTAAAAATATAAAATTAATGATAATTTTCACATAAACCATTTGCATGTTTCCCTTTCTACTGCTTTTGGTTGCTCTTGAAACTACAAAATCATCAGCATTAACAAATTTCCAGATCTTCTGTAATACAAATCCACCACAATATCCCTACTAGTGAGCTGTTGAATGATTTGTGTGAATTAAATTAATCTTAAATGAACAGGGGCAAAAGGAGATTACAAATCTACTAGGGTCTGTGCCCCCTGCTTGCTGTGCTCACCAACACCCCTCTCCATGGCTACTATACTTGTCACCCCCCGTTTGGCCGATATACTCGCCAATCCCCCCAGTCTGACCGATATATTCGCCAGCCCCCCCACTCTCTGGATAATATGCTCACCAACCCCCTTCCAACCCACCAAAAAACCCCAACCCACACTGATGTGGCCCCCAACTGAAACACCTACCTCCCCATGGTCTCCAGCCCCCTGGTGAGCCACAGGGCTGCCAGTGAGTGAGATAGGGATGGGAAGACGAGAGCTGAGTGGGAGGTGGGGTGCAGAAAGGCGTGAAGGTGCAGAATCTGGCCAGGAGGGATGGTGCAGGAGTGGGAGTAGGATATCTTGCTCAGGGGGAAGTGCAGGAACAAGGGAGGGGGGAGGAGCAGAGTAGGTGGCTGGTCGAGGAGAGGGTGCAGGAGCAGGCTGGGGGAGCAAGGTCTCCTCAGGATAGTGAGTGAAGGAGCTGGAGGTACAGGGTCTTGGCAGAGGAGATGTGTGAGGAGGCAGGGGTGCAGGGTTCTGGCAGAGGGTGTATGTGAGGGTTTTGGAGGTTCAGAGTCTTGGTGGAGGGGATAAGTGAATGGTCTGGGGTTGTGGGGTCTTGGCAGAGGGAGTGAGTGAGTGTGGCCACACAGGGAGCCCATGGTGAGACCCTGCATTCCTACCATCTCACTCACCGCCATACTGAGACCACACAATCCCAGCCCCCTTAATCACCACCCTGCTGAGCAGTGGGAAAAGCCTCCAGAAAGAATGGAAAGGAAAGTAGCAGCAAGTGCAGCCATTTCTTCCTCACAAACTGGATCCAGCAGGGAGCCTCTGGGCTCCCCGCCCCTGGAAGCCAACATTGGTGCTTCAACCTTGCAGTGTGTGTGTGGGGGGGGGGGGGAGCATTAGCACGGCTACCCTGCTGCAGGAGAAGCAGTGAGGGCTGAGCTGGCACTGAAAAAGAGCCATATTTGACTCGGGAGCTGACACCTTTCATAGGAGGTGGGGCTTTTGTGACCAGAGAGCATGAGAAAAGCATGATGATGTTATTCTGTCATCTGTCAAGAAGAACTTTTTTTATATATAGAGAGAGATTAGTTGACACTTGTTCCTTAGTGTATAAGTATTTTTACAAGGAAGAAGGAATGATGGCTTTTTAAAATACTTTAGACAATGTGAATGACAATGCTTCAGCAACACTCATTGGCAACTGTGATGGGGAAGACGTTCCCCGCACTGACAGCCGCAGCCCTAGAGAGGCGCGCGGCGGGGAGGCAGCGGGGCGCCCAGGGGAAGCCGGCCATTCGGCGGCCGGAGTGAGGAGCGGGCGCGCAGCCGAGCGGGGAACCGCAGCTGCAGACGCGCCGCCTGTCACGTTGCTGGATCTTGAGGGGAGCAGCCAGATCACTGATGCACCCATAGGTGGGGGTGTTGGCCCCAAAAATAGTATAGGAGGGGGCCATGTGAGGTATTGAATAGAAACTTATTATCTGATAATCCTATGTATGCTGTTCTTGTGTTTGTATAATGTCTGTGTGTGCAATTATGAGCATGTACTTGTATGGACACTGAAGGTTTCCCTGCATGTGGTTAAGCATTGGGCAGGGCCGAGCCTGTGGACATGCTAATTACCGAGGCCCTGTGGAACAATGGCTCTCAATGGGCTATGGACACACCCAAAGAATGGGGGCTGTCACCTGAGAGCAGCCAGCAGGAAACACAGAGATTGGCCTCTGACCAGGTGACCTGCTGCATACTAGAAGAGGCTAGGAAGGAGGTATAAAGAGGCCATGCGGTCGATGCCATTTGGTTCTCAGCTCAGCACTTCATCCCAGAGGCAGCATTGCAGGGGTCGAAGAGCCCGGAAGACCTGTGAACCCATCCTGATGATAGGATGTGCAACAAGAACTTTTAAACCAGCAGCTGTAACATCTCTGCTAGAGCCTGCATCGAGTACTGGGAGATTCGGTGCATGTAACGTACTAATCTTTAACAACCTTACTCTCATGCTTTTCTTTATTGTAATAATAAACCTTTAGATATAGATTCTAAAGGATTGGCCCAGCGTGATTTGTGGGTAAGATCCAGAGGGTAAATTGACCAAGGATCTGTGGCTGGTTTCTTGGAACCGGACAGAACTTGTTCGGGGTAGGTGGGATTGGGTGCTAGGACCCCCCACCTGTGTATAGGCCCGGGGCCATCTGAGGCATGGATATTGCTGGGGTGTCGGAGGGGTTTTGCTCGGGAGGCTTCAGGCAGGTTGCTGAAGCGCTCCGTGGGTCTGGTTTGTGGCCTGATGGAGAGGTCACCAGTCTGGGGGCTGTAAGGAGCCCCGAAGTTGAGCAATTCGCCCTGAGCGGACGCCCTCAGCTGTGCCCAGACATGGCCCGGTCCGTCACACCGCCCTCAGTTGTGCCCAGACATGGCCCAGTCCGTCACACCGCCCGCAGCGGTAATAGGACCCCAGGGGGCGCGAGCTGTGGCAGCGCGGCAGGGGAGGACGCTTCAGGCACGCCGGGTCAAAAGGCGGCGTTCTCTTCTTCCCCGCAGATGGCCCCAGCAGAGCAGTGGCCGGAGGGCTCCGGCCGGAGCAACCGAATGCCACAGACCCGCCCAGGGACGGGAGACCCAGGTCTGGCAGCTCGGAGACTATTACCGGGAGTGGAGCCCCGCGAACACCGCACCCGAGGACCGGAGGGAGCCGAGACCGTGTGAGGACATTCCGGCCCTGGCGTCTCATGAGTGCGGTCCGGGAACAAATTCCCAGGAGGCTGACAAGCCGGTGGCTCGGCGGCTGGCAGGAGGGGACAAGGACCGGGGTTGCGAGAGGCGAGGGGTGACGGTGAACCACCTCGTCATGCTGGTGGAGAATGTGGGTACAATCACGGTAGGGTGACCTCCCCCCCCAAAAAAATATAATAATCCCAGGGGTGGGCCGAACTTGGAGCACGATAGTAAGGCAAATGGAGGTAGGGGAGCTGCTGAAATGGCTGGTCGAAAACGCGGCTGCTGCAGCAGCTTACCGATCAGCAACAGCTGGTGCGGGAGGTCCTAGAGCACCAGCAAAAGCAGCAGGAGCAGGGGACAGGAGGGCCGACGGCCCCGGGGCAGCCCTGGCACTGCCTTTGCGGCTCGTAAAAATGATGGCCGAGGATGATCCAGAGGCGTTCCTGGTCACATTTGAGAGGGTGGCCACAGCCGCCCGCTGGCCAGAGGAACAATGGGCAACTCTGTTGGCACCCTGTCTCACGGGCCCCGCACAGGGGGCGTATAGGGGATTGGCCGCACGAGACACCCTACATTACCATAAGGTGAAAGAGGTTATTCTTGACCAAGCGGGGGTGATGCCCGAGACCCATAGGCAAAAATTTCGGGCCGAGAAATATCGACCGGGGG
Source organism: Pelodiscus sinensis (assembly GCF_052426305.1). Taxonomy (NCBI): domain Eukaryota; kingdom Metazoa; phylum Chordata; order Testudines; family Trionychidae; genus Pelodiscus; species Pelodiscus sinensis. The sequence goes on from NC_143057.1 coordinate 66,645,667, forward strand.
GGCGTCCTCGGGCTGTGGTCCAGTGGCTAAAGGAGGCCGCAACCCGCTGGTTGGATCCCGAACAGTGGACAGCCACCCAGGTGGTAGACATGATTGTCCTAGACCAGTTTTTGCAGATCCTACCCCCCGAGGGACGTACATGGGTGCGGCGCACCAGCCCACGATGCTAGGGAAAGCCGTGACGATCATGGAAAACTACCTGGCTGCAGAAGGAGATGGAGACAATGGTCAAGGCGCCAAGACCCCGGGCCGGGGACCCGCGCCCACCGGCCGGGCATGCCCCACTAGAGACCGCAGAGTAGGGGCGGGGCCCTCCATCCCCTGGGCATGCTGGGAGAGCAGAACCGGGCCAAGAGCTCCGGGGAACCCAGAGGCGACGACACCCAGAGGGGCCGGGAAACCACTACCCCAGCCAGCTGAAACAGCAAAGTGGGGCGCGTGCTTCGAGTGTGGCCAAGAAGGGCATTTCCGCCAGGAGTGCCCCTTCATGGACTATTCATTTGGGTGGGCAGCGGCCGCCGAGAAGAAATCTCTACGCCCAAGGCCGCCCCGGATTACCATCCAGGTAAGCCTAGACGGATGGGCGACCTGGGCCTTGGTGGACTCTGGCTGTAACCAGACCCTAGAGCGAGACGAGGTAGCACTGAAGGGCTGGGACGGGGGCCCTCCCGTGACAGTACAATGCATTCACGGGTAGGTGCGGTAGTACCCTACCCGGTGGGTGCATATCAGGGACGGGGCATGCCAAGCCCGCTGCCGGGTGGCAGTGGCCCCGAGACTGGCTTACCCCGTGATCCTGGGATGGGATTGGCTGGGTTTCCGGCCCGCAATCTAGCAATGGGGCCAGGCCCAGGGCGGGGCAACGCCGACCGCACCCCAGGACTCCAGGAGCCGGAGCGGGCCAGCAGAAGCTCAGGCGGGTGAGGCTGCGCCGCAAGGGAACCTTGCGGGTGAGATGGGAGGAGAGGACTTCCTGCGGGAGCAGCGAGAGGACAACTCCCTCACCCACACATGGGAACAAGCCCAGTTGGAGGCTCCCGACGGACCCAAGCCGGGAGAGAACCCTCGGTTCCAGGTAAGAGCGGACCGGCTATATCGGATGACCACCCAGGCAAGGGAGAGGGGTGAGACCTGGCAGCTATTAGTCCCAGCGCGGTTCAGGTGGCATGTGCTAAACCTGGCTCACACTAATCCGTGGTTCAGCCACTTAGGAATAGAAAAGACATCACAAAGGGTGCTTCAACAATTCTACTGGCCCGGGATACATAAGGAGATTAAAGACTTCTGTACCTCCTGCCCGGAGTGCCAGCATGCTGGGGATAGAGGGGTGCCCAGAGCCTCTCTGGTACCCCTCCCAGTGGTGGACACTCCATTCGAGCGGGTGGCCTTGGATCTGGTGGGGCCGCTTGAGCGATCTAAGAGAGGCAACCAGTATATATTAGTCCTCATAGAGTACACGACCCGCTACCTGGAGGCGGTACCTCTGCGGAACACCAAGGCCCCAGGGCTGGCGGCAGAGTTGGTAAAGATTTTTGCCCGTGTGGGCATACCCCGTGAGATTCTTACGGACTAAGGGACAAACGTGTCCGGGCGAGTCATGGCAGAATTGTGCAAGTTGCTCCAGGTAAAAAAACTTCGGACCTCCGTCTACCACCCCCAGATGGACGGGCTCGTGGAGCGGTTTAATAAGACATTAAAGATGATGCTGAAAAAGTTTGTGGGAGTAGACCCCCGGGAGTGGGATCTTTTCCTGCCCGCCCTGCTGTTCGTGGTGCGGGAGGTACCACAGGCTTCAACCGGCTTCTCACCATTTGAACTTTTATATGGCAGACAGCCGAGAGGCATCCTAGACCTCCTGAAGGAGGGGTGGGAGGAGCAGAACTCCCTCACGCAAGGAACGGTCCACTATATCCTCGGAGCTGCGCAAAAGACTGAAGGTGGCCAGCTAGCTTGCACGCGACAACCTACTGAGGGCACAAGTGAGGCAGGCACGGTGGTACAACCAGGGGACCCGAAACCGGGTCTTCGTACCCGGGGACAGAGTGCTACTTCTCCTGCTGGCGGCGGACTCCAAACTGGTGGCGAAGTGGCAGGGCCCCTACGAAGTACTGCATCGGGTCGGACCCATAGACTATGAGATACAGTTGACGGGTAAGCGCAAAGACACTCAAATTTATCATGTAAATCTCTTAAAAAAGTGGAATGCGCGAGAAAACATGATGGTAACTACCCGGCCGACGGAACCCAAGTGGGGGCCGTGGGGAGGAGACCTGAGCCACCCTAAAGAGGAGACGTCCCTTGGGCCCACGTTGATGAGCGCTCAGAAGGAAGAAATGCGGGCTCTCCTCCGAACATTTGCGGTGGTATTGTCGACACAGCCAGGGCGAACCGGGGTGGCCTACCACCACATCCAGATGACACCGGGAGGGAAAGTGCAGGAGCCCCTCCGGCCCCTCCCCAGAAAGCTATGGGGGACAGTGCAAGAGGAGCTGCAGAAGATGCTACAGATGAGAGTAATCCAAAAGTCAAGGAGCGAGTGGTGTAGCCCGATAGTCCTGGTGCCCAAGTGGGATGGGACCCTACAGTTTTGCATAGACTTGCGGAAAGTCAACGCCCTTTCCAAGTTGGACGCGTATCCAATGCCACGAACGGAGGAGCTTCTGGAAAGGCTAGGGAAAGCCCGCTACCTGATGACTCTAGACCTAACAAGGGGCTACTGGCAGATCCCCCTCACACCCGCATCCCAGGAAAAGACCACGTTCGTGACACCCTTTGGGCTTTACCACTTCCTCACCATGCTGTTCGGGTTAAACGGGGCCGCGGCGACCTTCCAGCGGCTAATGGACCACCTCCTTGAAGAGCACCGGAGCTATGCCGCCGCGTACATCGACGATGTGGTGATTTACAGTACATCATGGGAAGACCACCTGGGCCACGTATGGGCGATTCTGAAGAATCTGGAGGATGCGCGGCTGCCCGCGAACCCCAGCAAGTGTACGTTTGGACAGAGCAAAGTGGCCTATTTAGGCTACGTCATGGGGAACGGGCGACTAAAACCCCAAGTGGACAAGGTGAAGGCGGTGCGAGACCACCAAGCCCCAACAACGAAGAAGCAAGTCCGCCAATTCTTGGGCCTTGCAGGATACTACAGGAGGTTTATACCACACTTCGCCATAATAGCCGCCCCCCTGATGGACCTAACAAAGGGCGGGCTCCCCCAGAAAGTGTGCTGGTCCCTGCAATGTGAGAAGGCATTCCAGCGGCTGAAGCAGGCCCTTACACGAGCCCCAGTGCTCGCGCAACCAGACTTTACGAAGCCACTTCTGGTGCACACCGATGCCTCAGGCATGGGCATGGGGGCTGTTCTGGCCCAGCAACAAGATAGCACAGAAAATCCGATCTTGTACCTAACCCGCAAGCTGCTGCCACGCGAGCAGGTGTATTCAACCATAGAAATGGAAGCCTTGGCAGTGTGGTGGGCGGTGGAGGCCCTCCGATATTACTTTATGGGAAGCCCGTTCCAACTAATGACAGACCACACGCCCCTGCAGTGGATACATAACATGCGCGAGACCAACCCGCGCATAATGAGGTGGTACCTATTTTTGCAGCAATACAAATACACGATTGTACACAAGGCAGGACAAACGCACGCAAACGTGGACTTTTTGTCATGCTGCGTGGGCACGGGAGCAGGGGAGGAGGCTACGGCGGAACAAGGAGGGGAGGTGTGTGACAGGGAAGATGTTCCCCGCACTGACAGCCGCAGACCTAGAGAGGCACGCGGCGGGGAGGCAGCGAGGCACCCGGGGGAAGCCGGCCATTCGGCGGCCGGAGTGTGGAGCAGGCGCGCAGCCGAGTGGGGAACCACGGCTGCAGACACGCCACCCGCGGCAGGCAATAGGACACCGGGGGACGCAAGCTGCGGCAACACGGCGAGGGAGGGTGCACCCAGCGTGCCGGGACAAAAGGGCGGCGGGAAGGGGAGATCGGGAGGAGAGAGCCAGGAGGGGATGGGGACTGGCGGCGTTCTCTTCTTCCCCGCAGATGACTCCAGAAGAGCAGCGGCCGGAGGGTTCCGGCCGGAGCAACCGAATGCCGCGGACCCGCCCAGGGACGGGAGACCCAGGTCCAGCGGCTCAGAGACTATTACCGGGAGTGGAGCCCCGCGAACACCACACCCGAGGACCGGAGTAGGCCGAGCCCATGTGAGGTCATTCCGGCCCTGGGGTCTCGTGAGTGCGGTCCGGGAACGAATTCCCGGGAGGCCGACAAGCCGGTGGCTTGGCGGCTGGCAGGAGGGGACAAAGACTGGGCGTGCGAGAGGCGAGGGGTGACGGTGAACCACCTCACCACAGCAACCAATGTCTGTTGAGATGTAACTCTCTTTTATTGATCAAGAAATATGTGGAGAAATTGGAGAGGGTCCAGAGAAGAGCAACAAGAATGATTAAAGGTCTAGAAAACATGACCTATGAGGGAAGACTGAAGGAATTGGGTTTGTTTAGTTTTGAAAAGAGAAGATTGAGGGGGGACATGATAGCAGTTTTCAGATATCTAAGGGTATGTCTACACTGCCACCCTAGTTCGAACTAGGGTGGCTAATGTAGGCATTCGAAGTTGCAAATGAAGCCCGGGATTTAAATATCCCGGGCTTCATTTGCATCTTGCTGGGCGTGCCATTTTTAAATCCCCGTTAGTGCGGACTTCGTGCCCGCGGCTACACACGGCACGGAGTAGATATTTCGAATTAGGCTCTCTAATTCGAACCATCGTTATTCCTCATGGAACGAGTTGTACCAGCAGTTCGAATTAGAGAGCCTAATTCGAACTACCTACTCCGTGCCGTGTGTAGCCGCGGGCATAGAGTCCGCACTAACGGGGATTTAAAAATGGCACGCCCGGCAAGGTGCAAATGAAGCCCGGGATATTTAAATCCTGGGCTTCATTTGTAACTTCGAATACCTACATTAGCCACCCTAGTTTGAACTAGGGTGGCGGTGTAGACATACCCTAAAAGGGTGTCATAAGGAGGAGGGAGAAAACTTGTTCATCTTGGCCTCTGAGGATAGAACAACAAGCAATGGGCTTAAACTGCAGCAAGGGAGGTTTTGGGTGGACATTAGGAAAAAGTTCCTAGCTGTGGGTATGTCTACACTACCCCCCAAGTTTGAACTAGGGGGGGTAATGTAGTCATACGGAGTTGCAAATGAAGCCCGGGATTTGAATTTCCCAGGCTTCATTTGCATAAAGCCGGCTGGCGCCATTATTAAATGCCGGCTAGGTCGGACCCCATGCCGCGCGGCTACACGCCGCACGGACCAGCTAGTTCGGATTAGGCTTCCTAATCCAAACTAGCTGTACGCCTCGTTCCACCTCGTTCGGAAGCCTAATCTGAACTAGTTAGTCCGTGCCGCGTGTAGCCGCGCAGCACGGGGTCCGACCTAGCCGGCATTTAAAAATGGCTCTGGCTGGCTTTATGCAAATGAAGCCCAGGAAATTCAAATCCCGGGATTCATTTGCAACTCCGTATGACTACATTACCCCCCCAGTTCGAACTAGAGGGGTAGTGTAGACATACCCTGTCAGAGTAGTCAAACACTGGAATAAATTGCCCAGGGAGGTTGTTGAATCTCCATCTCTGGAGATATTTAAGAGTAGATTAGATAAATATCTATCAGGGATGGTCTAGACAGTATTTGGGCCTGCCATGAGGTCAGGGGACTGGTCTCGATGACCTCTCGATGTCCCTTCCAATCCTAGTATTCTATGATTCTATGATTTTAAACACCCACTCTTTTCTTATATTGTTGTCTTGTTTGCTTCGTGTAAATTTTCTTCATAGACAGAAATCTTGTAAACTTACTTATTCAGACATAAGGAATCCAAGGATGCCAGAACTGTATCCCTTCCTCTTCCAAGTTAGCAACAAGAGGCATGATACTTCATTCAGGAAAAAAAAAATCCTACTATGGATGACTTGTATTAAAATAAAATAAAATAATACCACTTCTCTGGAGCTTTAATTCAGCAAATCATTTAAGCTTATGCTTTGGGGACAGATTTGAGCAGCTAAAGATACAGATAGGTGCCAGCTGGGATTTTCAAGAAACACCGCATCAGGTTGAGATGCCTAACATTCATTGGATTCAGTAGTGCTTTTTGAAAATCCATTGATTGGATTTCAAAGGGACTATCTGCAGGAAAACGCAGAACTTTTATTTTACATTATTCACTATGGTGAATATGAGGTGGCCTTTTACATTAATGTTCTCTATAATATTCCCTTAATCAAATTTGCAGACACCTAGTGCTTCCTACATTTAATTGGTACGTAGTCTACAATTTTTTTAAAAAGGTTGATTTACTAATGCATGTATTGCTCAATTTTAGTGTCATTAGTTTTAGAGGAAAAACACCCTCATTTTTAGTGTATATAGTCTCCCAAGTCAGAGGACAGTTAATTTATACCTAAATTGCAAATGAGTTCACTCTCTTCGTGTACAGTGTTAGACTATCAAGGTTACATGCTACTGCTAATCAATATTAACTGCCAAGTGTAGCTTTTTCATCAGTACTTCTGTAGTGTAGCTCTCTATTAAATAACTAACTACACCACAGAGACTGCTGTAACTATATTGGGCTTATTTGTTTTTTAATTAAAATATATTATAATTGTTCCATTGTTCATAATGCCCTTCATTACAGGCTATTCTCTGAAATAAATACTACATTTTTTCTACTTTATAAAGCACTGTAATATGGCACTAACATATATCAGGTAAATTTGATTTATGTAAAGTGGAACAAGATTGCTGCAGGCTTATTTATGGGATTATAGTTTTCTCCTCAATCCTTTTCTGTAAATCAGTTTCTCAGGAAAACAGAAATATTTAAGTAGAATCCTGTAATCGGTTGGCACTCACCTCCTGTGAGTATTCCTGTCTGGCTAAGTTTGTATGCCAGCATTGTAAGTTGTCAGCCTCTTAGGCTACTCAGTCCTCTGGCCAAGTCACACCCTGTGTCAATCACAACACCTTCTGGGATATACACTTAATTGGGGCCCATCCTGGTGCCCTCTGCCAGAGTCCCTTTTAGTGTGGTCCCCACTTGGAGAGAGTGTGGTACCTTAAGACCTTCCCCTTCTGAAGAGAGCTTCCTCACCTTCATCTTACAACAGAGCTACACAACATGCAGCCCGTGGGCCACATGTGGCCCATGGTCCATTTTTTTATGGCCCACAGTGCAGTTTGGGTTTATGTGGGTCTGAATACACAGCCTGAGGGTGGGATCCTTTGAACATGGCCTCAACTGGGAACATGCTCCACAACAGACAGGCATCTCTCAGGCAGGATGTGCATTGAAAGACACAAGTGGATGGGGTGGCTGGAACAGATGGGTACAGGGCATCAAAGTCTCTATCTCCCCGGGGAAAGAGGTGCCGGGAGTGCCAGAGCATTGTATGACAAAAGCTATTTGCATATATATTAGCATGTATATGCAATCACACTTAAGTTGTGGCCCTTGGCATGTGCTATGAGTATCACTGTGGCCCTCGGGGATTCCAAAGTTGAGTAGCCCTGTTTTATGACTTTATCTCAGTCTCAACATCAGTCCACACTAGCTCCCTACATGTAGCTCGCCAAGGTGCTGCTGCTTCTTCAGTCATCCAGTCACCTGGTCTTTATTCCTTCAAGACTCCATAGATAGTGTTCCTAACTCAGTTCTTCATCTCCTTTTATAAGGCTTTCCTAGCCTCTGATTGGCTGCTTTCTCTTCAGCCAGTCTATCCTCCTAGGAGGACTTCTCTGTTGTCCTTTTTCTGTACCAGTGTGTGATAATACCACAAACCTCCAGCAGGGAAGCCTGAGGGCCTGGTCCACCCCATCATGTACTCTTTGCAAATAATTGCTTTAAAGTGATCAAGCTGAAGGGTCCTATTTTCTCAGTGCCAGTGTTTGGCTAACATTGATCCCTATGGCACCACACTGACAACTTCCACTCAGCTCAGTACTTTGCTAGTTAGCATCACTCTTTATTCATGCTCCTCCAGACAGTTTTCACTTGGCAAGGCTTCTGTCCCAGCTCATTTGAATTTATTTTTCCAAGTAAGATTGTGTGAGACACTGTCAAATGCTTTACTAAATTCCAGCCATATTACACATACTGTGTGTTCTTTTCATCCTCTAATTTTTTAATTCTATAAAAAAAGAAGTCATGAGTGTCTGGTATGAATTGTTCATGTTTATTGCTCTTAGTTCCATAATCCTTTTTCCTCAAGCTGCTGAATTGTCTGAGACATTTCAGTCCATTTCTATGTTAGAGATAGTTAGGAGTCATGGTAATCAGGTGTAATGTGTTACTGTTTGCCCTGTTCATGCTAGTAGATTCACCAGTTTCACTATTGCTTTTGTCTTTTTTTTTAATCTCCTACAATGCGGGGCTGCTATCACCATCAGAAAAGAAGGAGGTAGATGATCTCTGCATGGAATAAAACTGAAGAATGAATGGAATAGCATAATTGAATAATTACGTTACTGATTCTTTCTTTATTTTCACACACCTTTATTATACCTAGTATGGAATCCAGACTGATAATTTAGTCAGTTGTTGTTCAAAGCTGTTAGTTAACTCAGAAGCTTTTTTCTTGAGCCAATAAAAATAGCATAAGACTGTTATACTGATTATCAATTTTGGGAGGAATTAATTATGTAACAATTTATCCCTATGACATTTCTCATCTTTTCTATAATGCAATCATTCTGATTTACCAGATTAATAGGTTTCCCCAACAGATGGTAGTTCTTCAAACCCTACTTTTGATCTGCAGGGTAAACCCAGCAATATATGGGGAAATCCCCTTCTGACAGCCCTTCCCCCTGTCCACTGAGGGAAAGACAGTCAGAGCCTGTATTCAGAGATAGCTTCCTGATCATCTGGAGAAGGCAGAACTGGGTGCGTTACTAAAATGCTCAACCCTTTGACCTGACAGCATCCTGGATGTGCAGCTACTCCCTATTAACTCTGAAACTTTTCTTCTTCCTGCTTATTATTAAGGCTGGGGAAGGGGATGAAGACCCACAGAGGCTGCCCCTTACTGCCCTGTCCAAGCCAGCATCAGAAGAGACCAACTAAAAAGGGAAGAGAGCAGACCAACAGCTGCCACAGTTCCTGAAGCAACCTAGAAGAGAGCTATGCTGGGAAGTAGCATTTCAATTCATTTTTTTGCTAGCAGGGTAAAGGAGGATTATAATTTGGTGTTTGTTTTTTGAGACCCTATCCCACAGCAAGGGAGACATGCTGGAAGCCTGGGCACCATCAACCATCACATTATGCAAATTTATGAAAATGTATGCAAATTAAATATTCTACTGTATTTTACCACAGATTGTTGGCAGGCATGTTGATTTCACATGGTTAGCAGCTGACAATGTGAAATATGCTCATTTTAAAAAAAAATGTGCTACATTATCTGTTTGCATAATATATAATTTGTGTAATGTCTATGAGAGAATCTCTGCAGTAGACTGTTGTATGTGTATGTGTATTTGTACAGGTGCGTAGCAGACATATTGTTAACCAATTTCACTCATCCCAAGGGTCTCATATCAGCCTTGCACAAAATTCAACAGGTGAAGTAACACACTTTTAACACAATTTATCAGCCCTAGGAACATGAAATCAATCTTCCAAAATAGCTACTGTTTCCTGCACAGAAAAGACAATTAACACAAGATTAGATTTTGTGTCCTACCAGTAAATTACATTTGACTGTATAATTTTGATTGTGTTTTGATTAGTTTTACATGCCCTTCTATCAGGCAGTATCTTCATTTTATGAGTTAGCTTCACTTTTATCTATTTACATGTGATCGTCATTATTTCCTCAACAGGATATGGCTAAGCCATTTAAAATGGGAGTCAAGAGCACACTAACTTTAAGAGTAAATGTTGGTTCTTGGAACCCCCTAATCAAATCCTCTTTGAGTGTGAAGTATAGAACAGAAGGGTTTTGGCTAGTTGGCACACTGAGGTAAGCACACTTTTGGGGGAATCCTCCTGAGAACATGGCCATCTGGCAAGAATTTTTATGACATTTCAACAGTCTGGCAAATCTTCTGAAAAAGATTTCAGATGTTTCAGTGGGATTAATGGCAAAACTAATATTTGTGTTACAGGACACTTAATTCTTCTCAGTGGATGGCTCAAATGTGCAACAGATAATAAAACCAGATGTTGTCCGCTTTTTAGGTCAAAACACAGTTTTGCTATTGACTTCAGTGGGAAGAGGATCAGGCTCATAATTAAATGTGAATAGTAAGACATTATACACGTACTCTGACTCCTGAGGCAATTGATGTAGGTTGCCTCTAGGCTCAAAGAACTAGGGATGAACCGAGAAGGCAATAGAAATCCTAAAGGGAGGAAGATATTCCAATGGCTGTTCACCTAGGAATCAATGCCATTAATGAAGGGAAACAGGATAGTAGGCTCAAGTTTTAGCACTAGGCAGGGAAATGGAGGTGGATTTGTTGCAAATGATCTGTGAGAGATGCTGGCGAAAAGAGAAAAAAGCCTAATATTTGCTCCCTAATGGTAATACCAAGTTTTTATATAACACTTTTTATCATATTTTCCATTTTACATATGGTGTAACTAAAGCACATGGGGTTGAAGTAACTTAAAGTAACTTAGTCACCCAGTGGGCTATTGGTAGAGCAACGAGTAGAACCTAGCTGTTTGCAGTCACACTCCAGTATGATAGTCACTAGGACACACTGATGGATGTACTGAGAGCAGGTGTGAGCAGTAAAAAAGTGGTGGCCCACTAGGTTGCCACCGCTATGTTTACTTGCGCCTCTACAGATATCGGGGGGTGATCACAGCTGTCATTGACCATGGATTGCTGTTTGCAGGCAATGGGAGCAGTAGGACCTGGCACAGAGCAGGACACCACTTCCCACCTCTCCCATTGGCCAAAAACAGTGATCTGCAGCCAATGAGAGCTGTGATCACCCAATACCTATGGAGGTCCAGGTAAACAGAGATGGAGGCCTGCTAAGGACTAATCCTGGTGGATTGGATTCCATCCATGGGCTGTTATTTGACCACCCCGATCTATAGTGTAAAGATGAGTTTTTTAAAATTTATAAAACAGTGAAATCCCTCCTGTAAATTAGATGTTTGAATTGCATAGCTTCTACTTAAGGAGGTGAGGTATCATGATAGCTAAAACTCCACACCATTGCCAGGGTAAGAAATGTGAACAAGTAGTTAATATCTTGATACCTTCCATCATCATGCAATTTTGACAGGTGCCCCGCCCCTTTTTGTGATGCCATCAAGCCCCTCCCCTCCCATGATGTCACCTGACCTCACCCCTACCCAGCCCCACCCCATGACATCACCTAACCCCACCTACACATGACGCCCCTAGCCCTGCCCCCTTTCTACCTCCCCTGCATGTCATCATCTACCCCACCCCTACCCCACCCTGCCCCCACCCATGATGTTACCTAACCCCGCCCACCCATGACACCCCTAACCCCGCCCCCTTCCTAACTCCTCCCATGAGGCCCCCTAGAGCCGCCCCATCATGGGACCCTCCTCCACCCAGGCTCCAAGTTGGCAGGCCGGGGCCTTCTAGCCCTCTCCGCCACACAGGCTCCGAGATGGCGGGGCTGTCGCTTTCCGGGTCAGGGGCCTCCTCGACCCTGTCTAAAAAGAAAAGAAAGACAGGACAAGCTAGTGCTAGAGAAGGGAGCTCCTGTGAGGGCCCCCTCGACCCGCAGGGGCCGGAAGAGGGAATGGCCGGAGGCCGGGTGGAGAGCCCTAGGCGGTGAGCCACCCATTAGGTGGAGCCAATAGAATTTCAGCTCCACCCTTGTGACCGGACCAACAGAATTTAGCGGGAGGCCGAGAGGCGTTTTCACACCTTTATTTGAAAAAAACCACCAACGTCCGTCTGTCATCCTGTATAAAAGCTGGTTTTTTGTGCAACGGTCAGTTTTAAGGCCAGACGACATGGACCTATTGGCAGGCCCCAATACAGACCTATGGCCTGTCTAAAGGATCTTGCAGACATCGAGGAAACCGAGCACTTCTGGGGCGTTGTGAGGGTTACGCCTCTGTCTCAAATAAACATTTCGTATCCTAAAGAGAGAGAGCCGGATATGTGGGGAGGATCGACGCCCATGAAAAAGAAGAAGAGCTGCGGGGGGGAAAGCCCTAGGATGCCTATGGAGGATGAAGAACCGAAGATAGCGGTAAGCGGATTTGTATGGCTTTGTAGCAAAAGGTGGACAATCGCGGGCATGTTATACAAATGTTATATTTTTATAGGTAAGTGCTACAGAAGGAGAGAACACACACAAGGTGATGGTCCCCGAGGAAGTAGAAGAAGTATACGAGGACATGGGCCCCGAGTCAAGGGGTGGGACGAGCGATAAGGAAAATCGCCCGCCATCATCTGAGGGGCAAATAAACTCCCTGGTGCCGTGGGCAGAGGCAGAAGAGCGAGAGACGGTAAAAGCAAAATTTATTTTATTTAAAAGAAATAAAATGCGGTTCTAGACAACAGAAGTTAAAAATTGTGTTTAATAACAGGGATCCGACGACGGTTATGACACGTACGACGGGATGATTGAGGTAAAATGATTTATTTTTATGGTAAAACAACGGCCTCAAAAAAGAAAAAAAAGTGAGATGTAAATTTTTTTTGTTTGTAACAGCTCACCTCTTCAGAGGATGAAGAGAGTGGGACTCAAACGGGGGTAGCCGTGGTATGTGCCTGCTGCTTTTGCGTGAACACAGAAGGGGGGGGGTCCAAAAAAAAGCTGTCTTTTGATTAAAGCACAATGTGTATGTTTGTAGGCCTAGAAGCCAAAATGTTTATGTATTCAATAAAGCAAAAGAAAGATGTTTTAAAGTTACACCGCTGTATTCAATAAAGCAAAAAACCACGAGAATCACACTGGAGTATATGTGCTTATTAAAGCAAGCGAAGGGCTGGGGTTAGACATGGCCGCCGGGCTAAAAGCAGTTTATTATTCTCCTGGGGAAGCCGGTAGTTTTGGGGGCATGACGTGTAAAGAGTGTCAGGGCGGGGCTGGGTAGGGGCGGAGTCAGGTGATGTCATGGGAGGAGAGGGACTTGATTACGCCACAAAAAGGGGCATGGCACCTGTCAAAACTGCATGGTGATGGAAGATATCGAGGCATTAACTACTTGAACAGTTTGCAGTCCCATAGCACATCATTTCATAGTGTGGCACTGCTCTTACCCCATCCGGTTCCTTGATCAACTCATATATAACCACAGAGAATCTCCACTTTTCCATCTAGGCTCAAACTTTTTCTTCCTCCGTGCTTCCTCTTTACTCTTGCTTTAGGCCCTGATTCTCTCAGCTCTGTCAAAGGGTGTTCTGCAAGTTCAGCTCCCCACACTGGGGATCCCCATAACTATTTTTTTCCAGACACTGACCTCAAACACCTCGGCTACGTCTAGACCACATCCTTTTTTCGTAAAAAGGATATAAATTAGACATATCGCAATTGCTAATGAAGCGGGGATTTGAATCTCCCCCACTTTATTACATAAAAATGGATGCCGCTTTTTTTCGGCACGGAGCTTTGCCGGAAAAAAGTGCCAGTCTAGATGCTGATCTTGTGGAAAATAAAGCCTTTTCCGAAAGATCCCTTATCCCTCTATGAAATAAGGGATAAGGGATCTTTCAGAAAAGGCTTTATTTTCTGCAAGATCAGCGTCTAGACTGGCGCTTTTTTCCGGCAAAGCTCCGTGATTTAAATCCCCGCTTCATTAGCAATTGCGATACGTTTAATTAACATCCCTTTTATGAAAAAGGGATATAGTCTAGACGTAGCCCTCCTGCCCTTTGTGCAAAATTTCCATAGTCCTCTCTCCTCAAGATGTATTCAGCCCACTATCCTATTTCTATACCTGAGAGAATCTCCCCACAGATCTTCTCCAACTATGTCCCCTGTACACCAAAAGGATTCTTTTTCAGACCTCAACAGGTGGTCACATGATTCAGGTACTAGGCACTCATTTTCAGCTTGTTGGTTGAGACTTCAGATAACTATGACTTCTTAAAGGGGCCATATCTTGGAATAGTGTTGATTGGCTTCAACCGCCATTGTCCTTAGTTTCTGACTACCTTGTTAAAAAGGGTTAATGATTTGTCCTGATCACAACAATTTAAACTGGCCCTTCCTCACAACACCTGCTAGATATAGCAAGACTTTGGTAGTAAGACATGCTGGTATTTGGGCTACTTACTGACTCTTAGATGAAGCGGAGTGAAAAATGTCTTCTCCTTTTAGGAGAGGACCACAAGTCATTTAAGAAGTCACTTAGGCTCAGATCCTCAAAGGCACTTAGGCACTGTGAGCAGAGAATCACTTAACAATAAGTATCCTGCTCAGGAAACTCACAGTCCTGAAAAAGCGACAAGGAGTCTTGTGGCACCTTATAGACTAACAGATGTATTGGAGCATAAGCTTTCGTGGGCAAAGACCCACTGCGTCAGATGCATATAACCATGAAAGCTTATGCTCCAATACATCTGTTAGTCTATAAGGTACCACAAGACTCCTTGTCTCTTTTGCAGATCCAGACTAACACGGCTACCCCTCTGATACTACACAGTCCTGAGTTAGAAGTGAAATACCCAGACTGTCTACATAATGCATTGCAAGAGTTAGGCATCTAAGAATGGGATCCACAAATCATAAAATCATAGAATCTATACCCGGTGTCCCCACAGCTTCACCTGGAGGTCTGGAATGGAGGTTGGGTGCAGAAGGGAGCTTGGGATAAAGGACTGGGGTGCAAGAGGAAGACTAGAGTCTGGGAGGGAGATGGGATGAAGCAGGCGGTTGTGACCTAGGGCAGGGGACTGGAGTGCAGGGTTTTGGGATGTGACCTAGGGTAGGAGGGGATTGTGATCTGGGGCAGGGAATTGGGGTGCCAGTTGTGGGAAGGGGTATGAGTATAAGAGGGGGACAGAGGGTTTGGATATGTTGAGTGGAGGGGCAGAGAATTGGGTCAGGAAAGGGCTGTGGTGCCAGAAGCAGGCTGTGGCCAAGAGACTTACTTGTCAGCTGAACTAGCCTGCCTGCCTGCAGAGCTTAAAATGTTTTCTAGCCAGCCAGCCTGATTGCCTGGTCACGTGCATCATGAATAACTGAGCCCAGGCGAGGGGGCGTGATTCTTCTTAGTTCTAACAAGCAGCTTGCATTGGATGGTTTCTGCCAGAAACCGGACAATGGGAATGTGCGGGGTGCAGGGAAGCTCCTAAAACTTCCCCTCTCTCCTCCAGTTTCAAAACAGAAACGGAGCCTTGCAGCCGCTTTTCTGCACAGTGCACAGGGCTGTGGGGCAAGCAGGGAAGCCTTCCAGGAGCTCACCGCTCCTTCCGCAGCCCAGAGCCGGTGGCTTGGCAGACCAGATGCAGCCCATGAGCTGGATTTTGCCCAAGCCTGCCTCAGACACTCTGCCAGCTGCCAGCACTTCTGCTCCCACAGCCTCCACTGTCTGGGGATGCAGAAGATCTCCATCCTGGAGTGCTAGGATCTCATCAAGGTGTGAGGGGAGGAGTCCAACCTCCATGAACTCTGCATCAAAAAGAGGAATGCCAACATCTATGGCAGGATCACCATCTGCATGCAAAGAAGGGTCATACCAGGAACCTGGAGCAGTGCAGTCTCAAAATCAAAGAGCTGTGCCAGGCCTAACGGAAGGCCAGGGAACAGAGGAGATGCTCTGGGGGACACCACATACCTGCCATTATTAAAACCAGCTGGATGCCAATCTGGGAGGTGGCCGGTCACTTTCCCTGCAGTGATTGTCATGTCCAGCCAAAATATGCCTGCAGGAGGGCAGGGTAGCAGAAGAGGAGGAAAAAGATGTGGAGGAGGAGGAGACCAGCCAGGTGGCAATGCCCAATAACCAGGAGCTGCTCCTCACTTTGGAGCTGGTCCTTCCTCCCAGGACATCGCCCATGATTCTGATGACCTGGGTGGGGAGTGGGGGAGACACTTCTAGTGAGTTCTCTAACTTCCTTCATCTACAAGTGGGGTGAGGCAACAGGCTCAAGGGGCTGCACACTCCTCTCTTGGTCTACTCAGTGTTGGAGTGGCAGAACAGCTTGTTCATGTGTCTGCAAATGGAGCGCCTGTTATGTCTTGGGGAAGAAATCAGTGGAAATACAGAGAGCTTGAGTAGTTGCAAGTGTCCATTTCATTCCATAGCACAGAACTAACTAGAACAAGCCCAAACCATATGGGCTGACCGCAGTGACCTAACTCAGTTATTATAACAACAAAATCTATATTTACAACCCAATACATAACATATTCCTCCCTCCCTTAAAAAAAGTCCCTTTAAGAAAATAAAAACTATGAAATGAGGGTAGACTGCCTCAAGTTCCCAGCTAACCCTGGGGATTATTTTGCCCCATCTCTGGGTATGTCTACACTAGCTCGTTAATTCGAGGTAGGTAGGCAAATCAGGCAACCGGAGTTGCAAATGAAGCCAGGGATTTAAATATCCCGGGCTTTATTTGCATGTTTCTGTCCTGCCGCCATTTTTAAATCCCTCTTAGTTCTAACGAACTGCTCGAGGCTACACATGGCAGCTTAAAGCTAATCAAAACTAGGTCCTTAGTTCGGATTAACTGTTACTCCTCGTGGAATGACAACTCAACTGGAGATGTGCCTTGGGGGCAGGAATAACCTGTCAATAATTGATCTACATGCCGCTGCCAGATGAGATCCTTCGCTGTCCAGATGGTATAGGAAACAGGCCTTGTTTGAGCAATAATAGTGGCAGGGACCCATTTAGCTCCAGGAGCATAGTTTCAAGCCAAAATTGGCTGTCCCAGAGTAAAGGTTCGATATTTTACTCTGGATGCATGCCGGATGACTTGACCTTGCTGCTGATGTTGCAATTTGTTGCAGGTTTGAAGGTTTCAGAAAATCAAAGTAAGTGCGCAGTTGATGTCCCATCATTAGAAAAGCTGGGGACACTTTGGTTGTAGCATGAAGCGTGTTTCTGTAGGATAGTAAGAAAGTGTCCAGACTCTTCTGTATGAGTGAATGTCCTCTAGCCGATTTCAAAGCTTGTTTCATTGTCTGGACAAACCTTTCAACCAATCCATTTGTGGCTGGGTGATATGGTGCTGAAGTGATATAATGGATCCCATTTGCTTTCATAACATTTCCAAACTCCTGATACACAAACTGTGGACCGTTGTCACTCACAAAACGACAAAAGATTCCTCATAGTTTTTGGATAGTACTCTCAGCAGTAGTGGAAGGCATTATACAGACTTCTGGACATTTGGAATGAGCATCTACCACCACCAATAACATGCTACCTTCAAATGGGCCAGCAAAATCAACATGGGTGTAGAGTGGCAATTGAGGTGTATTCCTCACACCTTGGCAAGAAATACAAGCTCTTGCCGTCTCTTCAATGTCACTGTACAAGCTAGGCCACTAAAAATAGCTTTCTGCAATTTCTTTCATGCACACCATACCACAGTGACCTGAATGCAGCTGCTTTAACTTCTGTTGTCTCAGTATTTTTGGAATGACACTCATTCCCCACAACAAGTACCCCAAATGGATTGATAACTCCGTTATCCTGGACATGTAGGGGACAAGGTCAGGTGAGACCTGAGAGTTCTGTAGAGGTGTTTCATGAATTGCTAGATCCATAACTTAGGACAGTACTGAGTCAACACAAGTTGCTCCCTTAACTTGCGCAGCAGTGATGGGCGTGTTCTCTACCTGTTCAAAGTAGAAGATTTCCTTCTGGCCACTATCTTGATGTTTGAACATTGCCTTGAAGAGTGGATTTCTGATATCTGATCTCATATGTGTGTCCTGAAAGCCACAATGCCCATTATTGCATATGACTAGCAGCCAATGGTGTGTGGACCAAAAATTGCCATTAGAGGTTGATGCTCAGTGAGAAGTGTAAACTTCCATCCTAACAGGTACTGGTGAAATTTCCAAATCCTGAAAATGATTCCCAAAGCCTCACGTTCAATTTGTGCATAATTAATTTCAGCCTTGCTTAAGGTACATGAAGCAAAAGCAGTTGGTTTCTCCTCTCCTGAAGGCATAATGTGTGACAAGACTGCTCCCACTCCATATGGGGAGGCATCACAGGCCAATTGTAAAGGTAAGGATGGATCAAAATGCATCAGGACCTCTGCGTTTTGCAATACACATTTAGCCTTGTTAAATGCGACATCACAGGCGTCAGTCCACTTCCAGACCTTGTTCTGGCCAAGGAGCTTGTGAAGTGGTTTTAACAGTGTGGTTAGCTGTGAAATAAACCTTCTATAATAGTTCAATAGTCCTAGAAATTAGCGAAGTTGACTAACATTTTGAGGGGGCGGGGCCTCCGCAATAGCCTTAACTTTTGAAGGGGACTTATGAAGGCCAGTAGCATCAATGATGTGTCCCAAATATTCAACAGAGGGCTGAAAGAATGCACACTTATCTTCGCGGACTCATAGGCCATACTCTTCCAGTCTTTGTAGGGTAGACTCTAAGTTCTTAAGGTGATCCTCCTCATTCCCACCTGTGACCAGGATGTCGTCAAGATAGCACTGGACTCCTGGCAAGCCACACAAGATCTGATCCATAGCTCTCTAGAACAAAGCTGGGGCATCTGAATGCAGAAGTTATTCCAAGGGGTAAGCGACAGTAACGATAAAGCCCTTTATGTGTCACAATAATCAACAACTTTTGGGATTCCTCATCAACTTGCATCTGTAAATATGCTTGACTCAGATCAATGTTGCTGAACTTTTGTTCCCCAACCAGGCCTGCAAAGATGTCATCAATGTGAGTAAGGGGTTATTTCTCTGCACATAACACAGGGTTAACAGTGACCTTAAAATCCCCACAAATCCAAATAGAACCATCTTTCTTCAATATTGGAACTATTGGAGTTGTCCATGGTAACTGGTATTAGGACTCTATTTTTGACTAGGCACTCCAGGTCCGCTTCAACTTTTGGCCTGATAGCATATGGTTACCCAGTATTCATGTGAGTCCCCTTCCAAAGACAAAACATAGTATGGCACTTCTTCTTCACACAGGGTGTTACCTTGATCATCAGGCATCTGCTCGATGGTATGCAGATTTTACTTTTTGTTCCACCAGACCACAGACTTCTTTTTCTTTTGTTTGCAGGCACACTCAGTGTGTCATTTTTTTTCTTCACACTGTTGACACACTAGGTTCTTACACCAGCATTCTGATGCATGGTGACCTGGCTTACCACAGCAGTAACATTCCTGGCTCCCCACTGTTTTGTGGGTAGGTTCTTGGGACATTTTATGTACCCTAGAGGGTGCACTAAGGTATTGCGCCTCCTGTGTGTCCAGTTCCTGGCCTTCTGTAGGGTGAGCTGAGCTTCTGTTAACAAACGACTCCGTATAGCTCCACTGTGCAGGCCACACACTAACCTGTCAAGTATGGCATCATTATAATTTCCTTAAATTCACAGTGTTCAGCAAGCTTTTTCAAATTTGCTACAAATTTTACAATTGTTTCACTTTCTTTTTGGTCTCTGATATGAAACCTATATCTTTCTGCAATTACAAATGGTTTTGGAGCGTATTGTGACCCCAGGATTTCCACAGTGTCACTGTAAGATTGGGTCTCTGGCTTAACAGGGAGCAGCAAACTGCATAGCAGAGAATAAGTCTTAGCCCCTACAACACTTAAAAATATTGGCACCTTCTTCTCTTCAGGTATGTCTACACTACCACCCTAGTTTGAACTAGGGTGGTAATGTAGGCAACCGGAGTTGCAAATGAAGCCCGGGATTTGAATTTCCCGGGCTTCATTTGCATCTCGCTGGGCGCCGCCATTTTTAAATGTCCACTAGTGCGGACTCCATGCCACGCGGCTACACGTGGCATGGACTAGGTAGTTTGGACTAGGCTCCGCTCCCAGGAGCCGCGTGACATGGAGTCCACACTAGCGGACATTTAAAAATGGCAGCGCCTGGCGAGATGCAAATGAAGCCCGGGAAATTCAAATCCCGGGCTTCATTTGCAACTCCGGTTGCCTACATTACCACCCTAGTTCGAACTAGGGTGGTAGTGTAAACATACCCTTCTTTAGTGTCATTTACAATAACAAAAAGTTCAAAACACTCAATATATACATGCCATTGCTCTATAGTCTCCTCAAAAGTTCCCAGTGGCCCTGTAAGTGTAGCCATGACATGCTGAACTCTCCCCTTTTTTTTTCTTTTTCAGTCTCTGGGCTCCCTGATCTTAGTTTCAGCTTGAACAGTATAGCAGTCAGTTCTTACCCCACTTTCCAGAACAGACAAAAAAAGAGTTTGTTTTCTTACATTGACTTGTACTTCTTTTGTTGCTAGAGGCAGCACAGGAATCCCATCCTTGTCACCACTTGTTATGTCATGGGAAGTTTCACAGTATAGGAAAAAATCAGTGGAACTACAGAGAGCTTGAGTAGTTGCAATTGTCCATTGTATTACATAGCACAGAACTAACTAGAACAAGCCCAGATCAGCTGGGCTGACCCCAGTGATCTAACTCAGGGTATGTCTACACTACAAAGTTAATTCGAAATAACAGCACTTATTTCGAATTAACTTTAATAGCGTCTACACAGGCAAATTGCTATTTCAAAATAAATTCGAAATAGTGGAGCCCTTATTTCAAATTTGGTAAACCTCATTCTATGAGGAGTAGCTCCAAATTCAAAATAGCTATTTCGAATTAAGTGCTGTGTAGACACTTAATTCGAAATAGGGGGCCTCCAGCCCTTCCCTGGGAGCCGTGGTAGCCACTCTGGGCACAACCAGGAAAGCTTACTCTCCTCTCCCCCAGCCCCGGAGCCATTAAAGGGGTAGACCCTGGCCATAGTGCCTGTGCCAGATCCAAGTGGCCCCAAAACATGAGCCAGCAAGCCACTGGCAGCCAGCCCTCCACCGTTCCCCAGGAGAGTCTGCCAGCTCCCAGGAGCCTGACAGGAGCTGGAGTAGGCTGGCGCTTTCCTGGTCCAGGGTGGAGATCATGGACCTTATTCAGATTTGGGGGGGATGCCCCCAACGTCCATGATCTCCGCACTAGACGGAGGAATGCAGCCAGCCTGGTCACCAAAGGCCTCATGCGAACCCAGGAGCAGGTTAGCATGAAAGTCAGGTTGGTCTGGCGAGACCCCCAACCCTGAGCCCAGAGCGTCCCCTCCTCCTTTCCCTTGCTTCCCCCCTCCCCTCTCCCACCTCCTTTTCCCAATCTCCCCAGAGGTCCACCTTCCCCCCTCCCCCAGTTTTGTTCAATAAACCCAGTTTCTATTTTTGAACATACATGTCTTTTGTTTGACATCAGGAAGGGGGAAACCCTGAGAACTTTCTGTCCAGGGTGGGTGTAGGGTCCCTTTAAGCACAGAGCTCAGTTAGCCTCAGGCAGCAGCCCCACACACTAAGTTCTAACCTGATGCCCTTCTGGCACTGGTTCCGGCCAGCCTTAACTTCTCTTCAGGGTCCACTCAGTGTGGACATGCTATTTTGAAATAGTTTTTGTGTATAGATGCGTTATTGCAAATTAAGTTAATTTGAAATAGTGCTGTAGTGTAGACATACCCTCAGTTACTATAACAGCAAGATCTATATCTACAACCCAATACACAACAGCACCAGTCTGGAGCACTCAGATCCATGACACTCTTACACAAGAATGCCTCAATCCTTCTCTAAGATTGCTGGAGAGGAGTACATTACTCCAGCAATAATGGTAGGACACTATTCCATGCCAAGCCACCAGTAAGTAGTCTGGGGTTATAGAATCGCACTGAGGTGCAGCACATGGCCCAGGTTCATGCACACTGTCAGGCAGCATTTGCTCCTGATCAAACACAATGATATGGAGAAGACTCATATCATACATGGGAACCTGCCAGGAGGAGAAAGAGCAGGAGAACCTATTAGCACTCTCTCCAGCAGGGCTACTCAACTTTGGAAGCCCTGGGGGCCACAATGGTATACATAGCACATGCCAAGGACCGCAACTTAAGTGTGGTTGCATATACATGCAAATATGTATGCAAATATATGCAAATAGCTTCTTTCACACTGACAGGCACAAATAAAAAGATTAAGGCAAGACTACACAACACACAGTCTCCATTTAAGTCAGTTCTGCTGATATTAATAAAATGCAATATTTACCCAATTTCCACCCATATGTCAGCACTTTTAATGAGCAATGACAGTCCAGGAATTTAACTACTACAATGCATATCAACAGAAGGCCATTACATTGACTACTTTTTTGTTTTGCCTCCCACCCTCAGGCTGTGTGTTGAGCCCTGTGTAAATCCAAACTGTACCATGGGCCACAAACAAATGGACTGTTGGCTGCAGGCAACCCACGAGACATGTGTTGAGTAGTCCTGCTCTACAGCAAGCAGCATCTGCTGTTCACACATGCCTCTATCCACCCTTCAGTGGGCAGGCATAGAAGTTTTCTCTCTGTGGGATGCAGCAAGTGTTGGATACAGCATGTGTGGGACACAGAAGGAAGCTGAGATTCCTTGTCTCCCCTTCCCACCCACAGGCTCCTCGCCTGGGCTGTGTGTGATGCAATTCTCCTCGGGAAATCTGTACATCTACTGAAAAAGTGCCTGCTTTATAGGCAACATATGGTTTTGCTCAAAACACATCACCAATGCCTGAACTGAGACCTTTGTCTTGGCTCAGTGATTAGGGATAGGCTTCATACAAAGTGTCTCCTGTGATGACTGCTCTCATAACTTCTCTTCACAGCTGGGACAACTGCGAGCTTGATGTGTCCACCACCTCCCACTGCACTACCCACCAGAGCGAGGTCTGCAAGGGAAAAAGAACCCTGAACAAGTTCACGAGGGAACATATATTGTGCCTGCAGGTCCTCGTGCAGTGACTTGAGGCAGAGCACCTGGATCAGGCCACTGAGAGAAAGGAGCGGCAGGCTGATCATAGAGAATTGCTGTCCAGGAGCAGCTAGCGCACAAGCAGGAGAACATATTCTTCACTCTCACTTCAGTGATGGAGTGCATGATGGCCACCTTCCTCCTGTACAATGGCTTCCCCTGCAAGAGTTACCAGGGGCAGCCGGCGCCCAGAATATGGGGGAATGGGCAGACACCTGTCTCAGCCCCATCCCTGAGAATATAAGAACGGCCATGCTGGGTCAGATCAAATGTCCATCTGGCCCAATATCCTGTCTTCCAGCAATTGCCAATGCCAGATACAACAGAGAGAGTGAACAGAAACAGATAATCATCAAGTGATTCCTCATCAAGTCATCCATTTCCAGCCTCTGACAATCAGAGGCTAGGGACACCATTCCTACCCATCCTGATTAATAACCATTCATGGACCTAACCTCCAAGAATTTATCTAGTTCTTTTTTGAGCCCTTTTAAAGTCCTGGTCTTTATAACATCCTCTAGCAAGGAGTTCCACAGGCTGACCGCATGCTATGTAAAGAAAAACTTTCTTTTCTTTGTTTTAAACCAGCTACCCATTAAGTTCATTTTTTTATCCCTAGTTCTTATGTTATGGGAACAAGTAAATATTTTTTTCTTATTTACTTTTTCAATACTAGTCATGATTTTATAGAACTCTAACATAACCCCCCTTAGTCTCCTCTTTTCTAAGATGAAAAATCCCAGTCTTTTTAATTTCTCTTCATATGGGACCCATTCCAAACCCCTAATAATTTTTGTTTCCCTTTTCTGAACCTTTTCCAGTGTCAAAATAGAGGCAATAAGATATTCTTTGTCTTATTCTGTATCCCTTTTTAAATGATTCATAACATTCTGTTTGCTTTTTTGACTGCTGCTGTACATTGAACAGAGAATTATCCACAATGACTCCAAGATCTCTCTCTTGAGTTGTAGCCAAATTAGTCCCCATCATATTGTATTTATAATTGTGATTATTTTTTCCAATGTGCATTACTTTACATTTATCAACATTAAATTTCATTTGTCATTTTGTTGCCCAGTCACTTAATTTTGTGAGATCTTTTTGAAGCTCTTCACAGTCTGCTTTGGTCATAACTATTTTGAGCAGTTTAGTATAATCTGCTAATTTTGTCTCCTCACTGTTTACCCCTTCCTCTAGATCATTTATAAATAAGTTGAATAGGATTAGTCCCAGTACAGATCTTTGGGGGGCCCCACTAGTTACCATCCTCCATTCTGAAAATTTGCCATTTATTCCTACCCTTTATTTTCTGTCTTTAAATCAGTCTGTGAGAGGATCTTCCCTCTTGTCCCATGACAACTTACTTTACTTGAGAGCCTTTGGTGAGGGACCTAGTCAAAGGCTTTCTGGAAATCTAAGTATACTATGTCCACTGGACCCCCATTATCCATATGCTAGTTGAGAAGCATCATTAAAAACTCAATTCCATGATGTTCTTGTACTTGTCATCAGTGGGGACTACTCCAGTCCTTAATAGGGCACATGAGTAGGTATCTTACTGAATTAGTAAGTAAGTAGTATGTATAAAAAAAATGGCATGATCCTACATAATTTGACAGTGAGTCAAAGTAAAAACACTGGTTTCTTCAGATGATTTTTAGGGAACACCAGAATGAAAGGTTAACGAGTCGACATCCTAATGTGCAGTGTTGAAACAGCAGATTCCACATACCCCAAGAAACTATATACAGAGAACAGAGCCCCAAACTTTTCTTTTAATAAGTTGAATAGCATTACATTTTTTAAAGTGTCAACATACTTACATCTATAAGGGCACTGGGATACAAGATGAGCTGTAAGTCACACTACATGAATAACCTAATGATTACCAGACAGGAATTCTATTTCTATCTGGCTATGGTTCAAATAATGATAGTGCTTTAAATTGTTTTCTTGCTTGCTTTTCTTCTTCCTCCTAATGTAAGTGTCTGTTTTTGGGAGGGGTAGTGATTGTAGTGGTTCACCTTTTCCAAACTCAGTCCTTTTCTCCAACCTATGAACTTTTATTTAGCTTTCAGTTGAAATATATAGTTCATTTTTTGCTGTGATTGCAGTAAAAATCACTATTCTGCAAACACATACAACTCCGATAACTATTCCAGCAGATGGAAAAATAATATATGCAACATTGCCTGCTCAGCTGAGCTTGTCAAATTCTTATTTGGAAAAGAGCAACCCAACATTATTTTCTTTGAGAATGGGCTCTTGTCATTTTCATACTCCAACAGAAAATGGTTTTACCAATTTATGGCAACTCCTGACACAAAGGGAACTGGAAGCATGGCAGATATGTTTTTATTGTGTAAATTATATCAGCATGGTACACATAAAATATTGATATATTGATGTAAGATTTTGCAACCACTGTTCTCTTCCATTCACAGGTATTTATATAAATAACTTCCATTGTATGGAAAATCTTCTGCTATAATTCAGAGTTGTTTGAGAATTAACAGACAGAAAAGTGACAGCCAGCTGGAAAAGATTATAGAAAATATTCTGGTTCCTTTGAAAGATTACATTTATTTGCAAATATTATTTCTTCTTAAGAAATATTGATTCACTGCTTTCCTACAACTGCACCTAAATCTAAAATAATCAGTCATTTTTAAGCAGTTGAATTTTGGGACCATTTGTTGCCTTTAGATGAGATCTTCATAAGTTACCGTGTGTTATCTTTGGTAAGTATATAAGATTTATTGCCATAATACATGACAATTTTGTAAAGGCACAGTATAGTCTGATTTTGAATGTTGCTCATAGCAGGATTATCTAGCTTCAATCTATCTGAATTTGTAACCATTATCACTTCACTGTAAAAAGTGGAAGACAATTTCTCATAAAAGTCCCCTTCTGCAGTATTAGCAGACATTTCTCTGCATGTGTCATTTCCACAAATGGAGTTTAATATTGTTTTTTTTCCCATTGGGTGTTTCAGATATACCATGACACTGGGGGCATTGATGAGATTGATGCTGAGCATATTTTAGACCAGAATGTGGCTGACACAATGCAGAAACTGTGAAGAGAGAGGCCCTCTCACATGTCCATTGCCACGCAAGGCCCCAGATAGGAGCTACATGAGGAGCAAAGGCACTGTGCAGAGCTTGCTTTGGCTTTAGCACTTGAAGGAGTAGGCAAAATTATAGCATCCTCGTTCAGTACAGTTGGATCAGCACAGAAGCACAATACATCCTTTGAAAGGATAATGGAGCTTCAACTGTGGCATGGACTCCCCAGGTCACAAGAAGAATTGTGATGGACTCAGACAAAAATACCCTGAAGGCTTCTCTTGGTGCATGGTCAGAATCTAGCCATTATTTTTGGTGTATAGTATATAGATATAAGGCATCAACCATTAATGAAATAAGTAAAAGCAGCTTCAGTGCACAGGCATGAGCACACCACCATAAATATCCTTATCCTCTGTGATACTAACCTTATTAAACACGCCACATGACAGTGGCTTGATTCAATATAGAATAAATTACCAGGGCCATTCTTATGAATTGTAGTGCCCTATGCAGCATGAGCAACTGAGCCCTTCATCTGCAGCTAGGGAGCAGGGCAGCAGCTCTGTGTGGGGGAGGGCTGTGCTCAGATCTGTGTGGGCAAGAACAGGGCAGGGAGGCTGGTGTGGAAACAGGCAGAAGGGGAAGTGGAGCAGCCCACCAGAGCTGTGGGCCAGGGGACTGGGGCCTCCAGGGCTGGGAGGCAGAGCGGGTGTGTATGTGTGTGGAGGATTTGGACTGGGTGCCAAGAGGAGGGGTGAGAGGACTGTGGGATTCAGGAGCCGGAGCTAGAAGACAGGGTGGGAAACTGGGATTTGGGCTTCCAAGGCTGAGGGGCAGAGCTGTAAAAATATGACTTTTCTGTAGCCATGTTGAAAGGCCTGTGAGTATGTCTATACTGCCACCCTAGTTCAAACTAGGGTGGCTAATGTAGGCATTTGAAGTTGCAAATGAAGCCCAGGATTTAAATATCCCGGGCTTCATTTGCATCTTGCCGGGCGCTGCCATTTTTAAATCCCCCTTATTGCAGACTCCGTGCCCGCGGCTACACGTGGCACAGAGTAGGTAGTTCGAATTAGCCTCTCTAATTTGAACTACCATTACTCCTCATGGAACGAGGTATACTGGTAGTTCAAATTAGAGAGCCTAATTCGAACTACCTGATCCATGCCATGTGTAGCTGCGGGCACGGAGTCCGCACTAAGGGGGATTTAAAAATGGCGGCGCCCGGCAAGATGCAAATGAAGCCTGGGATATTTAAATCCCGGGCTTCATTTTCAACTTCGAATGCCTACATTAGCCACCCTAGTTCGAACTAGGGTGGCAGTGTAGACATACCCAGTGCTAGGCCTGAACCAAAGCCGCTTTCTGCAGCCAGACTGAAGAGTAGCAGCCATTACTGTAAGGCCTGGAGTCACATACTCACAGTTCCATCTAAATTGTGTTACAAAGTGCCACACCAGGCTTTGAGAAGGGTACTTCACCCTGATAGCTCCCCCACTGTCACCAGATAAAGAAACAGATCTCAAGATGGGTAAAGAAATTTGTGTGTAACACCATTCTGTCTGGCAAGAAACTGCTTATCAATAGAGGATGTTGTGGAATCCTCGTCCTATGAGCATTGTCATTACACTTTCCTATTGTTTGACTCTGTGATCTCTGTCTGGTCTGTAACTGTTTCTGTCTGCTGTATAATTAATTTTGCTAGGTGTAAATCAATTAAAGTGGTGGGGTATGATTGGTTAGGTAATTTTATTATGATTGGTTAGTAAAATTATACTAAAATAATTGGTTAAGGTATAGCTAAGCAAGACTCGGGTTTCATTATATAAACTGGGGTTCAAGAAGGAAAAGGTGGGGAAGATCATCAGTAGTAACAGAAGGAAGAAAAGGCTAGAAGAGGACCAGGAGGAGGGAGAAGACCTGGAAAAGAAGAACTAAACTCCGAGACACAGCCTAAGACCAGAGAGACTGATACTGCCTGACCAACTGGGGAAGTCTGCCTGCCTTTTATTAGGAGTGGTGAGCATGACTCTGTGTGCTTAGCATGTGTATTCTGCTTGTTTGGGAATTGTCAATAAATAAAGGATAAGGACATTACTGTGTGAGGCTCTTTCAAGTGGCTAAAGATCCTGCCAACCCACGGGTTGTTACACCTTGAGCCCTAGGAATTGTGTAAGAGTGGGTAAAGGTGTGTGTCCCTACAGTGTGGAAGGGATAGAGAAATTTGTGTGGATAACAGGGCAAGAAACTCTGGGATTTTGGCCTCCAAGGCTGAGAGGTGGGGAAGGGGGACAGAGACTTGAGGGGCCAGGTGGTGAAGCAGGAAGCGAGAGAATTTGGCTGCCAGGGCCAAGAGGTAGAGCTGGGGCCAGGAGATTGGACTGCCAGGGACAAGAGGCAGAGCAGGGGCTGGACAGCAGGGGAATGGGACTGCTTGGGCTGGCACTATCCTTGGCTGGCACTGGACATAGGCAGCATCAGGCCCTACTTCACTGTGCCCAAAATGCAGTTCTGCCCTATGCTGCTGCATACTCTGTGCACGCTTAAGGACAGCTCTGCAAATGACCTTTAAGGTTCATAAATTGAATGAGATCTAAGAACAATTTTTCTCTGCTCACCTCCATAAAGGCCTGCTATCCAGGGCAATCCTTAGCCATATGCAGCTGTATGTGGAACCAGTAAATTTGTAGCACTAGCGTGAGCCAAATTAAATGACGTTCTGGGTTGTGTATGCCTAGCACCAGCCTGTAGATCTGGTGGGCTGCACCACTCTGATTTCTGCCTGTTCCCCCACCAGTTTCCCTGCTCTGTTCCTATCCCCAGAGCTATGAGCACGGCCCTCTTACCCCGCAGAGTTGCTTGCCCACTCCCTTGGGGGGGGATGGGAGATGCAGGTTCTTGGGCTGTGTAGGGCACCAGAATATTTAAGTACTGCCTCTACTTGAGGACTATACTGTCTTCCCAACAGCTCTCTCTTGTTCCATGCTTGTGGGCTTCATCCCCTGTCACTCGGATAACATTTATATGTTCCTAAACTGACCTTCTAAAATTCTCATCTATAGATTTTCCTGTAAATTTTCACTGGCTAGCCTAAGCTGCTGCATCTGTCCTATGATTCTTTTATGGTACCTGTCTTTTGAATAGTCTTTTTGGTCCAGAACTCAGTACAATACATAAAGGATCCCAGAATAGGTAGCTAACTGCTAGGTTGAAGAATGTTAAGGAAGAGTGGAGGGCTACAGTGTATGGCCTTAGGTGTATTTGAAATATATAGATAATGCTGGCACGTTTTACTACCTGGATCATAACATAGATAATTAGGCAAGTGCTCTAAACCCTGTTTATCACAAATACACCCATTAATACTCATAATTAAATACCCATAATTAAAATGGTCTATTAACGTCTTTGTTTTATTTCATAGATCACTTGTTTTCTGGCCAAACAAATTGTATTATCTGCTTTTTGAATCCTTTCCAAGCTCAGTTCAAAATTATTCTAAGCATTTTTTGCGTCAAACCAGTAATACATAAACCATTTCTAAGGAGTCATTTATTTCAACAATGTTGCCTTTTCTGACTGCAGATGCCCATTTTCACCAA